>NW_012102787.1:41285-105562 GCF_000951045.1 Mandrillus leucophaeus
AAAAAAACGAACAGAATAAACAGACAATCTACAGAATGGGAGAAAATATTCATAAACTGTGCATCTAACAAAGGTCTAATATCCAGAATCTATAAGGAACTAAACAGTTCAACAACTAAAAACAAATAACTTCATTAAAAACTGGGCAAGGCCATAAACAAGATACTTCTCAAACAGAGATGTACAAATAGCCAATAAACATAAGAAAAATGCTCAACATCACTAATCATCAGGGAAACGCAAATCAAATCCACAATAAGATACCACAATAAGATACCATCTCACTCCAGTCAGAATGGCTATTACTAAAAAGTCAAAAAATAGATGCTGGTGAGGCTGCGGAGAAAAGGGAATACATATACTGTTAGTGAGAATGTATATTAGTTCAACCACTGTGGAAAGCGGTTTGGAGATTTCTTAAAGAACTAGAAGTTGAACTATCATTTGACCCAGTAATCCCATTACTAGATACATATCCAAACGAAAATAAATCTTTCTACAGAAGACACATGCATTCATATGTTCATTGCAGCACCATTCACAATAACAAAGATGTGGAACCAACCCAGGTGCCCATCAATAGAGGAATGAATAAAGAAAATATGGTACATATACACCATAGAATACTACACAGCCATAAAAAAAAAAAAAAAAAAAAACCGTGTCCTTTGAGGCAATATGGCTGCAGCTGGAGGTCATTATCCTAAGTTAACACAGGAACAGAAAACCAAACACCACATCTTCTCACTTACAAATGCAAGCTAGACATTGTGTTATAGTGGACATAAAGATGGCAACAGTAGTCACTGGGGACTACTAGAGCAGGGAGTGAGGAAGTGTGCGATGGCTGAAAAACTACCTATTTTTGGGTACTATACTCACCACCTGGGTAAGGAGCTCAATTGCACCACAAATCTCAGCATCACAGGATATAGACATGTAACAAACCTGCACAAGTACCCTCTAAATCTAAAATAAAAATTGAAATTATACATATAAAAGAAAACCAAAGCAACAGAGCAGTATAAATATTTAAGGATATAATTCAAGAAACTTTTCAGAAACAGAAAAGATTTGAATCTATGAAATATAAACATGCTATGTCCCAGGAAAACAAAAACTCATACAGAAAAATAAATCCAAAGGCATTTCTTAATAAAGTGACTGATTTCTGTGAGACAAAAATAAGATGTTGGACAGAATAATAATAATGTTGCCTATAAAATGTTAAAAAAAAAAATCTAACTCATACTAGATTTCTCCCTAACAATACTGAAAGAGAACGGGTAATTCCTGCAAAGTATTCAAACAAAAAAAGCGATTCATAATTATATTTCTAGGCAAATAGTTTTTCAAGTAAATGAAAGGACATAAGCATTTACACACATTCGTTTAAAATAAATTTTAAAAATTCAGCCAACAAAGTAATGAACAGAAAAGCTTTTTGAAAATGTCTGGCAGTGACACAGAGTCCATTTCAGAGTAAGAACTAAGATAAAAGCAAATGTGAGGATGATGCTTACGTAAGAGAATACAAATGTCATATGTGCTGGGAAGGACAAGGGGAAAGCAGAACTTTTAGAGCTGCAGGAGGTCAAGACATTTTAGTTGATAAATCAAATAATAGAGCTTAAGTTTATTTGAAGTTATGAGCATGAAAACTGAAAAGGAAAGAAATGAATAGAAATGAGTTCTGTCATTATTTAGTAAGTGTAACATAAAATATGACAACATACCTACAGCAAAATATATATGCTTCATATAAAAATACAAATGAGATAAACTTACTTATTAAAATAGATTTTTAGATCAGACTACAAAGCAAATCTCAATTACATGCTATATTCAAGAGAAATACTCAGAACATGGTGACTCAGAAAAATGATAGAACTAATAAATAAACCCAAGAATTGGCTATAAACACACACACATGTGCACACACAGAGAGTAAATTGATACATCACTAAATATCTACTCAAAACAAAAACTGAAAAAGCACAAACATGCAAAACAGAAAACAATTATACAAAAATAACCCCAGATACAAGAAATCCAAAGAATCTTAAAATACCAATGTGCTGGCTTTTTGTAAATAATTTTTAAAACTAGGTTAAAATGGATCTTTTTCTGGAGATTATAAATTAGCAAAACATCACAGAAGAGAAAGAAATTGTGATAGTTCATTATAAATTGAAAACATTACTAAAGCTCAACACATTCCCAGTATACTGAGCCTAAACAGGAAAGATCAGAGGAACAGATAACTCTAATATTATTTTAAAAGATCTAAGACATATTAACATAATAAAAACTTCAAAAACATTTTCAGAACAAAAGAGTCAAAGATTTTTAAAATCAATCTCACTCTGAGTATGGTTGCAAAAATACTAAATAAAATGTTAACAAATAATATAATAATAGATAAAACATAATTTTCCATGACAAGTATCATTATTTTGAGTATACAAAGGAAGCTCAGTGTTAATATTAATTTTCGTACTAACAGATTTAAAATGAAAATTTATACTATTATCTTTATGGAAGCCTAAACTTATACAGTAAAATTCAACATTCAATCTCGATAAAACAAAAACTTAATAAAATAGAAAAGCTATCTTTTTTCTAATATTATGCATATCTTTATGTGATAATGTGCATATCCCATTTGACCCAAAAGCAAACATCATATCTATAGGAAAATACTGAAAGCTGTTCCATTAAAGTCAGAAACACAATTAATGTATCTTTTGTCTCCACTATTATTTAATATCGTTCTGGAGTTACTAGCCAAAGCAGTTAGTTAATATAACTACATAAGAGGGATATGAATTATAAAGTATATCAAATTATAATTATTTACAGATGATATTTTTAATCTGGATATTTGAAGAAAATGAACTCTGTGAAACAAAATAATTCAATGATTTGGCAAAAAATAATAAAATAATAATAATAATAATTGGTAGAATATAACCTTCATGTTACACACAACAATCGCTCAAAAGCTATAATGGAAAAAAATCTATTTTCATTAGCAACTAAAAAGATAAAATTTATAAAATTATTAATTTTCCCCCAACCCCAGTACTTATTCTTTGCTTCTACTTTAAATAATAGAACTCTCTGAGTTTAAACCACAAACATGTTTGCTCACCTGAATACCTGGAAACTCCATGTGCAAGCCTTTCTTTCAGCTAGGTGTGCTACATGCTTATTTTGGGAGCCAATAAAGGTAAGCAAGGGTAATATGAGAAATGTCATCTCCTTGAAGATTCTAGACCACTCTCTTTCTCTTTCCAACAAGATCCAAGATAGATGTGATGGTATTAAGCTGACTTTTACAAAAAGAATAAGTTGCACCTTATAAAACAGTAAAGCAAGAAGAGAAAAGCAACCTGAGTCTCTGAAAAATCTAGAATCATGAAAATAATTTTCATGATTGTTTTGCTTTGTGTGTATTGTGTTGTTTGTTTGTTTGCAATAGCAGCTGAGCCCATACCATAACTAACACCACAAAAATGGGAAAGTTCTATATGCTCTATATGGAGAAAATGTTTAAATACTATGAAGTGACAGAAAAAGCTTAAATAATTGGAGAGTTGAAAGTTACGTTATGTCTTAAATAAGACGTCAACATCATAAAGATATCCATTCTCTCTGGTTAATCTAAAAATTTAACATGATCTCAACTAAAATGCCAATATATTTCCTTTGGAAAAAAATACACTGAAATGAAAAAGTTATTGTATAAAATTATCCATAAAAATTTGTAGAACAATATTACCTGTTAGATAATAAAATATATTATAAAATAATAGGGTACTGATATATGAATGGAAAGACAGAACAGTGGACTCAAACAAAAATTCCATAGCAAATTTCAGTGATTAACTTGATATTTCAAATAGTGAGAAAAAGATGGATTATTCAATAAATGGTATGGAGATAACTTTTCAGCCATATGGGAACAAATAAATTGGATCCATATCTCACATCTTACACAAAGATAAATTCCAGATGATCAAAGATTATTAAAAGATTAAAAAATGAAGCCTCAAAATGTTTGGAAAAAGTATTTCTTATAATCTAAGATTGGGAAAAGATTTGTTAAATATGAATTAAAACTGTCATAAAAGAAAAAATAAACTTTACTACATTAAAAAATATATGGCATCAAAATGCCTTAAATGGTCAAATGGCAAATAGTAAATGTGGTTAATATTTCAAGTTTATATCAGAGACAAGACATAGGCTATTTTTTACCATAACAAAGAAGTCAGATAAATTAATTAGAAAAAAATAACCCTTTAGGGAAAAATGAAAAACATTCACTTTAGAGAAAAGAAAATACAAATATCTTTTGAATCTATGTAAAGATGATAACTTCTTCAAGAATAGAAATAAAAATAATAATTTCAATGAGTAATGGCTGATTCAAGGTCTGGGGGCAGAAATATACAAGATGTACCTGAGAAATGTGGTTGTGCCAGAAAGCAATGAAACTACCAAGGACAAAATGGGCCATGTCAGAGGGACACAGGAAGAAATATGAAGGGGTCGGGATTGGCCAATATGTGACAATTTGAGTTTAAAAAAGAGTAATGAATGCAATAGATGGAAGAACATGAAACAAACAAGATTCATATTGATATCTCCCTCAAAAAGAGAAGAGGGAGAAACTAAAATTTAATCAAAACTAATTGGACACCACTGGAAATAACTAGGGCTCTAAATCGTTATTCTGAAAACAGGCAATTAAAAGGAAATAATTTATTCTGCCTTTCCTGGATGAGGTATACTTCAAGAAATTAGTTAGCCCTAATTGGTGGGGGAAGCAATTCTTAATGAAGAATTCTAATTAAGAAGTGTGTAAGAAAAGGTAGTAGTTTTTATAAATCACCATTCTGCAAATCCTCATAAAATAATTAATTCAACCAGGGATCACATGGATAAAGCCATTTTATAAAAGGTAAATGGGAATTTTACAAGAGAGATCAGCCTGTGACTGCTTGAATCCACTGATCAACAGGCTAATTGACAAAGTGACAAAAGCACATGTTACGTGTCTCTTGCCTCAATGTATATTGTAATGTCTATTACATCACTTGTCCTTGCCAAATGTTGAGCCTGAATCTACTCAAATATCAAGTGTCAATTTTTCTCCACAAAGGATAGACGAACAAGTTAAATTTACACCACAAGGAAGCAAACAGACAAACCAAATGTGGGCATTCTGCATATGACAATTAATCCAGTTGCTACTAGACAATGGCAGGGGGTCAAAAGGAAAAGACACCGTTCCAATTTGAAAGAGAGTTAAGAGACATAAAATCCAAATATAATGGGTGAATCTTCTAATGATCCTATTTCAAACAAACCAGTTTTAAAAAAAACAATTTTTTCCTCACATCTGAGGAAATTTCCTTACTACTTTTTTTAGATGATACAGAGCTATAGGAGTATTGCGTTGTGGTTATACAATAAATGTCCACATGTTTCAGAGACTCATGTTGAAGTATGGGGTGAAATGAAATAATGTCTGAATCTTCAAAATACTTCAGCAATGAAAAGAGAAAAAAAATAAGATGAGGGGGATCACTGAAACAAATATGACAAAATCCTGATAACCGTTGAATTTGACAGATGGCTATCTATCTGAAGGTTCATTCTTCCTGTTTGTGTATCTTGGGGTTCATTTTTCAAACCAATCAGTTTGAACTTAAACCTGTGTAAGAAAAAGTTACTCTCATGAAGCTAGTGGAAGGTTAAACTGATAAATCCTATATGGAAAATACGGCAACATTTATAAAAATTTTAAATGCATATACCCAGCATTTATATTTCTAGGTGCTTATTATACAGATATGTTCTCATATATGCAAAGTGCCATTCATTGGACCATTGTTTGTAGTGACAAATGATTAAAACTACCTTAAAGTCCATAACTAGAGACTAAAGTATCATGAAGCCAGACAAGGGAACACTCTCCATAAAGCATGAGGAGAGAACTAGTTCAAGCAAAACAACAGGCAAGATCATCTAAATACTAAATATTTTTAAGTGATTAAAATAATTTTGAGGTCCATTTAAGTACACAAGTAAACTTTCTAGAAAGTAAGGAAATCCCCTAAGACTAAGCAGAAGAGTTCAAGGGACTAAGCTAAAGCAACTGGCTTCCTTGAGGGCACTTACCAAGCCTTGTTGACCTAGAATGAGGTTTCTCAGCCTGGGCACTAGATAATTATTTGTTGGGACTGCCCCCTACTTTCTAGGATATTTAGGAGCACCTCTGGCCTCTACCTACCAGATACCAGTAGCACCTTCTACTTTCCCCCAGTTGTAATAAACAAAAATGTCTCCAGTCTTTGCCAAGTGTTCCCTGGGGGCTCCCTTTTCACACCCCAGGACTGAAAACCACTGCTCTAGGGTATCACTACTAAAAGATCTTTGGAGGATAAGAGTAAGAAGACCTCCCCCCAATAAAGCTGAACACCAAGGAAAGGAGGAATAAATATGAAATCTAACCAGCAAAGAAAGAGAACAAAGAAAATGATCTATCTTTGTTTTGGCTATGAGTAGAAGGAAAAAAACCTCCCATGAGAAATTATGATCACGAACCAGTCTTCACATGGATTTTAAAGCCCATATTGATTCTTTCTATAAGATTTAAATAAATAAAACACAAGTTGATATTTTAAAGGAGACATGTTTTGGAAGTGGAAACTGACAAGTAGAAATGCTCTCAGAAATACCCTGCATTTCTATCCTCAGCAGAAATACAGTCTTCAGATAATTTTCACAGATAAAGTTCCAATAAACAGACACTCTCAATTAAAAAAAACTAAATACTGATTAAACAAGGTACCATCAGCAGAGTCAGTAGTAATAGCAATCCACAAAACAAGGCACAAAAAGACATATAAATATAAGAATTATCAAATATAGACTACAAAATAAGTATTTTAATGTATTTAAAGAAATAAAAGAATTGAAAACAAATATTAAAATAGCAATTATCAAAAATTACCAGAAAAAAAGAATAATTAAATAAAACATCTAGAAATTTAAAATACATTTGAAATTAGAAACTTATTAGAATAGGATATGACAGTAAATTAGACTGAAATGAACAATTAGTGAACTGGAAGCTAAAACAGATAAAAGTTACTCAATGAAGCACTGAGTTAGAAAACATGAAATATGGTTTAAGAATAAAATGAAGGATAAATGAGTATGTCCAATATTCATTCATCAGAATTTCAGAGGGAACCCATAGAAAGAATGGAAGCAAGGTAATATTTGAAGAGATAATGACTGAATTTTTCCAAAATTGTCAAAAGACACCAATCCTCAAATCCATGAACTACAACATATTTCAAACAAGTGTAGTTGATATTCTGAGATGTCATAATAGGAACAATAACAATAGTAGCTACCGTCTTGAGTGCTTACCTTGCACTATATATTAAACCATAGTACATACTTTATCTTAGTTGATAACATTTTAAAAACAGAAAGGCAGATGGAACTGCCTGATGCAGATTAGATATTAAAAGAATTTTATGAGACAACCAAAACCCAATGCAATGTTTGGACAATGTCTGAAACCTGATTCAAGCAAACCAATTATAATTATATTATGTAGTCTCTCTCTGTGGCAAGATTTAAACCCATCCTTGGCTGACTACACAAACTTTGCCCCAGAGTTATGCAATATATAAACCATACAAATATCTGAATATTTCTAATGTTCTGTACTCTTTCTTTTCTTAAAGAAAAAAAAAGTAGTTTGATATAAAAATATTTTTTGGAACTCCTACTGGAATAAAGGAAAATGAGCATAATGACAACAAAGGTCTAAATTATGGACAGGGTAAAGAAAAAGAAAAATGTATGATGAATAAATTATCAAAAAGCAATCAAACTAATGATAGACGTAGTTGATTCATTTCTATTTACAAAGAGTGTAAATAGAATGTAATGCACTTGGTAGTTCTATCAGAGTTTCTTATAGCAAAGATGTAAGAAATCTGTTTCTCAGGTTATTATTTTAAACTGAGATATAAAACGGTATGCATAAAGAGACTATATTAGTCTGTTTTCACACTCAGTATAAAGAACTGCCTGAGACTGAGAAATTTATAAAAGAAAAAGGTTTAATTGACTCATAGTTCTGCAGGGCTGGGGAGGCCTCAGGAAGGTACCATCATAGTGGAAGGCAAAGAAGAAGCTAGTACCTTCTTCACAAGGCGGCAGGAGAGAGCAAGTCAGGAGGAGGAACTTCCACAAACTTTTAAACTATCAGATCGTATGAGAACTCACTCACTATCACAATAAGAGCATGGGGGAACCACCTCCATGGTCCAATCACCTCCCACCAGGTTCCTCCCTCCACATGTGGGGATTACAATTTGAGATGAGATTTGGGTGGGGACACAGAGCCAAACCGTATAAGACACAAAATATCTGCATAGACAAAAAGGAGAAGCTTTTTACGTGCCTTTCTTACAGCTTTGCTGCAGAGATATGAAGAACACATCTCTTTCTCTTTCTATCACTATATTGTTCTTGTACCTGAACAAAGATAAGTTCCAAATTGAGCCCTGGAACGGTATTTACTGTCAGGGACCCTAAGGGATGAGTGAAAAGGCAGAGAAAAATCAGGATCGCCATCAATGGACACTGAGGTCTACTTTTTCAACAAGGTGCCACTAGGAAAAGAACATCTGTGGGCAATGAGGAGGTTGGAAAGTGAGAATAATTACAACTTGGTTCTAAACTGAGAACCCAAGAGATAGGTACCTCTCTCCTGTGATTCTTGTACTGGGTATTAAAGAGGTAGCCCTAAATAGCTTATATTGAACTGAGATAGATCTGATTCCCATACCCCATGAATTTTGCATGCCCAATAAGTCATTCCCAGTGCTGAATCTCTAGTTGTATTATAATAGGCTAAGTCTCCTGAAACCAAAGTTAAAGAAAAATAAAAATTATCCAAATGAATCTAACTTCTTTACAATTTTATTTGGACAAAGAGCCAAACTAGACATTTTATTCAGAGTACACGTAAACAGAGCAAGGTAACTGTCACAATAAATTCATTTGCTAACTTTTTATTCCCTTTTCTCTAACTGGACCTTTCTGCTTTTAATGATAAACTTATTTAACTTTCTATTTAACAGCCTCGATAGGTATAAATGTTTTTTAAAATATTCGATTGGATTACCCTAAGGGAGAATTTGGTGGAAAAATATTCTGTCAGAAAGGGAAGAGTGTTGCTATGAAAACAGGCAACTTGGTTAGTTTCCTGCTCATATAAGTGTGTGCTTGCACTCAGGGAAAGTGAGAGCACAGGGGCAATGAGTAGGAAATATTTTATAAGAAGGAAGTCAAGAGGAAAAGGCATGAGTGCTGTTAGTATTCTGCATTCTGTAGACATACACGAGGGAGCAGGAGAGCATAAACACCTTTCATTAATGCGTTTCTGTTGTTGAGACATGCAAAACTTATACCAGATCAGAAATGTAAAAAAGAAACTACCCAAGGTTGAGGCACTAGGATCATGAATTGATTTGTAACAGATTTCAGATAAGTTGGAAAAAAGCCACCTACTCAGCAATGAGGAGAAAAGATTAGGTTAAGTTGCCACTTGTTTTTGTTTGTGTTTCATATAGTCTTTGTTTTTTTAAAAAAACAAATCTTATTTTAAATCTTATTTATTAAATCTTATTTATTTTCAATGTGACAGGCTCCTGGTTTATGCTTTAGCATTCTTATACATAGTCATGTTTCTGGCATCTTTAAAAAGAAAAACAATTAAATATAAAAAAATTAATTATCTATGGGATCCTCAGTGTTCTAAATAAAAAGTTATTATTTAGACAATATCTTGCAGGTTGGACATGGTGGCTCATGCCTGTAATCCCAGCACTTTGGGAGGCCGAGGCGGGTGGATCACCTAAGGTCAGGAGTTCAAGACCATCCTCGCTAACACGGTGAAACCCTGTCTCTACTACAAGTACAAAAAAATTAGCTGGGCATGGTGGTGTGTTCCTGTTATCCCAGATACTCAGGAGGTTAAGAAAGGAGAATAGCTTGGACCCGGGAGGTGGAGGTTGCAGTGAGCAGAGATTGCACCACTGCACTCCAACCTGAGCCACAGAGGAGGACTCCGTCAAAAAAAAAAAGAAAAAAGGAAGGAAGGAAATGTCTTGTGGTTTGGGAGAGCAAGGAAGCAGGAGGAAGGGGAAATGATGAGTAGCACATACCTTCTGTGTAGTGTGGTAGGTGCTTCACATAACCCTCACAACACTGCCAGCTGGTAAGTATTCTGCTACCCATTTGAAGAACAGTCAAATGACACAGAAAGAGGTTAAAGGATCCACTGAAATCATTCTACAGTAAGTGGTTAAAATGCAATTTAAACCTTGATTATCCCTAGAGATCTTTCTGTCATTGGCTATTTGGGCAATTTTCTTTTAATAAATAAATCTTAAACATGAACCTGAGTGGTGTAGTCCTAAATATGTGAAAAGACAATCAGTGAGAAATGGTTTTGTGGTGTCTGTTGCAAGTACTTTTCTCTCTAGTTAAAATTGTAAGTCAACTTTTACTGCTATGCCACTCACTATCTCCAATTTACATAAATTATTCTTTCCAGACAAAAAAAAAATCATTTTTGAAAATTGTTCATCTATTCAACAAATATTTATTGAGTACCTAACTATTCCATGATTGTGCTGTATATTGGAACATTGACTATAAATAAAACAGACAAAACAGACATGGTCATGTATATCTTATGGTCTAGCAGGAGCTCACTTTATTATCTTTATTTAAAATGTGGAAAAACATATTTTTAAATATTGACTAATGTGTCTACACAAACCAATAGTGTTTTCTTTCTGTTTATCAATATAGTACTACAACATTTTGCAATACAAAGAAAACCGAATGAAACAAAATCAGATATTGTGACCCTTTGAATATAGCTAGGTCTCTTATCTCAAAAGATTGTCTAACACAAATAACAGAGAATAACAAAATCTAGTTTGGTCATCATAAGTCTTTCTTAGACTTTCCAAATTGGTCATATTATCAACAAGATGCTTTTTCTGACATAATTAACAGTACTTCTTAACTTTGAATTTGGAATTTTCTGCATTTCAAAAGCATAGTATTAACAAATGACTACTTCATTGACTCATTTAAGAGAAGTGTCACTAAACTTATATTATCCATCTTAGTCACATATAAAGAAAAGAGATTTTGGCAAGTACTGATACAACTGTGTAGGAGGGAGATTAATGGAGAGCAAATTGGGGAGTAATTAATCAAGCCACATAAGAAAATGAAAAAAAGAAACAAAGATGCAAGATTTGACAGGAAAATTCTAAGCTCTTTGTACTTGGCACCAGTCAAAAAAAAGAAAAAAAAAAGAGGCATAATAGGGCTGAAAAGTTCATGAATATGCTCCAATTAATCTGTATGTGCACTGAAATGCTTTTTAGTTTGGTTCATTTAAATCTGAAATTCCCTTCCCCATTGATGTCAGCTAGTTAGCCAAGATGGTGCATTACTGTTATGATCACTGCAGCGCACATAATTTAGATTTATCTCTTTGGGGACTCGACTCCACCCCCTGCTAGCTAATATGCTCACCATGTTTAATGATGCAAAAAATTTCCCTGAGTACAGGTTATTTATCTTTATCAGGGGCTGCGTTTGGCTGGCTGGCTGTTATCAGCAGAATATTTGTTCCTAAGTGGTTGGTTCTCATACATATTCCAGGGCAATCCTGAGGCCCATATTATCACTTAGATTTGCAATAAAAGTGTTTCAGTTCTTCAGATACACCTTAGTAATACTGATTTGTGAGTTTGAAACAGCTGAAATTATGATTCAGTCTCAGAACTCTGAAATCACTGTCATGAAATACAAAATCAATCTAAAATCTGAGAAAATAATTTATTTGGGGTACTTTGGGTTATACATACTGAACAACACAGGAATATGAATATTTAATAAGGAAAAGTGTTATAAATGATCTTCCAGTAATTGTATTGTCAAAACATAACCTGAGAAGAAAAACTGAGGGATGGGCAAGCAGGTCCAAATAGAATAGTCAGTAACCACTGACCCTCATCACTTTTCCTCCAAAAATAAATGAGGAAAATAAAATGAAGCGTCCTTGATAAGACAGTGAACAAACATAGGCAACTGGTGCCTTTCCCTGAACCCAGACTCAGAGATGTACAGAATCAAATGAGATGTTGATAGTTCTGAGAATACAATATTTTAAAATAGCAACAAAATGCTAGAAAGGCAGAAAATTTTGATTTATAAGAGCATGAGAGGGTTTGGGTGAATAGTCTGGGTGTCAAGAATTTTTTAGTTGAGCTCTTTCAAGTTCTTTAAATTACCTGTGTGGATTACTATCCACTCATCTAAAAATCAAATAGAAAATGAGATTTTATTCACAACATAAATAAAACTATCAAACATCTAGCCATTATTTATTTAAAAATGCCCATGGCCTTTAAAAAGAAACTTTTACAACTCAAAGACTCAGAAAAAATGGAGGAAATACTATGTTTGTGAAAGGATGACAGTGCTACCTGAATTAATCTATAAACATAATTCTAATTAAATTGCATAAGAAATTCCTGAGAAAACTAACAAATTATTTAAATTTACATAAAAAAATGAAAGATCCATCAGTAGGGAAGTCCATTCTAGAAAACAACAAAAAAGACAAAAGATCAAGAAATTCTACAGAACCCTAGAAATAATTTTTAAAATAATAACAATATTATCCTAAAATTTATCCACCAGAAGAAAATGAACAGACTAGAAAGTAAAAAAACAAACAAACAAACCAAAAAGACTCATTTAAATACAGAAAATATAAAGCACCACAATATCAGAGGGAGATAGCTTAGTAGATGGCATTGAGAAAACTGACTCAATATAGAGAAAAATAAAGCCAGACTCCTATCTCACTCCATGTATAGTGGAAGGGCTGATGAATTAAATGAACAAATGTGAAAGGTAAAACTCTAAAGATAAAAAATTTAAAGGGAAAAAAGTAGGAGCCGTGCTTTGTAACCTTAAACAAGACCCCAAGATGACAAATCATTAGGTAAAAAAATCAAACATCAAAATTAAAATTTTCTTAACAAAACATCTCAAAGTTACAAAATGTGATATGCTAGCAGAAAATGCTTGCAAAGTCCTTGAAATACAAAGGATTAACATCTAAAATACTACAAAAGGACTTATCAATTAACAAAAGAAAGACAGAAAATCCAATAGATAAAAAAGTAGGCCAGGCACAGTGGCTCACGCCTGTAATCCCAACACTTTGGGAGGCCAAGGCAGACAGATCACAAGGTCAAGAGATTGAGACCACCCTGGCCAACATGGTGAAACCCTGTCTCCACTAAAAATACAAAAATTTGTTGGGCGTGGTGGCATGTGCCTGTAGTCTCAGCTATTTGGGAGGCTGAGGCAGGAGAATCGCTGGAACCTGGGAGGCGGAGGTTGCAGTGAGCCGAGATCACACCACTGTACTCCAGCCTGGTGACAGAATGAGACTCCTTCTCAAAAAAAAAAAAAAAAAAAAACAAGATATAAATAAAACATAAAAGAAGTAGAAACCCAAATATCTAAAAAGAAATATCTAAAATGTATATGAAGAAATGCCCAACCTCACCAATAATCAGAGATATACAATTAAAACATCAATCAGAAAACATTTCACATAATACAAATATTTGGCAAACATTTGGAAAAACTGGTATTCACACTTACTGCTGGTACAGACATGCCCAAGAGAAGCTTGACACTATTTAATAAAACAAGGTATTATATACGTCAAGTACTATAGCCCAGATATATCCCAGAGAAAGAGAATGTCCATTGTCAAGTTATTTATTGGAATAGGGATAAAATGAGGTATTATGTATGGTAAGTACCTATAGCCCAGGTATATCCCAGAGAAAGAGGTTGTCCATTGCTAAGTTATTTATTGGAATAGGGAGTTGGAGTCAGCAGAGGTGACCATTATTAAGAGGAATAAATCGGCCAGGCACTGTGGCTCACGCCTGTAATCCCAACACTTTGGGAGGCTGAGGCGGGTGGATCACGAAGTCAGGAGATTGAGACCATCCTAGCCAACATGGTGAAACCCCGTCTCTACTAAAAATACAAAAAAATTAGCTGGGCGTGGTGGCCGGCGCCTGTGGTACCAGCTGTTTGGGAGGCTGAGGCAGGAGAATGGTGCAAACCCAGGAGGTGGAGCTTGCAGTTAGCCGAGATTGCACTCCAACCTGGGAGACAGAGTGAGACTCCACCTCAAAAAAAAAAAAAAGAGAAGAATAAATCAGTAAGGTGTGGTTGTTGCATATGATGGAATGTAAAATTGCTATTTCTACAAGATCTCTGATCACTTGGTGCATTTGGAATACCCTTCCTATGTTTGCAGGCATCTCTCACTATTTGAGTCCCATTGCATCAATGTCAGAAACTTGCTTTCTCAGAATCCTTTTCAGCTAAGTTCAGGCATATGACCTAGGCCCTGATGATGAACTGCACCTGTGCAAGACTGTGATTCAGAGGACAGTGAAGAAAAGGGTGTTAAGATTCAATTCATGTGCAGATGGTAGAGTCTGGGAAACAACATGTGGATTTCAGAGACATCACTGGCAGAGGTCCAAAAGGCAGCATCCCATGTCCACTGCAGTGAGTTGTGATGCCCACATAAATTGCTATGGCAAATAGAGTATCCATTGAGCCATCCAGGATTATATTAATAATTGGGACATTATTTCTAGCTATGTAATTTCCAAGCTCCCTCTCTTTTTCTCCCCCTGCCATGGGAGGCCACAGCAAGAAGGTGGTGGTATGCAAGGCAGAGAAAGGACCTTCACCAGATAATGCTGGCACCTTGATCTTGTACTTCTAGCCTCTAAAACTATTATAAATTAGATTTCTGTTATTTAAGCCACCCAGTCTATGATATTTTCTTATAGCTGCCCAAGCTGACTTAGACAGCACATATTCCTCTAGAAATGTAGGGATACTGAGATGGCATAAAGGTAAAAATTTTCACATTACATTGTTGAAGGCAGTAAGCCATACACTAGAAAATACTATTTCTCTCTGCTCAAATCATGAAATTTGGTGGCAATTTTTTAATGAACAATGCTTACAAAATGATTATGATTTTTCCTGGTACATTATAAATAAAAATATTTGTTATAAGACTATTCAAGGAGAAATTAAAACTAGTATGACTCTTTAAAATGTCAAGGTCATGAAAAACAAGGAAAGACTGAGAAACTACTACAAATTTGAAAGAGACTCAGGAAACATGATGACTCAGTAAAACATGGTATCCTGAATAGGTCCTAGGACAGCAAATGACCTGACATTACTGTTTCATCTCATCAGTTACTATGACTCATTGTGACTCAGAGTGAAGCACCTTCTACTGGAGGTTCCCTCCCTACTACCCTGCAAACTCTCCCAACTTTAGCATTAAGAGCCCCAATCTTCTGTAATCGTTATCCTGCAATCGAAATTTTGCAGGAACTTGAAGCACAGCTAAGTTCCATCTCTTCTATGACACTTCTATGATTAGCAAAGCCCATGATGTTTATCACAGTCTGGAAATCCAAAAAGCAGTTCAAGCCTTCAATATACCTTGAATTGACTGTATGTTATCTTTTGCTTGTTTCTAGATAGTTCTTGAAGTTATATCTGGATATACACATATCTTGAAATCCTCAAAGTCAGAGTTATCTCCTACTTTTTGTTGCATGCGCATATATCTTTTAATCTTCTACAGTAACTAATCTGTTACTGCTGTACAATCACCACATAATGTTATTTTCTTCACTATTTTATTGCTCAGAAATGTATATCATTCATATTTATATTTGAGAAGGAAAATAACTGATATAAAGATGTAAATTAAGTGCAGTTTTCGGCAAAATTCTCATTGCCATTTGGTTCAGACAAAATCGTGTCTAAATTCTGTGGAAAACACTTAAATGAAGCAACCTTCACAGGAAGCTGTTGACCTGTTAAAACACCATGAAATACAGATTATACTGAAATGGGATTTAGTTGTTTACTCCTTGATTCAACTGTTCAGATAATGTCCTTTCATTTAAATCAGAAGTTAAACTTGAGAAAGGTAGTGGTATTTTTTACACAGGCCTAATAAGACATTAGTTCAGTGGCACAGGTAATATAAAAAAGGATAAAGGGATACTGAGAAGGCTTAGTTACACTGATTCATGCCACATGGCCTCCTACAGGATTATCCTGGGAAAAGACTACTTTTCAACAAAGTTGCCTATCTCATCAACCTATGTATCTGTTGTTCTCCAGACTCTGCCACCACAGGGTAGAATATGGGCCCTTGCAACTGCCAGCCCTTTTCTCAGAATTTTTCACCACCCTACATCCAAAGGTTTACGTTCCTTCCAAAAATGTGCACAAGAAGGAAACTAGAATGCCTGGATCCTTGCCTCCCCATGTAAAATGATATCATCTCAAGTTAGAATCCTTCTATAACCAACATATTTATATAATGGAGGCATTATGAATCCCTGTTAAATAAGCAAGGTTTTAGCAGAAGATAACAACTAGATATTTTCTGTTATTTCTTTATTAACACAACAGAAAAAATCTAATTGCAGATTGAAAAGGAAAAATCAAGCAGTTTGTAAATGTACATACTTCGATGAAGAAGAGAGAAACACAAGTTTAGTGTTCAGATGGTATGTGAGGAGTTTATTGACCTAGTTAGGGCAAGTCCCACACATAAACACGGGCAAATATCTCAGTTATTTAACATGATTGGATGCTGGCTACAGACCAGGGTCTATCTGTAGGAATGCTGGTCCCTGACTACAGTGATTCTGTCCTCCTGTGAAATACAATCTACTTTCCCCGTGACAGCCTGACTTATCTTTCATTTTTCATCTTCCTATAACATGGTTGGCTGAACAATCCTTGTCTCATGGTCTTCTCCAAACTACCTGGAACACACTCCACTCCATTCACTTTTGGCGAAGTGTTAAAAGGAAGACCCTCAAGTACCCGTCCTGATATGTTTGGTGATTACAACTGTTGTGCCATCACACTCCAGATGATGTGTTCCTTTCTCTAAGCTGAAGGTATAAAGCAACAGAGCAAGGCCATGTGCACCAGTAGATATGTCTTAGATGGCTACTTAATATGTAAGACGCCAACATTTAAAAATCAGGAGACTTTACATAAAATACAGATTTCCAACTTCTTTTGAAAAATGGTAGCATATGCAGAAGTCTACCATAGCCCATGCATCCACAATCAGGAGGGATGTCCCCCATAAGCAGGATGGGTATACCACAGTGACCACAGCCTGCTCCATTTGCTGTGCTCACTCACACTAAAGCTGAGTTTCTGTTGCCAGTTACCACTGAGTTTTTGATGTGCCTTTTGTTACATCTGATGAGCTTCAGTTACTATATTCTATGCCTGGCACCTGAAGGCAATTATGTTTATGGCTTCTGACCATGACTATAATTCAACTGTCTCTGAACATCAGAGACCTGGTCATTGGGCTCTAAAGGTAAACTGAGCAGAGTCGAGAAACTCTAGTTTGTTCACCACAGTATCCTAGCACTTGCACAGTGCTTGGGACACAGTGCAACACATATTAGATGGGACATCCCATTGGATGGGACATATATTGGATGAATGAACCTAAGAGCAAGGAACTATGTTTTCTCTCTAACCTGTTTCAAATCTTGTTCCTGCCCAGGACTGCTTAAGCACCACCAGGCTAGTCTCCTTGCCCAGGTAACTTCAACTCTGTAATGAGTTGAATGGTGAACCCTCAATACTTTGGACTGTGACATTATTTGGAGATATAATCTTTAAAGAGGTAATCAAGTTAAAATGAGATCTTTAGGGTGGGCTTTAATCTAACATGATTAGCATAGAGACAGACTCTCATACACAGAGAATGTCACCTGAATGTGAAGGCAGAGGGCAAGGTGTTGCTTCTACAAGTCAAAAATGCCAATGATTTCCAGAAACCACCAGAAGCTCGGGGAGGGACAAGGAATAGATTCTTACTCATGGACCTCAGAAGGAACCAACCTGCCAATGCCTTGCTCTTGGGCTTCTAGCCTCCAGAGCTGTGACAGAATAAATTTTTGTTCTTTAGCCACCCAGTTTATGGTACTTTATTACACCAACCCTAAGAAACTAATACGAAAAAGGACTAAAACTTCACACTCCAGTCAAGTTGTAACTTCTGCCTCCCTACAAGACTCTGCTTCTCTATTCTATAGGACTGCTGGGTCACTCCCTTCCTGGTCATTATTCGATACATGGGAATATTCAGTTGGTTTGAACCTCTTGTTAACAAAACACCATCATCCTCATCTGTTTCCACCCAATTCCAAAGTCTCATAGAGCAGAATTTTTAGAAATTCCTGAGATGTATATACTTTGAGGTTGGAATTCCATGCTCACAGGTAGATATAATTTGTGGGTGTGTTTCAGGAAGAGTAAAGAAAATAATAATGTTTACGCATCATAGCAATGATGAAAGGCAAATTCGTATATACCTTTAAGCATTGTTGTCTATTTGTTAAAATATACCATTGGTGGAACAGGTCTGAAGAGACTAGATAATTTCAGGAAAATCTTGGGATAGCTTTGAAGTCTTTATGAGCTTTTTGAATTTCTATTAATTATTCTGGCTTTTAATTTTTACATTAATTTTTGTCATTTGTGCTTCTTCAAATTATTTGGCAAGATTTTTAGGAATGTTAAAATTTTGCTTCTGCCACTAAATGAAATGATCAAAAGCAAATTGGTCACAAATGAGTGGTTCTAATAATGAATTAAATAACACTTTTGAATACTAAGCTAATTTCCCTCCCCAACCCCAATTTTATCAATTTTTAGCAATATTACATACTGACTAAAATGTGTTTGTCAGCAAATGTTTAATTCTTCTACTAAACCATGCTTCTATTTTCCTTTAAATTTTAGCAGCTACCATAAATCTTCCTTCATTTAAAACTATGCAACAGGGATGAAAAATAGTTACAGTTTTCTATGTAAAGACAACATTAAGATTTTAAGTTTGCTTTTAACATTGGAATGTGAACAAATAGTGAGACATGATTGTCAGGATCACCTTCATTAATCATAAGCATTAGTCTTCCATTTATCCCAAAGGCACCAATTCATAACTGGAAAGTGCTTTTTGCTTATTTCAACTAATCATTTAATAAAGGTCAAACATGTCTCAGTGGTTAGTTGTTGTCAGTGTGAAAACAGTGATAGAGCCATTCCTTCAGTTTGATCTTTGAACAAGTCAAATAAACGTCGCTAGTCAAGTTTTTAAGTTGCCAAATAGAGACTTAAAATATTCTATTTTTATCATTTTTCTCACTTCTGCAATTTAGTAGATTAACAAACTGTTTCCAAATGCATTGGTACCTAGCAGTAGATTTGAGCTATGGGAGTGAAAACTAAGGAATAAATATGTGCCGTAATCAGTTTGCATAAACCAGTTTTTTCAAATCAACCTAAATGGTTCTATGTAAAACTTAAGTAATAGTTTTCCCAAATTTGACAAGCCTAGTACGACAAAATGGAAACTGAAAGTCAGTGTAAAATTCTGTGCCTCTTAGTTAAGTGAATGACATGCAAATTATAACTAAACCTTGGATATCTTGAATCTATTATTATATAGTCAAAATCTCAGGGATAATAGTCTTTCAGGCCTGGAAGCAGCATAAAGATTCAATGATTCAGTGAGCCCGAAGATAAAAAGATAATCACTTTAAAGTGACTCTTGGATGCTTCCCTGGGAAATGAACAACTGGAGCATCATCTTCAATGATTAGCAAAGTTAAATGAAGGAAACACTTGAAAGACAAAGGCATTTATTCTGGTTTCTGGCCTCTTAGTCTTGAGAAAGTCATAATGCATTCAGGTAGACACTTCCATTACTAAAAATGGACTTAGATCAACAAGAAAATTTAGGAGTTTGAAAGAAAAAAAAAATGGCTGTTTTTCTTAAATAGATATTTGAGAAAAATAAGGACACTTCAAAGATCGTTTCTTATAAGATGCCCAAACATTTTGAAAGGCATGACAATGGGATGATGGCTGTCACCTTAGACTACCTAAGAACCACCAAAGAGTGTCATTCAGAGTCTAGCAACACTAGCAAATGAAAACGCTCAAATAACACTTACTTTGAAAGGAACTTCTATCTGTTTTGAGAAAAATAATATACAGCAGCATTTTCAAAATGTGCAGAGGTGGAAAAATAAAAAGTTCAGCTAAAATGTTTAGACCATTGTGGGAATAGGCCCACTTTAATATGCTTTTCAATTCTGAACACACTGGCAGTGCTCAAAACACATTATAAAAGTAATAACATGATAATGGAGTTGGGAATCCTGTAAAGGTTACATAGAATTCAATTTATAAATCAAAATGCCTAAAAATCAAACTTGGGCCAACTGCCTAAAGGTATTAGATTTTTGCTACATTGAATAAGACAAGGATCTCATAACCATGAAAATAAACAGTGACCAATACAACCAGGGCCTAATTTTAAACTATTTAGACTCTCTTTAGTTATTCTTTCTCACTCTTTTAAAAAAAACTTCCTGCAATTTTTTTTGAAATCTAAGCTGAGAGGCTAGAAAATCTCAGCGTTTGATAATAGCCAAATATTTCTGAATGTGAGAATCTAGAAAATGGGATAGGCTGAAAAGAGAGAGAGACGTAGTGCTTGTCAAGCCACATGATCCCAATATAATTGTCAGCAGTGGAATTAAACTCCCCTCAAAACAAAAACAAAAACAAAACACTGAACTTGTAACCAGTCTAATTAAGTTATTTAAGTTATTTTAAAGTTTTTCAATATTATTCTTGTGGAAAAAGATTTGTTTCCTTTAGCAGCATATGGCCTGGGAGTTTGTAAGGACCAAGTCAAGGTGCTGGGGCTATTTGACAAAGAAAGAGAAGAATCTGAAGTGAAGCACTCTCAATGTGAAAGTAAAAAACGAAGCTGAAAGTAACTTTTCTGAGCAAGGACAAGGCAGACAAAGTTCTCACTGCTGGGAAAGTGTCATTCCACTCCATCAATGAGATCTGCCTTTCTTTTCCTCTGTAATGGATCCAAAGACAGGGAAACTGAGATAGAGAAGAAAGATACGACTGGAAGGCCACCCCCTGCACTCTGGTATGTGGTGAGAAGAAAAGGTAGGCAACTTCAAGGTAGAGGACAAGCTTCTGGAAAATCTTTTGGCCCCCAATCTTACCTAGGATTTTCTAATGATCCTGGGATGTGTACATTCAAATATAAAGAGGCTTCCAACAGAAGAAAATTCAAGGAAAAATTTAAATGGTGTTTCTGAAATATGTTCAGGTTTAGAGTACTTGCTATAGCAGAAAATCATCTATTCATTTAACGCAATTATATGCAATTGGGGAAATTTTATTCCTCAATTTATAATTTGGGTAATATAGAATTAATATCACAGGCATGGTTGTCCATGGGAAGAAACAAAATGCTGAAAAAGATACATGATTGTTTCCTAATTTCATTTATATTCATTTGATACTGATTTGCAAATTTTATTGTCTCCCAGGACAATCAGGTAAGTGAAAGTAATTAGTTATCAATAGTTTAAGAAAAAATGTAACATTTGGAGCACACACATCAGGCACTATTCCCAGCACTTTGTACTTGGCATATCTTGACTCATTTAATCCTTTCAACAAGAATAGGAGACAGCTCTTAGTGTTATCCACATTTTAAAGATGATGAAACATTAGGAAACAAAGAAGAGAAATATACCTTTAGAAAATAATATCCATTAAAAGATTGCTTTCAGAAAAGTTAGGAAGATGACTTATTTAATTAAATAGAAGAACATTTATGGTTCACTTTGTGGAATAATAGTACATAAGAATTACTGATTTAAGCAATAATTGATCATGTTTAGAGAAAAAAAAAGTTATCAAAAAGACTTAGGTACTTACTGGATTTAATCATTTGTTTTCTTTTCAAAGTTCTGCACATTTATTTGGAAAGTATCTTTGACTTTTATATTTCAAAAGATGTTACCCATGAAAGTCATTGCATAGAATCTCAGTTTCAATCTTGGCCTTGTCAAGTTTTGGTTTAGGATTGCACTTTGGTTCTCATGCTCACCTCATTCTCTTTGAAGCCAAAGTAACTCAAGAAAAACAAATAACTTCTACAATATGTATCTTTCAAATCAAACTAAAAAGTTTCAAAATGTTATAGCAACTCAAACTTTAAAATACATCTATTCCCAAGAGAGTGCACGTGGATAAATTTCATGCTGATAGGATGCTAATAAGATACATAGCAAAGTCCATGGAAAATAGTGAGTCAAGACATTTTGAAAGTAAAATGCAGACAGAAAAGGTTGTCCAGGATATCCAGATTATATCTGGCAGAGTGTTTTGTATATTTGAATCACTTAAATATTTATTGCATTAAATATATGCATGAATAAAGGAGAATGAGAACCAAGTCCCCTTTTCCAGGTGGGAAAAAATACAAGTAAAAGTCATTCTGAGAAACTCCTCTCCCACCAAATATCTTTATTATATTTGGAGAGCATGATGTCTAATGTCCATGACATCCAAAATCACAACAAAAATGACCAAAAGCCTTGCTCCTCTGGGAATCAGGCTCAGAGATTGTATAGAGAAAGAACTATGGAAAGTTCTACTTAATGCAGTGACTTTAACTATATAAGAATAATTGCTTTGATGATTGTTCAACCTGGTTCTGATGACTTTTGAAGGATTAAAAAAGAAAGTCACTTCTTCTAGTTACAAATGTATGTACATATCTTAAATAACATCCTTAAGATGTATTCTAAATGAAGATGCCAATTTGGTTAAGCAATAGGCTTAAATAACAGACAACCCTCACTTTCTGATGGTACATTCTAATAAAGACTTAAAAAGTATGTTGTGAGAATTAATTTAATTTTCCAAAGAAAAAATTCATACTTTTAGAAGTTTTTCATCTTTTTGGTACTTATACTGGGCAGGTATAATTATAATAGATTTTACCAATTAAGATCTTGAGAGAACAGTGACTGTGTATGCGTCTTGGGTGTGAAACACGGGGATTATGTCATTTACCTCTCCCCTTACATATTTTTGTACTCTCCAAATTTTCTTTATTGAAAACATTTAAATTTTATGATAAAACATAAATATATGAACTGGATATGTATCTAGATAGATAAATTGATAGATATATCTCAGAAGAAAGAAATCTTAGATGGCGGGCACTTCTCCCTTTAGCTTCTCCACAGAGCCCTGTCAGTATAAAACCTTCAGTCATGTGTTTATGATTTCTGTATATCATTTATTGAAATCGTTACATGTGTACTATTCTATATCAATATGACCCATATACAACTTTTAATATAAATTAGAAAACAGTGATATAAAAGTAAATATTACCGGAAGTTCAAATGTTTTCTTCTTTCACTACAATGCACTATCTTGCCTCCACAGAATGACACATATTCCACTTTGGGTTCCCTTGCATTAGACTGTAAAGCAAAAAAAGAAACAAAATAAGAAAGAAGGATAATAAAAGAAATGGTATGACACTGTGACCTTGGAATTTTCAACATAGAACTCATAATAATTGGGATGTGAACTGGAATGTGTGTGTGTGTGTCTGTGTGTGTGCGCATACGTGTGGATACAAACACACATATATATTCTTTAGAATTGACCTAGATTTTAAAAATCTAAAAATATTGCCCTAGTCTGAAAATATGTTACAAAATTTCAAGGGAAGAAGCTTAGATGGTATTAGTTTTATTGAAAATATGCCTAAAGGTATAATATTTTCCCACAAACTTCAATGGTTTGCTGATTGCCTGACTTTTGAAATCTATGCCTTTTAATTTTATTTATTCCATTTTCCATCTCTTCAGTTTGCTATGACTCCCCTCCTTTAATCTGTTACTTGTAAGTTTTGATTTAGATACCACCAAATCACAACTCAACACGTGACCTTGGAAAGCCTCTATCACACTTCTTCATTCCTAGAGAAGTTAAGATGCTCAAGGTCATACAGGTAGCAAATGGTAAGCGTGGGTTTAAAACTCAGGTTTTCTGCCTGTAAATATAGTGTCCTTTGGAATGCTACAGATTAAATTTCCTTGTAACATTTTGAACTCATCTGGGGGAAAAAAAATCATATATTTACACAAAATGTATGGCACTACCTCATTCTAGCTAATCTACGCTGATTGAAAGTAGTCTCTAAAGATATTATAAACACTGTTACGTTCTGGTTCATATAAAGCTAGCAATTTTTAAAGTTAAGTACTTAATGCCAAGTTTCCTGGGAATAATTTTCCCTTTATACTTTAGGGCAATACTGTGGAACACATTGAAAGGCCAAATTTTGCTAAACTATTCACCTTGCTTTTTTTCTTCCTTAAACTATTCTTGGTTTATTTCATTTAAGCATAAAAGTTATATTCTAAGATGCCATGCATAAACTCATCCCAAAACAAGGTTTGAGTCTTTTGTCTTTATTCAGGGTCAAAGCAGAAAGTTCTAAGACATAGAAATTTTATGGAATGATAATGATTTATTTGAAAATCCTTGTTTTAAACTAAGAAGTGTGTTAGAAAGAGAATGTTAATGGCCATTAGCATTATGCATTTAAATGCTTTTCTTTGAACTAAAATTCCACTAACCATAGCTATGTAGTTCTTGTGACTAACAAAGTGGACTTAAAACAATTATCTGACAAGCATATAAGGTGAAGGGGGTATTTAAAAGGAAGACAATTCTGTCATAAGATTTTATGAGTGCCATCGGTTAATTCATTCAATGAACATTGCTAGTGAGGCTTTGCCTCCTCACTTTGCACTCAGAAGCAGGCCAAGCTCATGTGATAGCAGACAGATATGTAAAACTAGAGCCAAAATAAAATATAAGTGCAGTGGCAGAGTTGGGAAGAAAATGCTGTTTTCTTTATGTCTCAGTGAGTGAGTAGTTGGTTGCCATGTGCAGCCCGGGAAAAGGACACTCCAGATCCATAGATGGCACACGGTGTCACAGAGGAATGAATCAACTTTTGGTTTCCAGATTTAGAGAGAAATTTAGAGCACTTGGAATGCAGGAACTGGAAGGGCAGTGGTGAGATAAGAGAATAGAGAGCTCGTTTGTGGCCGGGCCGGCAGCGAAAGAGTGTGGGTTTTATAGTCTAGGCAGGAGGGATCTTTTAGGGATGTGCACACAAGTACATTGACTGTAGTTGGCTCTATATTTATTCAGAATCGCTCAGATCTGAGGGGAGGGGAAATGCGGCTTTCTTCATTTCCTATAAATCCCTTTATTTCCTACAAATCTCCATACTAACTGATGACAAAAGTAAAGAATAAAATTGTGCCAGTTAAAGATCACTGGTTGGAGAAGCCTGTATGAGGAGAGAGGCAGAGATCAAAGGGACATGGTCACAGGACAGGGAGTGCCTGGAGCCACCAGAAGCAGGAAGGGGCAGGAAAGAGCCTCCTGGAGAGATGCCAGAGGGGCTGTGACCCTGCTGACCCCTTGATTGCAGACTCCTGGCCTCCAGGACTGGGAAAGAATCAATGTTTGTTATTTAAGCCCTGAGTCTGTGGCACTTTGTTACAGCAGCCATGGGACACTGACACAGACACTAAGCTTGGGACAGGTGGTAGAGGGACTTGGGGCCTGGTAGGGGCTGTCCTGTAGGATGCAGACAGCTGAAAGACACTGGACTCCCAGGCAGAGTGGAATATGAGGACTATAAGGTGATTTGGAAAAGCAGGAACTTGGGAAACATGCAGGCCCAGTGAGGATGGGGGGCTTGGCCGTAGGACGCCTCAGGTTCACCCTCACCTAAGGCTTGGCCTGCAGGGGAGAAAGACAGCAGGAGGCACAAAAAGAAAGGCAGCTGGAACTTCTGGAAATCTGTGGTGGAAAAAGAAAGGGACCCAGAGTCTGAGGCACGTGGCTTATAGTTCCAGCTCTGCCAGCAACAGGCCATACAGCATTGGGTAGCTTACTTGTCCTCTCTGAGCCTAGGTTTTCCAAAGGTTCTTTTTTTAAAGACTGAAGATAGACACAAAGGAAAACTGGGCACAAAGGAAAACTGTGTGTGTGTGATGTGGTCAGGGCCTGAGTGAGTGCCCTGTGGACATGGGGCAAGGGTAGAAAGAGGACTTGTGGGAGGGACGAGGGGAAGGAGGGAGGGAGTGCTCATGGGGTGCTGGAGCGGGGGTAGGGAAAAGGGAAAGAAGAGAGAGAAGGAGGGAGGTAAGATGTGGAAGGATGAAAGGGAGAGAAACAGAGGTGTACAGGGAAGATCTGTCTTGGAAAAGAGTCAACCAGTGAAGGCCCCACTGTGGAGCTGGGTTTGGGCCTGCCTCAGAAGAAAGAGGTGTCTGCAGTGGCCAAGGTGGAGACTGTGGGTCAGGAAGAGCTTCCAGGCAGGAGAGAGAACTGCTCTCGTGGGTGGGTGTCCCAGCCCAGCAGCAAAGAGACCAGGCGGGAGGCTGCGCCGAGGGCAGAACCTGCACTTAAGCCACTGCGGGGTCTGCTGGTCTTACCGATATTTGCTCAAACCATGGCACTGCCAGCAGTGATGGGGGAGCCCACAGGTGCCTCAGACACCAAGGAGGGGAGCCTTCCTTGGGAAGAAGCTGAAGTCCCAAGAGGGTGGAACAAACTCTGGCATTTCCTTTTCCTGTCTTCCTATCCCTTGGCTCTAGACTCAGTCATTGTCCCAGGAAATGTGCAGCAAATAGACTGCCTCATGCCCAGGCTTTTGGCCAGAAGACGGAATAGGTGATGTCCCAAGAACTAGAAAGTACTACAGACGCCATAAAGAGAGAGGGAGAAGTAGGGAAACCAACGCAATAGTTTCATCTCAGGCCCCAGACCAGCCACTGGGTGTGCACACAGGGAAAATCTCAATGTCACTCCAAAGACTTCAAAGTGGAACGGACATCAAAACCAAAACTCAGAGAAAGCTGGTAGAAACCTGTGAGCTAGTTTCAACTGGATCAATTTCCTACAGAAACAGAAATATCAACGTTCTCCATAGGATTTAAACAAGACCCAGAGTCTCATAGCATAAAATTCTAAATGTCCAGTATGTGATCCAAAATGACATGGCCCACAAAATAAATAAATAAATAAAACAGAGAAAACTTCAACTAGTGGAAAGGACAATCAACATCTGCCAATGCCAAGATGACCTTGATGTTGAAATTAGCTCATGAAAGCTTTAAAACAAGTATTACAAAAATAACACAAAAAGAAGAGGTGAACACTATTAAGATCAAAGGAAAGATAGGTGTCAGCAAAGAAACAAGCTATAAAGAACCACATGAAAAACTCAGAACTTTAAAATGCAGTAATCAAAAATTTAAAAACTCACTCTATGGGCTCAATAGCAGAATGGAAATGACATAGGAACATATGAATGAACTTGAAGATACAGCAGTGGGCCAGGTGTGGTGGCTTATGCCTGTAATCCCAAGACTTTGGGAGGCTGAGGTGGGAGGATACTTGAGGCCAGGGATTCAAGACCAGCCTGGACAACACAGCAAGACCCCATCTTCGCAAAAAATTAAAAAATTAGCCTGACATGGTGGCACATGTCTGTATTCCCACCTGCTCTGGAGGCTGAAACAGGAGGATGACTTGAGCCCAGGAGCTCAAGGCTGCAGCGAGCTATGATTGCACCACTGAACTCCAGCCTGGGTGACAGAGTGAGACAGTATCTCTAAAATAAATAAATGAATAAATAAAGCAATAAAATTATTCAACAAGAACAACAGAGAAAAAGATTTTAAAATGAACAAAAAATCCAAAGTCCTTTCATGATAAAAATACTTAACAACTAGGAATAGAAGGCAGCATCCCCAACCTGATAAAGAGTGTTTGCAAAACTTTCACAAGTAACTTTCTACTCCATGGTGAAAGATTGGGCGCTCTCCCCATGAGATCAGGTAGAAAGTAAGATATCTATTCTGGCTATCTCTATGGTACATTGTACTAGAGGTTCTAGCTGGGACAATTAAGCCAGAAAAAGAAATAGAAGACATGCCGATTGTAAAGGAAGAAGTAAAACTCTCAATTTGCAGATGACATGATCTTATATATAGAAAACCCTAAAGAATCTACAAAAAAATCTTGTTACAGCTAATGAACAAGTTGAGCAAAGTTGTAGCGTGCAACGTCAATATACAAAAATCAGTAGGATTCCTGTAGACTAGCAATGGATAACCCAAAAGTAGAATCGAGGAAAAAAACATACCATCAATAGCATCAAGAAAATAAAATCCTTAATAAATTTAACCAGTGAAGTGCAAGACTTACTCACTGAAAACTGCAAAACATCATTGAAAGAAATTAAAGGAGATCTAAATTATTTAGAAAAGACCATTGGTTTCTTTTGGCTTAAAAACAATTCTACGCATTGAAATCAATGCAAAGTTTAAACTCTGTTAGGGCTAATTCCTCCTTTTCAGGGTCTCTTTTCTGTATTTTCTATTCTAAGTTTGTGTTTGGTAGCAGGACAGTAGAGTTCATGCGTTATCAAAGAGGAAGAAAACAGGTCTCCAGTCAGCTCCCTTCCCTCTTAGTCCTTGCCAACTTCATCAAGAGCTGTGCGGATGTGCACTGAAGTGTGGGTGCTTCCTCCTAGTCTTTTGGGTTATCATGCTTTTGACTGAATCATACCAAATCATGCCCATAGAAGAATCACACACCCATGCCCCTTGTCATGAGTCCTTGAATTGTTTCCAAATTGTCTCCCACAATGGACAGAGAACATTCTGGCCACAGGTAACTGGGAGGCTATTATTCTGCTCCATGTGTCTCAATACCTTTCTCCACCATCCTGCTGGTAGCAGTCTGGTGCATGACAGAGCTCTCCTCCAAGAGACTTGTAGTCACCCCAGGAATATGCAGGAAGTAAGGGCTCTAGTTCCAGCTTTCCTTGATTCCTCAACCCTCTCTGAGTTGTTCTATAATTTCTTCATTCCAAGAGTTGTAACAATTAAGTATGAGCCTGGACATTCACATCCCAGCACCTCCCCTTCTCTTTTCCCCTCCAAGTTGCTCTCCCAGCACTGTAATAGGAAAATTCAGTCAATTCATCCATGTTGGATGTTTTCTCAGTAAAAATAGAATGGATAACCATTCATTTCAGTGAAGTATAGGGCTTGGCTATCAGTGAATAGTCATCTATGCCTACTGACATATAAAATTCTATATGCTATGGTTTGTCTGGACATAGTGTGTAAAAGCCAAACCTATAGAGGGATATTTTTGAATCTAGAAAATCTTTTCATCTCAAAACTCCAGTGATTTAATAGCACATAAATGCCCTTCTAATTATATGAGATACTAGGAGGTGTCTAGGCTAGGAAGGTGGTGGTAGCATTAGATATGGGTTGTTAATAAAATAAAGCATGCAAGAAATAATGGGGCCCCAATTAAGAGACGCACAATAGAGCTGAGGAAAGAGGCAAAATCTGAGTGATATTTCAATATTTAAAAGGTGGAGTTGACAGGATCTGGTGACTCACTGGCTATGGAAAGATGGGGCTAAAGAGATTTGAGGGTTAGTTGAAGGTATGTATATATGTGTGCATGTGTGTGTGTGTGCGCGTGTGTGTGTGTGTGAGCCTGGTGGGTAACAATACCATCAGTCTTCATAAGGGATATAAAACTGATGGATGGGTTGGAGAACCAGGTAAAAGAGGTTTAAGTTTAGTTTGAGGTATTTACATCTGGGCCTCTAACACCACAAGGTGACCAGTAAGCATATGTTATATGAATGAACGAGTATATCATAGGGATGTGAAAATGCATAGTCAATGAACCAGTGTCTAAAATTGACTTCTCTTTCTTCTCCATGTAAAATAGAATACAAAACCATTCATTTAGGTGAATTATGAGGCCAGCCTAACAGTGGAACAGCAATCTGTGCCTACAAAAGAAAAGCAACAAAAAAATGATGGCATGCAGTTATTTCCAAAAGCTCAAACATGGACTATTAAATGCAAATGTCTTTGCCTTTTCTATTGCATCCTAACATTTACTCAAGAAATACTTCATAGGGAGTTAACAAAAATAAAGCTAAATGATAGGCTTTCTTTTCGTCTATCTTTCAAATTAATAATTCACCCAAAAGGCCTAAAAACCCAAATCATCATAATTTAAAGCAATTCATTTTAACCTGCCAACAAATGTAGAATAAGAGCCTAAAACCTAAAAATGAAAATGGGAATGAGTTAACCCTAAGTAGGAAACCAAAATAAATTAACATTGTTAGGCTTTTATTTAGTCCTTTGTTGAAAATATAGGGCTAATATGACAGGGGCCTGAAGCAGGAGAATTAAGATGAAAGTAGCAATATCACACAGGGAACAAAATTCACAGTATTTCTCTCCTGCCTGACAGTTTAGTCCCATCATTCATTTCATATCCCCAGGACTCATTAATGAATGAAATGGGGATACCCAAAGGACACGGTGAAATTCTTCAACAGAAATTAAAGAGAGAAAATGACAGGTTATGGAACCCACATTCTTTCTGGTAGTACATTAGGGTTCCTGGAGCTACAATGGACACAGCTGGCCTAGCATTTTTTTAAAAAATGCCTTTAAAAAGTCATACATTCAAAATCAGGTTTTGATTTCTGTTTTTAACTCTTTTATATACATTTATTATTAGAAATAATGAAAGCTTAAATATTTCTGGTATATTTTCACAAAATTATGAATCAAGGATTAGATAGCAGAAGCCTGAATTTGGACTTTAATTGATCCTACTGTCGATTATAGTTTTAAGGAATATGGCACTTTTAAAAGGCAACTAGTTTATAGTCTGTATCTGAGACAGCCTTGGGAATAGGAAATAAGAACCGATCATGTCTGAGTGAAAACACTGGCCTCCTCTACCCAAGGCACAGCTCAGAGGGGTCACTCAGACTACAGCCTCATAAGCCAGAGACATTCACTGTTCGTTTCCTAGGGCTGTCATAACAAATTACCACAAACCGGGTGGTTTAAAACAACAGAAATTTCTTCTTTCACAGTTCTAGAGGCCAGAAATCCGAAATCAAGGTGTCGGCCAAGTTGCTTCCTTCTGGAGGCTGTGGGGAGGATCCCTGTCTCATCCCCAGCTCCTGGTGGCTGGCAGCAATCCTTGCTCTTTCTTGCTTTGCAGGCACTGCACACCAATCTCTGCTCCATCTCCATGTGGCCTTATTTTTTTGTATGATCTCATCTCAATCCTTGTTGGTTACACGTGCAAATTTCCTACTTCAGACATTCCAGGCAAACATGCACATTAGGGGACATTTTCAACTTTTCACGTCACGATAGATGTTTACCAGAAAGAAAAGGCAAAGCTGAGGGAAGAAATTTAAAGGACCAAAGAGACATGATTATGGTTAATAACTGAAAGTCAGCAAATTATCAGCACCAAAATATGCAAACACCAGAACTTCCACATTAACCCCTTCTACAAGTAGAAGTGCCAGTAGAAAAAGTAGCAGAAGTACAAGAGGCATATATTGATTAGACCACTGGGACGTAGATGGCTTAAATCCTGATGAAATCACACAGAAACATACAGGCTGGAGGGAAAGATATCATAATCAGTTTAAATAGAATGGGTGTACATATTTGGACAAATAGGATTTTTTTAAGTATTTGACATAATTTGGTCCATTTATTTATGCTGATAAATAAATTAATTGATATTGAAATTATAAATGAATGTTTTATTATTAAACAGATACCCACATACTATTTTTCCAGGAATTGTTAGTTTTTTAATTTCTAAAACTTTCCAGACCTAAGTCACTCTGTGTTACATCTTAGAGTTCTACACATTAGTAGGTATGAGCTACATAAAATACATAAAGAAAAATTTTGGAGAGGAAACTTTCTAGGTTCAGTTTGAAATTTTACTAAAACTTCAATCATGCTAGACTATCATTTTGTATATTTAGCTTGACTTCTATCTACTTGAGGATGCTATAACTCATAATCTTAATGTCTTTTAGGAGATTCAATCATTCAGCATGTAAACTAATCAATCATTTAGATGGTAGGAAATGCTATAAAGGAAATATAAGAGGGTAATGAAGGAAAGAGTGCAGTGTGGGGTGAGGTGTGAGGCTTATAATATTCAAGTTAAGAAGTAAATGATGCAAAGATCGGGAGAAAAAGCATTCCAGACAGAAAGCACAAGTGTAGGATCCTATAGTCGGGGGGTCACTGATGAGTTCTGAACAGGAAATTCCCACCGAGAAGCTAAAGGTATGTTGGGCAAGCCTGCCACCAGGTTCTAAGGTCAGAGGTGAAATGGCAACTAGCTTCATAGAAGAGCAGGGTTGGCATCATGAACTCCAAGAGAAAGAAGTGCACTGGCCCACAGGCTTGCCCAGGATAAAAGAAATCAAAAGTTCTAAAAATACTAACATGACTCAAGGCCACAGGTCCAGGAAGGGCTGATCAGGTCTAGCATGTGGTACGGACACATAACTCCCTGGAAACAGCTGCTTGCGTAAGTCAGGCTAAACTGCTATGACAGAGCCCTCAAATACAACAGATTAAATGAGACTCTCATATAATAAGCCGGAGATGAACATTTCACGGTAAATGGAGGAATTCTACCATCCTTAACACATGCCTTCCATCTTTGGATGCGAGATGGCAGCTCCAGTTGTCACCAATTCCCAGGCAAAAGGAAGAAAAAAATGAAATGGAGAAAAAACAGTTCCTTTGCTTAAGGGCATAATACAGAAGTAGAACAAATTTCTCTCACTTAATTTTTTTTTTCTTTCCAACTTTCATTTTAGGTTCAAGGGGTACATGTGCAGGTTTATTCCATGGCAAATTGCATGTCGTGGGAGTTTAGTGTACAGATAATTTTGTCACCTAGGTTATCACACAATTTCATCGTCCAAATTCCCATCTCATGTGTCACATAGCCACATTGAAGTGCAAAAGGCTAGGAAATGTGGTTTCCTGCTAGATGGCCTCCTGCCAAGGTCAAATGGATATTGAAGGACAATTAGCAGTTTCTGACACAAATTAGGAGATGAAAATTTGTAAAAGAGGTTATAGTCATGACTAGGGGTAGAGATGAGGATGAGCTGTCCCCAGAGCACCATCCCAGCTCCTGAATAATGTCTGTCCCCACAAGAAATGAGGATGACAAGAATACGAACAATAGTAAGGAGTGACCACAGTATGTGGCTACAGTGGGTCACTGACTGAGACAATCCCAGGATGGTCAGTAACCGACAGGGAAGCAGGAGCAGAGGCCTATATCAGATTGAAAGAAATCTCCAAGACCAAGCAAATAAATTAGAAGGGCTGCATTTCCAAGCATCTAGCCTGTGGATGCTAAGCCAGGGAATAAGTGTAGATTTTATTTTTATCAATTATTGTGTCCTCTAGACTGAGGAAAATATCCTGGGTAATATTACTTACACCAGTTAAAATTGTTTATTATATACACATATCCCTCTCTATGCAAATCTGTTTGGTTCTTCAGCATAAATTGCTAGAGTTTGGATATTGGTTTCAGACAGAAGTTTTAAGTAAGCCAAATCTATCTCTTCCTCAGTTTTACACAGGGAGACATCAGGCAGCAAGAAATACCTATAATTAAATTATTGGACATAATATCACATGTCCTACTGCTTCCATGTTTCACCATGAAAGTTTTTTATTGGCATAAATTTTATTGTATTACGTTTTACTATATTTCTGGTAACTTTCTCTAGTTGATTTTCATTACTCCAAGTAAAACTACCTATTTCTTGTTCATTCATTATTCTAAATTGTCAAGAAAATTTTCAATTATCTTGATATTCCTGTATCTAGGCCCAGGACTTATAAATTATCTAAGTATGACACACCATTTTTTTCTCTTTATAATTACCACCAAGAATTTACAAGGCAACTAGTTTATATTTTATATTGTTACACGTTTTATGAACCTGTGTCACATTCCTTGAAAAATACATCTTCCCCTATCCCTTAAGTCATTTGATTAATAGAAGAGGTTGAAAAAGATACACAACCAACAGCTCTCTCTCCCACCTCAGTGCCTTGATGACTGGTCCCAGAAAGAGGCAAGACAATTGAAGTAAGTACGTAGGGGCCGGTTTATAACCAAATAGTTCAGATCACACCTAATTCTTGCTGGGATTGGAAAGTGCACTTACACTGGACGTAGATTGGAATCTAATCTAATTTAGTGTCAAAATCCTAAAGAATTGAAGTGACCTCAATACTAGTTCTCAAGTGATGACAATGACCCTAGTGGTTGAGATGCCGAAAAAAGAAGCTCTATCATTGGCTGGGTCAGTCAGTCTCTCTCTCTCTCTCTCTCTCTCTCTCTCTCTGTCTTCCACCCTGTACTTTCCTTCTCTAACCTCCCACTGCGACCTTTGGTTTTCCTATTGGAAAAGCAGGATTGTCTCTTACCCTGAGTCAGCCTTGACTAAGGTAAGCTATAACTAAAGTTGCTCTATCAAAACCACTTTTAGACGCATGGAGAACTCTATACCCTCTACTTACTCCTTTGAAAATATATAATGAGCACTCACTATGTACCAGGCTATTTTCTAGGCACTGGAGAGGCAACAGTGAAGAGGCAGACAAGATATCTTCTCCCCATAGAATCTACATTTTAGTGGTTTTGCTCTTTAAATTATCCATACTATAGCTCTAATCTGGATGTTAACCTTTGGTTTCCCACACTGATTCCCAAATGTTGGCTGATATGCTTTCTCCTTCATCATAAGAACTTATTTGAATAACAGGACCTATATGTTTGGGTTTCAAAGCCAAGTCCCATAGTTCATAGGATAATTTCTTAGCTTTTATCTTTGTTCTAAGATTCTGCTTTGATAAATCTATTTTCCAGTCTTTTTCTGTGGCTTGAATTCCTCCCAGCCCTTGCCAGTTTCCTGAGTTAAAACCCAGAAACATTTCATTAACACCAAATATTCCAAAGTTTGGGACTGGATACACACCAATGGTTGGCCCACCTGGTCTCTGAACATCATATCTCTGAGTCCTACTGTTATATTCAAGTCACCAGATGAGACCTGGTGATACCATTATAGGACTTGTAAATGTTATTTTCCTGACCATCACTAGAGATTGCTAAACTCTCATGGACTTCATGCCTTTACCCCTTGGCTGGACATCCTTTTCCACATTTGGGAAAAACACCCCAATCCTCACCCAAGTGTCTGTTGTTAATCCATACACATCTGTGTCATCAAATAAAAAATTGAAGGCAAAACCATAGCCCCAGAAACTCCTGCATCTGCTTCTCCCTCTCTTCAAGTACATAGACTACACACTATTTGTAAATTGCCATCCAAGGTTTGTCACTGAACAATGGAATGTAAATCTTTCCAATTATGACTGATAAACACCATAAGTTTCTGTGGACCTTGGCTCTGTTGTAACAGCTGTCCCTTTGGAAACATGCTACTCAAAATAAATGAGCAACAACATTGGTCCAAAAGCCATTAAAAGCAGCAGTTGGTCATGAGCTAACATTTTATTTAAATCCAACATGTTGGAAAAACACACCACATCAAAAAAATTAACCTTAAAGTGAAATACTTAATTAAAATTATATTATCCCTTGCTCTCTATTTTTATCTGTAAGTGCATTGCTAACTGATGCTATAACTTATTTCAGCTCTTCCCCAGTAAAGTGTAACATATCCATCATCCTGAAACACTTAAGTTACAGGCAGTTTACTCACATTAGATCTCATTAGCAATTACACTAGTGTTCAAAATACATTACCTCATTTGTCTCATAGCCCATATAGTTTTTACATAATGAATTAGACCAATTAGTCTCACATGACATAAGGAAATCTTAAATAACACTGTCCTTACTTTAAGACAAGCTTGACTGAAGTGCAATGAAAGAAACTATAAAATTAATTTGTTTTGTAAGATAGTAAAAGGAATTAGATAACCAAACTTCAAGCTAAATGATTGTGGTTGGGATTGGGCATAGAGAAAAGTAGCGAAAGGAAGGACAATGCTTCACACAGTTCAGTTTTTGCAAGACATAAATTCATTATTTGTATAGCTAAGAGCCATGTCTAAATGTCCAAACTAACTTGCTTATAGACTTTTCAATTGAGGCCATTATTGTCCTTTGGGAAAAACCTTGCTGATTGTAATCAGCCAAGAAATTTACAGCTATCGCACTGATCAATAGCTAGAAACTTTTGGAAGCACAGAGCCAGTCCTCTATTCATGTGTTTATTTTGCCAACACAAAGTTGTTTCTCAGTGTCCCTGACACTCCCTTCAAATGACTCTTTCCAACATCGAATCCAATTTCTTATCCACTGTTAGTATCTCTATCTTCAAACTTCAGACAGAATCATAAAACACACAGGGTTAATAGGTGTTACCCAACCAAGGGTACATTTTACTCTTAGGAGGCAAATCTTAAAGGCTCCCAGCACTCCATTTGTGCTCTCTATGACCCTGGAAGGGTCCTGTGCTTTGGTACTCATCAGTATAGTAATTATCTGTCGTCTCTGTAGATCATAATTACTTTCCTCATTGTTCTATCAAGGACTGTCTTTGCAATGAAATGACTGTGAGCCTGTTAACTAGTCAAAGTGCCTCTAGTCTTCCATTTATGGGCATTATAAATTGTGTCACCTAAGGAGTCAACAGAAGATGCAAATCTGGTAGCAAATCGGTTCCTAAAAATATGCTCAGGAACCTAGAGGCAAAATTTGACCCAATCATTCCTCTTTAATCAAGGTGACTCTTAATATGTCTCTTTTAATGTCATAGTAGTTAAAGATAATTTAGCACTGAAAGGCAAAGTAAAATAAGGATCCTGGGTCAATAGGAAAAGAGGTTTTCGGAGAACTCTCACATTATGAGAATGAATCTTCCTCTTCCTTCTAAACCAAGCCTCCTTTTCAAAGGAAGTGTACATTAGAGAAAATAAATCACCAAGACAGTAGAATTAGAGTCTTTTGAACACGACTCTTCCTACCATTTTCTTCTGCTTTTACAAAAATATTTCACATACCAAGTTATCTACCAGACTTCACTAAAGCATGTGCCTTATGTTCCAATTGCATCTTTTAAAGTGGCATAATTTTAAAAAAAAATAGGCTTTTAAAAATACTTATCACTGGCAATTTGAAAAATGTTCACTCCAGTTCTTGCTATTCAGAGTTGAACTCAGAGAGTCAAGAACGTTCCAAGTTAACTTGTCTTTTTCTCAACTCCCACAATTCCACCATATTATACCTGGTGGACACCTCAGGGAATCTTGTGCCGCTGCCTTAGGACAAAATAGAAATGTAAATTCTGAATTTGCATCCTTAAGAGACCTTCAGTATTGCTTTAAAAGCTCAAAAATAACCCAGTTTTACCAAATGAAAAATGCAGAATGTCCTCTACACAGGTGGTTGGAAACTTGTTTTAATTAGTGTTGTTTTTTAAAAAAAAAAAATAAATTCCTGGTATTTAACTTATTGCTGGTCACATTTGAAGATCCCTAAAATTACATGAAATGAAATAATCACCCCCCCCACTACCAACATACACAAATTTTGCAGTCTACATAAAGAAGTGGTTTATGCATGCAAAACAAATTTCAAGATTGTATCAGAAAAGATAACCTAAGGTAACAACTGACACTATTAGGGAGAGAAAAGATCAAAGTGAGACAAAGAAGATGGCAAAGATGGAACCGAGTATCTTTACTGCTAGGGAGGTTTGGCTATTTGGATATGGTTCAGAGATCCCATATGTTTCCTCAAGAGAATTTTTAACTTTGTCTAATTGATCTCCAAGCAAAACTCAGCCCTTCTCACGTTTAAGAGCCTCCCTGGCACAAAGTGGCCTGTGGCTCCCATCTGCCCTCAATAAGTGACTCACACTATGTGGCCCAAAGTCACACAATGAGGCTGTCTTGAAGAACAGGCAGGCGCTGCTTTCTTCTTTCAAAATACTATGTTCATTAGAAACAGCAGATCTGAATTGCTACTCTTAACTTTATTCCAAATATTTATCTCTTTATTATTATTTTTTAAATTATAAAGTTCCATTGGTTTCCTTGCTTTCTTTAGTAGCTGTCAAAAGCAAAACAAGGCAGACAACTCTCTGATGATCACTCAAAGGCATGGCCTCCCTGTGCAGTTACTTAGCATTGTGTATGCTTGGACAGCGTAGCCTAGAAAATCTGTTTAAAGTTCTCTTATGTATTAAGATGCTGACGGTGTAAGTACCCTCTCCTGTCATTTCTAAGCCCAGTGGATTTGCAGTGAGAGATCTATGTTATTTGGGTATCATTATCATGACTCTAGGCCCTCCACAAAGACACATTCTTCAATCTTTCCTGGGCTTTAATCATTCAATTCTCTAGTCCCATGAGTAGCCTATATCCAGGGAGATCCCGTACTTCTAACCTAATCTAGACAGGAATAACTGCAATACAAGTAGTGAACATTTATTGTATGAATATTATGTGCCAATCACTGCACCATGGAATTTGTGTGTAATAGCATATTTAATCCTTACAACCATGCTGCAAAGTCACTATTGTATCTCTATTATATGGATAGGAACCAAGGCTCTAAGAGTTTAAATGACTTACCCAAGGCCATTTAAAGATGATTCTAATCCATCTCTGATGCTGAGGTTCAAATCACTGTAGGGCCTTGTTTGGGAGTGAAAAACAGGTCTCTCTTGTTCACGCTCTCCCAGAAAACTGCCTGCCTGTTTTCTGTCTGTTAGAGTCCCATAAGATACAGGAGAATGTTGTTTCCGCTCCATATACTCTGAAGACTGTGGAAAGGGCTCCTGAAAACCTGGCCAACATGGCGAAACCCTGTCTCTACTAAAAAAAAAAAAAAAAAAAAAAAAAAAAATTAGCTGGGCATTTTGGTGCATGCCTGTAATCCTAGCTACTTGGGAGGCTGAGGTGGGAGAATCACTTAAACCCGGGAGGTGGAGGTGGCGGTTGCAATGGACCGAGATCACTCCACTGCACTCCAGCCTGGGCGACACAGCGAGACTCTGTCTCAAAAAAAAAAGAAAGAAAATCTAAAATCTCAAAACTGAAAGTGACCTTAAAGTGACCTTAAAGATTAACTAACTCCAAACCCTTTTGTTTTTAAAAATATCCTTAGTGTCAAGCAGTTCCTTATTGGCAGAGCAGGAATTGGAAGCTATAAACTTATCTCAAATCTAAATAGTCACTGTTTTCCTGTTACCTCACGCAGCTGCCACATGATTTTAAATACTTTTCTTGTTGAGTTATTTAGAATAGTGAAGGTAACATGAGCTTTTGTAATTAATAAATACCAAAATTTAATGGGCTCAACATATTCATCATTCATTATCAGTTCATTGTGGATGTTTCTGCATGGCAAGTAGCTTTTCTCTAGATGGTAACTGAGGAACCAAGGCTGCTATGGATATTGTGGATTCATCTTCTTCTGGGATCTCAGTGTCCTCTGTTTCTGACTAACATAATAAGATGTAAAAGATATTCTTGCACTTCAGAATGGAAGTGACACTTATTTATTCCCACAACGCATTGGTAAAAACTAGTCATGTGTCCATACCTGAATGCAAAAGGGACTAGAAAATGTATTCACCATCAGATATCTGCTTTCCAGCAAAATAACCACTCTGGGGAAGGGGGAACATACATTTTTGGTGGATAGCTATCCATCTCTCTCATATTTGTTTTTCTGCCACATCCCTCCTAGATAACAAATTCCACTTTCAAGCATCTCCTAGTGAGTTGAACTAGAAGACTTCTAAGTTGTCCTAAACATCAAAACTTTGTACGACAGATTGGATTATTTTTTCCAAACTTTTCTTCCTTCCATTAAGAGAATCAGACTTCCATGTCCTTGGCAATGAGTACTTGTCTTCCACTGTGGGCAGAGAAAACACTTTACCACCCCATTGATACTGGGATTGATAAGATGACTGGCTTTGGCCAGTGACTATGGGTGAAAGTGACAGTCTCCCTTCTACAGTTAAGCTTTAAGAAACATTATATTTGTCTGTCAGCCTCTTGTTTCTCTGCCACCCACTGTGAGAAGAACGTACCACAAGTAGCCACTCTTCCCGGAGCAGGTAGTTATGTGGAGAAAACCTGAACCCAACCTCAGTCTGGAACAAAGCACAGCTGATTTCAGCCAAACCCTGCCAAATATGAAGCCAAAAAAAAAAAAAAAAGAAAAAGAAAAAGAAAAACAACCACCTCCTTTTAAAAGCCACTAAGTTTAGGGGGCTTGTTTGTCATGCAATATCACTTCAGCAATAGTTGACTGATGCAAAGAAATTTGATCATTCTATGAGTATAACTAATTATCAGCTGGCCTTCTAGGAAGGAATCTGTAAGCAAAATGACCAGCTTACATTCAAGAAAATCAAAAGTTTATCTGACCAAAAAAAAAAAAAGTGGGTCTATTTTCCATTGATGTGACTAGAAGCATTTCATTGTTTTCAATAGTTTTAGGAAAATGATATCTTATTGTCTTTTATTATTAGAGGAGAGTAGTTCCCCTCAAGGAGTAAGTCCAAGAACCCCAAGAACCCATGGAAAAGAGGTAGGAACACCAATTGAAAAGTCCATGTTTTTGCCCAAGGTGGCATAAAAGGCATTCCTTGGGCCAGTGAGGAGGAAATAAAACTTCTCTGGATTTCTTGCTCAATTTCTTACTGAGCCATTAAAACATATAAGCTCTAAAGATGGAAATTGTTTTCTTTTAATTACCATAGAAACATTTTCATATATATAAAAATTAGTTCTGTAGCCATGTGCTTCTCTAATTGTACTGATTCAAAGGATAATAAAATTTTTCTTACCTCTGGAAAAGCCAGACAGTTAATCCCAGGACAGGCACCTAAGTTAGCACTGAAAACAGGGAACAAGACCTTTCTACATATTTACACATCAAAGGAGATGAAGACCAGAACTTAGAAACATCTCTAGGTTGGAGACACCTGGACCTATCTGGCTCCTGGAGACATTTTATTTCCCCACCAAAGGGTTTGAGTCAGGACTCAAGACCTTTACATTTCCAAGGAAACCCATTCAGGAGGGGAGGGGCAGCTGTCTCTCTACCTTTTAAAAGCACAGAAAAATCTTTTTGCCTCATTTCTTAACTATAGAGTATCTGGCTGCTCACATAGGGTATTTGACTTGGTTTTCATCACTGTGTCCCAGGGATAAGCCCTGAGGCAAGGAGGCCAATGCACTTATTATTTACCGAGAGGTAATTCATAAGAAATCTGTCTCTGATCCATAATATTTCATGTGTGCATTGCTGATAAAATTAATAAAGATGAATATTAGAAACTCAACAACCACAAACTAGACTAAAAGAAGTGATACATAACCTTCATCCATTTTATAATTTTTGCTAACTTTGGCCCTAATCCCAGGGCAACTAATGCGAAGTGAAGTACACTCTTCTTGTCTGCAAAATCTTGAATAGGTGACAAGCACAGTCTGTATATGGGGTAAGCCTCATGCCACAATAGCTAACAAGGAACTGAGGACTCCTTCCAGCAACCAAGTGAGTGAGCATGGAAAGAGCTCCAGCCCCTGTCAAGCCTTCAGATGACAGCATTCCTGGACAACAGCTTGGCTGCAACCCTGTGGAGACTCTGAGCCACAACCATCAAGCCAAGCTACTCCTGGACTTTTAACTCTCCGAAATTGTGTGAAATGATATACACACTTGTTTCAAACTGCTATTTTTGAGTAGTTTGTTACACAGAATCAATAACAAATACCTGCATGTAAAATACTTTTGAGGACTATATGACACAATCAAAGCTCAATAAATATTACCCTTACTGCTAGTTAGCAATGACTGTGCTACTTATCTCGTAATCAGGATGCTCTTCCCTCCTTGACATAGTATCTAAGAAGTCCCTGAAAGCCAAAAGAAAATGTAACAGAGCTAATATTTGAAAAAATACTGTCTTAGAATATTTCTAACAAAAAAAAAAAAGATGAGACTACAAATTCAGGAAAACCAAGAAATTCCAAGCAAGACAAATTTTAAAAGTATTCATACCTATACACCTCACAGTGAAACTGTGACAAACTGAAGACAAATAAAAAGTCTTGAAAACAACCAGAGAAAAAAGATTACCTTCCAACATGTAATTATTTGACTACTGACTTACTCTGTAGCAACAATGAAAGCCATAATTACACGGTGGGTTAACTGTCATCTTTTAATTTCTAAAGTAATCACATGGAAGAGGAGAAACAGGGCAAAAATGTCAAACTATTATAAGAAGAAATGTAAAAATTTTAAAAATCAGTTCAAAATGCAAAAAAAAAATCAACAATGGGACAAATGGAGAGCATAAAAAAAAAAGTTGTATTTAAACTCCAACAGATAAATATGATTATATGGAATATAAATGGTCTAAATGCCCAGGTGAAAACCATGGTTTCAGAATGCAAAAAGAATCCCACAATACAACTATATGCTCTTTACAAGAAATACTTTAAAAAGAATAAAACACAAAACCTTAGAAACTTTGAAAGTAAAAAGATGGAAAGTGTTAAAGAATGCAAACACCACTGAAAGAGCTGTCATACCTATAATACCAGAAAAAAAAACACCATGATAAAATGTTTTATTAGCATTAAAGCCACTTCATACATTAAAAAAATATTACCATGAAGATATAACAATTTTTAATATACGTGTACCTCTCTCAGAATGTGCACAAAGAGGGCATGTGAGCACACAGAAAGATGGCAGCTACCTACAAGCCAAGAGAAGAGTGAAACCTACCTTGTCAGCACCCTGATCTTGGACTTTCCAGCCTCCAGAGCTGTGAGAAATACACTTCTTTATTTCAGCTACCTGGTTTGTGGTATTTTATTATAGTAGCCTGAGCTGACCAATACACTGAAGTAGACTTAAGGGGGAAAAAAAATCAACAGTTATATAGCTATTAAAGCAATTGAATCAGTCCTCAAAAATATTTCCACAAATAAAACTCCAAGTCAAGATGGCTTCTCTGACAATTTTTATCAAATACTCAAAAATCGATTATTCCAATCTTACCCGATCTCATCCAGAAAATAGGGGGAAAAATAGAACAACCTTACAAGTCATTGAACGAGGCCAACATTACCCTGATAACAAAACAAACATGAACAATATAAAAAAGAAAAGTACAAGTCAATCTCACTCATGAACTGTGATCCAAAATTCCTAAACACAATAGTAACCAATTAAATTCAGCACTATAGAAAATAGATAAGATATCATGACCAAGTTGAGTTTACTCAGGAAATTCACGGTTGATATAACATTTTAAAATCAAAGCAATTTACCACACGAATAGAGTAAAAGAAAAAAATCATATAATAATCATCACAATAGATGAAGAAAAACAATTTGAAGAAATAAAAATGTTTTAATGATTTATAATTAGATAAAATACTAAGTGACTAGGCAGCAATGTTACACAAATATAAAAATCTCTGAGGGGAAAAAAATACAATTTTATTAAGAAATACTAAAAGATACCTAAATGTATTGGGAAACAGATTATCTATTGGGGTTGAAAAAAATCAATATTATAAAAATGTGAACTTTCTCAAAATTTATCTTTAGATTCAATGTAACCCAATCAAAATTCTAGAAATTTTGCCTTACAAAAAAGGAGAAATGGCTCTGAAACTTTATATGCTGAAAAGAGCCAAGAATCAAGACAACGTTAAATAAGAAACACAAATTTGGAAACTTATCCAAATCATATATAAAGATTGATTATAGAACTTTAGTAATTAAGGCAGTGTAATTGTGGTGCTAAGATGAAAAACCAGGCAAATGAAACAAGATAGAAAGCCCAGTATCTACCTGCATGTTTGCTGCAGTACTGTTCACAATAGCCAAGATTTGGAAGCATCCTAAATGTCCATCAATAGATCATTGGATAAAGAAAATGTGGTACGTATACTCATGGGGGAATTATGCAATCATAAAGAAAGAATGATATCCTGTCATTTGAAAACCATGTATGGAACTGGAGGTCATTATGTTAAATGAAAAAAGTCAGGCACAGAAAGACAAACTTCCCATGTTCTCACTTATTTGTGGGTGCTAAAAATAAAAACAATCAAAATCATGGAGATAGAAAGGAGAAGGATGGTTACCAGAGATTTGGAAAGGTAGTAGGGGTTGGGGGAGTGGGAATGGTTAATGGGTACTATATATATATTTAGTACTATATATAATTTTTAGTTTTTGAGACTGTGTCTCAAAAATTAAATTAAACCATGATTTCAAACCACACACACAAATATATATACAGTAAGAAAGAATAAATAAGACCTAGTATTTGATAGCACAACAGAATGACTATAGTCAATAATAATCTAATTGTACATTTTTAAATAACTAAAGGTAATTGGACTGTTTGTAACACAAGGATAAATGCTTGAGGGGATAGATATCTCATTTTCCATGTGATTATTATTTATTGCATGCCTGTATGAAAGTATTGCATATACCCCATAAATATATGCACCTACTATGTACCCACAAAAATTTAAAAATACAAATTTTTTAAATTGAAAGAAAGAAAGCCCAGAAAAAGACTACATATGCATGGACATTTCCTTGAGAACAGAAGTGTTAATGCCAATCAGTGAGAATAGGTCAGACTTTGTTTTAAACAGATATCAGTAGGACTCAGTGGCTCCTGTCTATAATCCCAGCACTTTGGGAGGCCAAGGTGGGCAGATTACTTAAGGCCAGTAGTTTCAGACCAGCCTGGACAACATGGCAAAATCCCATCTCTACTAAAAATACAAAAGTTAATCGGGCATGGTGGTGCACACCTGTAATCCCAGCTACTTGGGAGGCCAAGGCATGAGATTTGCTTGAACCTGGGAGGCAAAGATTGCAGTGAGCCAAGATCTGGGTAACAGAATGAGACTATGTCTCAAAATAAAAATAAACAGATATTATTGGGACAATTTGATATCCATATGGGCAAAAATTAAATTAAACCATGATTTTAAACCATACACACAAATCAGTTCCAGGTGGAATAAATATCTAAGAATTAAAGGCAAGGCTACTAAGCTTTGTTATGATAGTAGAGGAGAATATCTATATGACTTCAGAGTAGAGAAAATTCCCTAAGGAAATCACAAAAGCCCTGATAATAATGGGCAAGATTGGTAAATTTAACTCTAGTAAACTAAGAACTTCTGCTCATCAAAAACACCACAAAGGGAACAAAAAGGCAAATCACAGAGTGGAAGAAAACATTTACAATACATACAAAGATGTGTATTTTAAATACACACATACATATACAATTTAAAACTGAGCAAAATAATCGAAAAGGCATGTCCAAAAAAGCAAAGCACCAAACGGCCAATAAACATATAAAAGGAGCTTGACCTCGCTAGTAACCTGGGAATTACACATTCAAACAACTACAATGAGATAATACTATATGCCCACTGATTCCTAGGTATCTACCCTAGAGAAAACATTTTGAACATATGCCCCAAAATGCTCATTTTAACATTGTTCTTAGGACACCCAAATTGAAAATACCCAAATATGTACTAGCAGTAGAGTGGATTAATGACTATGGCATTCTGGAATGCAGTATTAGGAAATACTCTTGTGAATAAACTATGGCTATATACAATATCAATGGATCTTACAAATATGATACTGAGTAAAAGAGGAAGACACTGTAGAATTCAGACTATGACTTAATTTAATAAAGTTCAAAAATACATAAAATAGACTATATTGTACAGGCATGCATACATAGGTGGTAAAATACAAAGAAAAGCACAGAAATGATTATCACACAATTCAGAGTAGCCATTTCCTTTAGAGGAGAGAAAGAGTTGTGATAATGAAGGAATGCATAGGAGACATTTCAGGTCTTGGCAGCATTGTATTTCTTGACCTAGGTCATGGAAACTTACAAGTTCTTTTTCTATTACTTATTAAACTGTGTATTTATGGTTTATATATTTTTCTGTATATATGATTTACTTCACATGAAACTATTTTTTAAATTTAGATGAAAATATTATTTTATGTTTATTTATTTTCTCTAGTAAGTCAATCCTAAAAGTCACACTATTATTCTTTAAAATTTCCATACAAGGTAGCTATATATGTAATATATAACATGCCAGTTGGTTTCTTACTGAGTCAAGGAAAGAGATTAAAGTAATGATTATATCAACAGATTCATCCAGGCACTAAAAATGTAAGTGTAAAACCCCATATACTCTTTGGATAAGTAATCATGATTTTGCAGCATTTTATGTTTCCTCTGAGGTAGTTCAGTGATGTGGAACTGAATCATTAGCCAGTTCTTCAATGTGTAACTTCTCTTACCTGTGAAGAGAGGCAGAAAATGAAGTGTTTGGAGTAGAACCAAAAATTCTCGTTAGCTGAATGCTGAGAGAATAGCACAAGTGGCTATTTGTGAGATTCAAATATCGCTTAAAGAAGTCCCGAGGGATCTGGCAGTTCCTACTTCTCACAAGGTTGATGGCTATTACCCGGAGATCTTTATTAGCACAGCTGGTAGGCTAATGGGACACAGAAATGTAAAGAGGCACAAAGATAATTCCAAGAACAGTTATACTTAGGGAAGTCCCTCTGCCACCTTTGTTTAAAACTATCTTTTCCTTTCCACGATCTTCTTTGCTGTCTTGGACTGACTCCTCACTAATTACTGACCTTTCATTTCTCTGCCCAGTTTGCAGTCAAAATGGTGATGAAGAACTAAGGAAGAAAAGGATATCAAATGACATCAAACAAAGATTTCTGATTCCAGCAACAAAGGAGCAATAGGGACCACACTCATCTTGCCACATTAAACAACTAGAAAACTGGACAACATCTATGAAATGATGGTTTCATACACTAATCTAGAGGGAACACAAGACTGTGGTATCTAAGAGAAAGGAAACAAATAAAGTGAGCCCTGTCCTTTTACAGGCTTCCTACCTAAAGAATTTTCAGACCACAGAGCAGAGAGGAGGAACGCCAACAGATTTCAGTTGCCCCACTTAGTTGAGGAGACAGAGATTACAGTTTGGAAAGACCAAGGCAGCTAAAATGTGTAAGGCAAAGTAGCAGAGAGGAGGACTCTATCCACAGACCGAATGCTGCCAATATGCATGAGGGTTACTCTAAGACTGGCTGAGCTCTGCTCTGCACATGTAGGAGAAAAGCTACCTGAGGATAGGGAAGAAACCACCAGAAAGGAGTAGTTAATACGTAGAGCTTTCACGGGGTTGAGAATTGTTTTGCTGCCAACTACTAGAGGGATAAGACATGAGTCATTAGGTAGAATATTCAGAGAGTATTACCTTAGTAATTCAGAGAGTATTACCTTAGTGCTGCTAAATTAGCAGCACACTAAAGCTGCTGTGGACTTGCCCTGCCAATGCTTAAAAGATAGTCTCAAAAAGATCTAACTGAGTCCATAAAACTTACCTGCACACCAAAACAAACACAACATTATTTAAACACATGTAATAAAATCCAACAACCAATAGTATATGACTCACAATGTATGCCATCCAATCAAAACTCATGATGTCTGGCATTCAAAGAATGATAACACTCTGCATGTTACCTGACATGCAAAGAAGCAGGAAAATATGATCCAAACCAGAAAAAAAAGTCAATCAATGGAAACAGACACAGAAATCACAGTGAAAATAACACCAGTAGACAAGGATGCCGAAACTACTATATGTACACTTTAAATGTTAGAGAAGATAGAGGAAAACATGAATATCATGAGGAGATATATAGAAGATATTACAAAACACAAATGGAACTTCTAAAGAGGGAAAATATAGTATCTGACATAAAAAATACACTGAATATAATTAGCAGATTAGACACTACAATAAAAAGGATCAATGAATTTGAAAGCACGGCAATGGAAACTCTTCAAAATGAATCTATGAATTGAGAAAAAAAGACTTAAAAAACTGAACTCAGCATCAGGGTTCTATGGGACAATACGAAGCAGTCTAAAGTTGAAGTCACAGAGGGAGGCAGAAAACTATTTTTTTATATAATAATATTGAAATTTCCCAAATTTGATGAAAACTCTAAACTCTTTAATCTAAGAACCTCAACAAATCATAAACAGAGTAAATCTAAGAATTTAAATAGAAAACTAAATAAAAGTGAACTCTTTATATAAAAGAGAAATATTATTTATAATAATTCTATATAAAGAAATAAATTGTTAAGAAATACACAAAAGTAGAGTGCATAAAAGAAAAAAAATGCTAATTTGCCTCAGTATATGATAAAACAATACAGCATATGTGGTAAAACGCTTCCAAAAGAAAATGAGATTAAGGATAACGGCCTCCATCTCCATCCGTGTCCTATCCTTAGCAAGCTAACCCAGAAAAAACAAATACTGCATGTTCTCACTTACAAGTGGGAGCTAAATGATGAGAACATCTGGACACATAGAGGGGAACAACACACACTGGGGCCTTTCAAAGGGTGGAGGGTGGGAGGAGGGAGAGGGTGAGGAAAATAAATAATGGGTACTAGGCTTAATACCGGGGTGATGAAGTAATGTGTACAACAAACCCCCATGACACAAGTTTACCTATGTAACAAACTTGCACTTGTACCCGTAACTTAAAAGTTTAAAAAAATAAGTGTGGCAAATATTTCTATTCATTACAACAGAGAAAAAACATTCTTAATGAAGAAAATGTTTGTCCTGAGATTTTAGGGTTTTTTTGTTTTTTGTTTTTTGTTTTTTTTAAGATGGAGTTTCACTCTTGTCGCCCAGGCTGGAGTGCAGTGGCATGATCTCGGCTCACTGCAACCTCCCCATCCTGGGTTCAAATGAATCTCCCACCTCAGCCTCCAGAGTAGCTGGATTACAGGCACTCACCATTACACTTGGCCAATTTTTTTGTATTTTTAGTAGAGATGAGGTTTCACCACGTTGGTCAGGCTGGTCTCAATCTCCTGACCTCAGGGTGATCTACCTGCCTCAGCCTCTCAAAGTGCTGGGATTACAGGCGTGAGCCACCACACCTGGCCCTAAATTTCATTTCACAGATTCAGATACTGAGACAAGGATTTGTATAAAAGTAATTAGGAAAATTGTCAAGAATTGAGGCAGAAGGACAAGAAAGGAAAGGAAGCCAGACAAGGGAAAAATATCAAGCAAATACGTGCAGAGGATAACCTAGGATCATTCATGCAGGAGACTTCTGACACAGTGCAAGTCCCACTTCAAATTTGTCTCCTCCCGCATGGGCTGAGGGAGCTTTGGTGTTTATACCTATGCGTTTGCCAGTCAGCCCTTGGTTGAAGACACCACTGCCCACCCCCTAGGCACACAGCAAATCTACTTCTGGAAGCCTCTGTGCGGTGCATCTGCAGAGAGATAAATATACTTCTTGTTGGGAGAAAGAACATAATCAAAGTTATTGTCTGAAAAACTGGGAAAGAAATCTGAGGTCATGTGGGTGAAGTACCAATGTTTTCCACTACAGTGTTCTTTAAACTAAACTGAAAGTACAATATTCTTATAAAAAGAAAAAGTAATTCGCCAAAATAAATAGAAATAATCAATGAACCTAACAAAATATATTGACTCTCACAAGTAAATATAATTACAACAATAAGGAAATAACATGTTACACTTATCCACTGGAAAATTTTTAAAGTCTGTTGGTACTCCGGGGGTAACGGTACTCTTGCTAAATGCTAGTAGAAATATGGGTTGAGGTAAATTAATCTGGAAACATACCTTAAATGATGTATTCCATTAAGCCAGCAATTCTACTTCTGAGAACCTGTACTAGGGAAATAATTACATATGTGTATAAGAATGTGTGCATACATATGCTGAAAAAAATATTATTTATAATAAGAAAAGGTTGACAAACATAAATGCCTCAATTTAGAGATTTGTTTTTTAAAATTTCAATACATTTGTAAAATAGAAAATTAACACACCCATTAAAGTGATGCTATCAATTTGTATTTGTTAAAAAAAAAGATAGCACTAACCAGCTCTATCATTTATAAACACATGCACATACATACTCACCCTGAATTGCTTCTAGAATTGTTTCTTGCTCACCTATATTGTGTCTAGTCAAGGACCATATTTTCAGCAATTCCTTAAGTAACTTATCATTGAAAGAACTGAGTCACTTTACTTACTTAATTTTAAGGCAATTTGAAAATCATCCCAAGTGATGTGATATAAAAATGTACTTGTAATTAAATTAAAATGATTATTGTGTTAAGAAATTCAGAACATCCTTTCACTCAACAAAAATATTTCTTGGTAATCCCAACATTCCCTTTGCTTCATTTGAAACCAAGGTTCTTCTGTGATTGTTTCATTTTTCTCCTGATTTTGACTGATTCTCTGGGCCCACAGCCATCACACTAAATAAACTGCATACAACAGCAGAAAACCGCTGCCTCTCCTAGGAGATAAGTTCATTGCTTGCTGATCCTGTCGGGGGCCTCCTTCCAATCATGTGAACTGGGACATTGTGGAAACACACCAACAGAAACACATGCCACATTTGTTTTTTCCCAAAATAACCATCCTTCAGACTCTTAAATCACGACTTTTATGACCTCCTAATGATCAGTGCCTGAAATCTCCAGGTTCTCAAAGCTCCTTCTAAAATGCAACACAGGATGCGTTGAGTGTGGCTGGCACAACTGATGTCTGACGTTGCTTGACCTGGGAAACCTACATCTGTTCACATAGTGCAAAAGTATACAAATTCTTAGAGCAAAAGTGTGCCTGTTGATTCATTTTGAACTTGTATTACCCAAAATGATAAAGTATTTTTATATGAACTACCATCAAGCAAAATCTAGCCAAATACTCCATGAAACTAACTTAAGATATTTATCTCCTATTGAATTTCTTTCTTTCTTCCTTAGTCCATCATTATTATTTTAATTTAATTTCCTTAGTCCAACATATTCACTATTTGGTGATTTATGATCATAACTTCTATAAAAAAGTACTCTTTGTCTCCCTTATTATTTGTAGTATGATATAGGTATAGGTTATTAAATGCTGGGACAGGAAAAAATTAAGGACAGAGAACCTTAGAGATATTGATAGAAGAGAGTCCAGGTAGTGAAGGAAAAGAAGAGAGGGGCTTTAAAATGCTGATAGAGAGCAGGGACTCCAAGTTACACATTTGGTCTTTGGAGTCCTTGTTACCCTTACATCCATATACGTTGTTTAGTTTAATTGATCTTGTCAAAACAGTGATGCCCTCTTCTCCAGAAAAGAACATAAACAAGTTACAAGAAATGATTTGGCATTTACAAATAAAGCTAACTCTGCCTGAAGATAAACTTTAGCCAGAATTTATTCTTGCAATTTCTAGTACATTCAGAGTATAATGGGTAATACCACCTGCACATTTACAGAATTAATGTATTTAATAAAATATATTGGCTGGCTCCTCCTGCAACAAGGAATATTTCCTTGTATGAGTACTGGTGAAAAGACATCTGTGTTGGGTCACTCTTCCAGGGTTAAATTCTAGCTCTTATACTTACGTTAATCTTAGATAAGTCATCTTAGCCACTCTGTGCCTCAGTACCTCAGTTTATGCATCTGTAAAAATGTTTACCTCTCTGTAAGAGATAATCAGCACTAACATTTATTATTTATCATGTGTCAGGAACTGTTCTGAGAGTTTTAGATATTTTAATGTATTTAATCATCAGTAAAGGTAAGTACCCATTTCGCTGATAAGAAATACAAGACACAGAGAGGTTAAATACTTGCCCAAGCTCACACATTTAGTTAAGTAACAGAGCCCAGATTTAAAACCCAGTCTGGATCCAAGATACAAGCTTTTATTCACTACACTATCCTGATTCTCCACAGGGTAAAAATACTACAAAGTTAACACGAGAATTATAAGAAACATTATAAGAAAAATACTTGGAATCATTAAAGTTCAAATATGTATCTATTGTTACTACTGTTTTAAAACCAGACATCTTTCTGCCTCCACTAGCACGTTCCCCACATACCTTTCAAGGGATTTTCAATGCAGCACAGGACAGCTTATCATTTTAAAATACTACATCAATTTGAACAGTTTCAAAATGATAACAATTCATTTCAAATATGTTTTACATCTAGTATTGTAACTTGCAATAGGCACATGTGCTAATTCATACCACACCACAGCTACTGAATATCTAAAAAGAATTTTCACAAATAGAATTGATTAGAGATACATTTGGAGAGTTTAACATTTAAAGAAATCTCAAGATAAGTGTTTTTTCAGGCAAATAGTTCTTTTGAAACAAAAATAATTTACCTCACCTGCCCATGTAAACATATGATTGGTAGTCTCAGGGCAGAGCAAAACTATGGTGTCAAATGACAAAGGTTGTTGTGTCTGAGCTGTAAGTTACTCGAGTCCACAGAGCGGTGATGGAGGAGTGTTTGGGTCACATGTCCATACTCATAAGCAAGCAGCCAGCCACAAATTCCAAAGAAGAACCTAAAAGAAAAGAAAAAAAAAAAAAATGCCATCAAACTGGCAGGTCAAACTATGTGCTAGCGCAAAGTGTAAAAACAGAGAGATAGCACAAATGTAAGAGAGAAAAATATAATCCCCTTGCTTTGTCATTGTGTCATCTGTTGGCAAGTGTGAAGGTTTCTTTGCTAAGGAGTTGCCTAAGTCTCTGAGATCCTCAAAGGCATAAAAAGTGTAGTACTATTTCTTCACAAAACAGAGGACTGAAACACCGACCAGCATAACCAATAGGCTTAGTAACTCAAAGTACAGCATGGACAAGGAGCCAGAGAAAAACCAAGAAGTAGGTTTATGAGTCCCTGAACAAGGCCAATAAATCCTTCAGCACATAAGTGTCAAGGCCTCAGTCTGTGCACCAGATGCAGCTTGATGGATGGGTTTATCTGCCCCAAAAGGCATATAGAGATTGTTCTGCCTTTGGCCCCACACATAGGTGAGACAGAGTTCTAGTGTTTTCCCCCTCTAGCCTTTTTAAAATGTATTACATGTGTCCCACTCAGTATTTCCAATTCTTTGCCTTCCAGTTTTAGCACTAAACCTTACATCCAAAGTACACAAGGAGTGTGTTTACTATGCTTAGACTTCTAGGACATCTTACTTTTGAACAAAGTCCAGAAAAATATAGTATCTCTATTAATTTGACTCACTTGAAATAGATTGATATCTTCTCCTCCTGCGTCTCACAATAGTTAGGATCAACTTAGCAAATTTTGGAGATTTTTCCAATGTTCTTCCAATCACTTATAAAAGATAGTATTTAGCAGCACAGATCTAGGAAATAGTCCAGAGTGGCTCAGGCATACTTTCTGTTCAGTCACCACTATCTATATAGGTCAGGTTCAAATGCTGGTCAAAAAGGTCCAGAAGTGACTTATAGACTTTTGTCATAGGATAATGTCAGCCCACAGAGATGTAGCTTTATGAGTTAGAGCACAAAGTTTAGCTCTGCTTCCAAAGAGCAAAAGAGGGTAGCATATGTGGTCTGAGTCAATAGAAGAATTCGGGTAGAAGATAAAGGAGATGTTCAAGGAGCACACTGCCCTGATATGCACTGAATTCTTAGTCTGGATAATTTGCCACCAGCGATGTCCTAGATGGAATAGTTCTCTCCTCAGACCATGCTACTCAGCCATCTTCCAAGTAGACCAAACATCTTGCTAACTCAATAGCTTCGTACTTGCTGACCTCTCTTCTTGGTCTGTTCTTCTCTGAGACATTTACATATCCCATCCCCTACCTCTCATCCATACCCATGTTTTGTTTATCCCAGGAATGCAAAGATAGTTTGTATAAAAAATGAGCCATTAATGGAAAATATTATGATGACAAATTAGAATAGAAAAAAACTAAATGATTAGCTCAGCATATGAAAAAACAAGTTCAACAAAATTCAAGACAAATGATTTAAAATAAATTGTTAGAAAATATAGTGCTGTTCTAGGAAATTTTCTTGACCTCACCAAAGGCATCAACCAAAACCCACAGCTCCAGTATACTTAAAGATGGTTAAGAAAGATGTGTCATGCGTTTTTTACCAGAATAAAAATTACTGAGCTTAAAAGATAAAGTAAACCTGTGGCAATCAGCAGCCTGTGACTGCATAATACTGACATCAGATAAAGGACACAAAAGCCTTCTATTATAGTTTCCATTCAACATTGCACTAGATATTATAGATGATGCAATAAGACAAGAAAAATAAAAAACATAAAGGCTGAATGAAAAAAATAAAACTGCTTACTTATGCAGAAAATTGAAGGAGACTTACAAACTTGTGATCAGGGCTTTAAAAGAATAGAGCACTTCTATATACCCATATACACAAAATACAAATTATAAATGAAAAAAATACAACCTTCCATTTAAAATAGCAAGCAAAATCTTTAGCTTCTTCATAATGCACCTAAGAAATAAGACTCAACAGTTTTATGGATAAAAATATAAAATATGAGGAAAATATAAGTGAAGGACATAAAATGTGACCTAAATAGAGCACTATGTCATGCTAGTAGATTAGAAGGCATATATAAAGATATCAGTTTCTCCAAATTCATCTATATCACCAGTGTATTCAGCTTACAATGCCAACAGAGTTTTTCATGGAATTTGACACCAAAGAGCAAAATGTCAAAAGTAGTTTACTTTTAAAAGAAACAAAGTGAAAAAAATCATAACAGATATTAAGATGTATTTTAAAGCTATTTTGCAATATGCTATTGATGCAAGATAAACACATTGATGAATCAAACAGAATAGGAAGCCCAGAAAGAACTCTTTGCATATATGGCTACCTTATACATGACAGAATGGGTGTTATAAATCTATGAAAAAATTAAAATAGAACACTCATAACTTTTATTGAGATAATTGGTTATCAATACGGAAAAAATAGAAGCACACTTCACACCATAAATAACAAATTCCAGCTGAACTAAAGATCTATGCATAAAAACCAAAACTCTTATAATTTTCATAAAAAATGTAGACATATGCCTTTACCAACTTGGGTGAGGGCAGAATTTTCTAGACAAGTTGCAAAAAAGCTCAACCTATAAAGGAAACAACTGATGCATTGAACTAATTATAAGATTTAAATTTGTTCACAAAAAGATAGTATAATCAATGTTAAAAGACAACTCACAGACTTGGAACAGTCTGTTACATCAATAAAACGAATAGACAATTAGTATCTAAAAATATTTAAAGAACTTCTTCAAATCAATAAGGAAAAGAAAACTCAATAAAAAAAATGGGCAAGGGATGGATGGAAACTGAGGAGGAATCACAAATGGCCAATAAACACTTGAAAAAGGCTCTCAGCCCAATTGATAATAAAATGTAAACAATGAGATGCCATTCATTCCCATTTCACACCCACCAGATTGGTAAAAATGTTACAGTTGGCAAGGATGTAGAGCAATGGAAATTCTCATGCACTGACATTAGGAGCGTGAATTAGCCTGACTGTTTGGAGAGCCATTTGGCAGTAACAAGTAAATCTGTTGGTGTTCATATCCTGTAAGCCAGGAATTCCTCTTCTGAGTGTTCATCTTCAGATATTTTTGCATATCATATTCAGGCACAGCACACAAAAATGTTCATTTTCTTTTTATACTTCTCATTGGAAGAAGTAAATACCCATCAATAGGAGAATAGATAAATATATCATGGCATATTTAGACAATAATATATGATATAGCAGTTAAGCATAATGTTAACAATAAGAGCAAATACATAGTGCTTACAATGAATTTGTAACACAAAGCCTTGTGTTGTTCTAAGTGACTTATATGTATTAGCTACTTTATGTAATATTTAATTGTATTCATATTAATATTTAATATTAAGCACAAGTCACAATAGTAGCAAACCTGAGAGATTGGTATTATTATAATCTCATTAATAGAGGAGGGAACTGAGGCACAGAAAGAGTAAGTGATTTACCTGAGGTCATACAGCTAGTTAGTGAAGTATTCCAATGCAGTCTAGCTCTTAACTTCACTAACCTATTACTTCTGAACTAAAAAAAAATTGTATAGTATGATACCATTCATATTTATTTTAAAAACTGAAAAATGATATAAGATAAAATTGAAAGATATGCATATATATTGCAGAACAATAAAAATATAAATCACATTTATATTTATTATATAATTTATAATAATAACATTTTATAATAAATATATAGTCCACATTCCAAATGTCTTATGCCATCCTTTACTTCTGATTCAAATCTCTCCCAGGTAAAGAAACATGAGGTCATCAGCTGCGATAAAACACCTGATGATGTACTTCTCGCTTCAGTTCACTCCCTAAGGCAGTGAACAGATATGGTCGGGTAAAGCAGTCACTTCCAGCCTCAGTGTCACTGCAGCCATAGTACAGTGGTCTTTGATATGTCTGTGACTATAGCAGGAGTGTTTGAAGAGACTAAGAGTGGAGAGAGGTGGGGGTCAAGAAAGGGAAGCGAACACCACCCCTTCTCATATCAGGCTTCAAATCCACCTGTCCCAGCTTTACATGGGTTTGTGCAGTCAAAACCACCAGTTTGGGCTTCACTACAGGTTCAGCCTACAATGTGGACACTTCAAAGACTTCAAAGGTAGGGGACACAGTACTGTATCTGGAGTGAAACCAAAAAATGTGAGATTTAGCAAAGCTTTCGGAGGGTGGTCCAAGGGCTTGAAGTGATTTCCACTTAAATACACTGTAAGTGAGTGAACAAAAAAAGAATAAAAAAATAATAGGCCAGAGGAAGAAAAAAAATCTCATTTTTCTCTTTTGTTAATGCTATAGAAATATCAATGCTGGGGGCTTGGTGAGATTTTATAAAGCCTGATCCACGTATCTGAGCCTGACTTTCAGCAGCAAAATTCAGGAGGCTCTACTTTCATGCTTTTCTACCCAGTTCCATTTTTAAATAATTGATAGGTAAAAGGAAAAGAAAGGAAAATGTAATAGGAGCCTGCTCTATGCCAACTTATATGCTAGGTATTCATTTATGTTTTATCTCATACTCATAACAACCCTATGAGGCAATACACTTATCTCTTATTTACAAATGAGTAAACTGAGGCCTAAAGTGGCTAATTTAATTTGTTCCTCTAAGCTACAGAACAGAATTCAGTCCAACATTTTTGAAGCTGCAAAGTTCATGCCTTTTCACCATGCCATGTGGCTTTATGATATTTGAATACAAAAATGGCCTAATCTAAATAAGCCAAAATAACATAATTACTAGTAGTTAAAAATACTCATTTTTTAATTTACGTACGAGCTAAAAATGTTTCTTTGGATCTCCTGAAGAACTCACTGGGGGTATATATTGTTTGAATTTGGTTTCCTGCAATATGCTTAGTGGTTTCATAAGGTTTTAACTAGTGCCCATCAGTAGTAATGGCGTGTATTGCAATAGGGGCTCGGGGGCTCTGAGTCCATTCTCTGAAGGGTTTCTGGCTTCTAGTGTTTAGGTTCTAAACAACTAGGAAAACTAGACATGGTTACAACAAGAGCCTTTCTAATTGGAAAATATAAGGTTTTTAAAACCAATTTCTCTATGAACTGCCCTGGCAAAATGAATATTGTTTAATTTTCATTTTGTATTAAAGACTTGGAAACCTGAGTAATATAGAAACTAATGATGAACTGAGCCAAGCGGAGGCTCCTCTGAGAGTCATAGTAATGTATTAAAACAAGAATTATTTTGTACACTGTGCTGTACTTCAACATCGGATTCTCAGCAGACTGCAAAATCACTTTCTAGATAATGAAATTATAAAAGAATTTTAATTTCATGTTAGAACTTGTATTACAAATTATTAGGAAAAGAAACAGGGGAGGAAATAATTCAAGCAAATTCCTCCTGTGGATCACCAAACCGGAAGGACTTTCTGCTTAGAAGACTTGTGAAAAGTTTTATCAGAAGTACCAGAAATACTTTACATTTCTAAACCCTGAGTCTGTTTAAGAGCCATAGGAATGCATGTAAATGTCAAGGACATTTGAGGGTTATAATTCAATAGCACGAAAAAGGGTCATTTTCAAAATTATGCAAGACAAACATCACACCATTTTAGGTATTAGGTTGGTGCAGAAGTAATTTCAGTTTTTGCCATTACTTTTTTTTTTTTTTTTTTTTTTTTTTTTTTTGAGGCAGAGTCTCGCTCAGTTGCCAGGCTGGAGTGCTAAGCTCACTGCAAGCTCCGCCTCCTGGATTCACACCATTCTCCTGCCTCAGCCTCCTGAGTAGCTGGAACTACAGGCACCCGCCACAATGCCTGGCTAATTTTTTTTTTTTTTGTATTTTTAGTAGAGATGGGGTTTCACCATGTTAGCCAGGATGGCCTCGATCTCCTGATCTCATGATCCGCCTGTCTCAGGTTCCCATAGTGCTGGGATTACAGGCATGAGCCACCACGCCCGGCCTTTGCCGTTACTTTCAATGGCAAAAGACACAATTACTTTTGCATCAACCTAATACCATCGTTGCTTATTAAAAGGGGTCATTGAATCAACTACAAGGAGCTGAACATCATCAAGAATATCACATTCACATATCTGTAGGGGTTGATCCTGCGCGACCACATTCTCATAGAGGTAACGAGCTACCTCACTGCCCACAGAGCTGCTTCGCAAACATAGCTGATTCCTCTTCACAGACTTGGGATTTAGTCTATCTGGAATAACGTGTATACAAACCATCCTCAGTTTAATGAGGCAAAAGGAATTTCCTCAAAAATCTAAGACAATCAGAACTGACTCTGTAACAGAAGAATGTTTAGGTAGCTGTCCAATGGTTGGAATCTTCCCCATCCCAGGGCTTGGAATTCCTTTTTGCCCTCTCATTTCAACAACACAATTGAGGGAAGTAAGTGTTCCCCTGGTGACTCCCTCACACTGTTACAGGATCCCTGGGGTGTCGCTTTTCTGGCCAGAAACCTGTGTGGCCGGTGGCACCTTTGCCCGACTTTTGCTCAGGCCTACTGGGCTCATTCCACCCACTCAGCCTGGCAGGCTGTGCTAGGCTCATGCTACTGACCCGGATCCCACACCTGCCAAGGGCGAGCCAGGTGTGGAGTGGCAAGGGGTATATGAGCCAGCATGGGGTCCAGCCACTGCGCATAGTCAGATGCACCAGCTACTGCTGCGGGTTGGGCAGCTCCATGTACCATCACAGGCGCCAGCTCTCTGCAAGGCTGTGGCTAGACCAGGCACCCTGTAACCAGCTTCCCTGGTTGGCAGCAGGCTGGCAGCAGGGAATACAGTGATGCTTAGAAGCTTGGAGATGCCAGGAACTGCAGGGCCTCAAAGAGGGCATCACAGCCCTGGCTCCGAGAGCTCCTGAAGAGCCACAGTTCTTCTCTCCTCTTTGCCTGTAACATGGAGAACAAGGGGCATGTTTCAGCCCTGTTTGTATTATAGCTGTTTTAGCCTTGCCATTCAGCAGGTCCCAGTTCTTGTCCTGCTACCAGAAAAAATGAGGTATGCAGACAAGTAGAGGGTGAGCAAGATGAAGAAGAGCTTGATTGAACAGTAGGACAACTCAGAGGAGAATCGCAGTGGGCAGCTCCTCTCTGTAGCCAGGGCGTCCCAACAAGTGTTCAGCTCCCATCTCTGCTAGGCAGGTCGCCCTGACAAGTGTCCAGCTCTCAGCAGAGAGGGTGGTTGCTCTCTACAGCTGGTTGTCCCATAGTCTCCTCAGCTTTCCTTCCTCTGAGTCTAGCTGAGTCCAGGGTTTTATGGGACTCAGAGGGAAGGAAGTGCACAGATTTGTCCATGGGCAGCCATGCGCTGGCCAGGAAAAGGCACCACAAGTTCCCACTCCGGTCTGTGGAACTGGCACCCCAGCGTCCAGCCTTCAGGCCCTCTCTGGCATGAAGGTGGGGCCTCACCAGGGACCCACCTCCTTTCCCAGAAGCCTGTCTGCCTTCTGCCACTGTCCATGGTGCCCAGGCTGCTCACACCAAGGGGAACCTGCAGGCCAGCAGGTAGCTACCCTTACACCGCCCTTGAGTTCCTCCCACACTGGTCCATGCCTAAAGCCTAGAGGGGGCCAAGGCAGCATGGTGTTAGTATGGCAGCCCTGCACCACGTCTGTACACACCCAGCCAGGCTGTGGCAGAAACTGGGCTCAGCCCCAACTCCACTCTGAGATTGGACAGGGCACCAGGATGAGGGAGAGGCCAGGCGGCGCGAGAAGAAACTCCCGAGCCTGCAGGGGAAAGGGGGGCCTTCCCAGGCACTCATGGGTGCAGACGGCGGAGACGTCCGGGTCCTGTGCCTGAGAAGGCAGAACTCTCATCAGCTCAGTGAAGCATGCAGGCAGCCCTGGCTACACCTCCCCCAGCCTGGGGCAGGAGCTCCAGGTCCTCTCTTGGCCCCTCTCTGCCCGCCCCTCCCTGCCTGACTTTGCTGCTCGGGCGCTGGTAGGTGGCTCCGCCTGGCCCCATTGCAGAGGCTTCCAGGGCAGTGGGCTCCTGGGGGATGGCTTTCGCTGGTGCTTGTCCCCGGGCTCCCGCCGGCTCCATGGAGCACAGCACCACCCTAGGCCCAACTCTGCTTCCTCCCTGCACCCTCCCCGCAGCGGCAGCGGGGGAGAGCAGCAACACCGGGCCAGGGTTCAGAGCAGTGCAGGGTCCAGGCCTGTGAGTAAATCCCGCCCCACCGTGCGAGGGTAGGTGCAGCTCAGTCAGCTGCATTGGGGATGTGGGGCACAGGGGACCAACCACCGCCATTGCTGCTCCTGCAGCCACCCCTGCTGCCACTGCCCACTCCTCCCCTACTGCAACCAACTTGATGGCAGTGACCGCTCCAGATGGCCGGCAGCTGCCATCAACACCAGGATGACAGAGTGAATGAAAGCCCCTTCTGGTAGTTGGTCAGGATTTTTGCTGATCTACAGGTAGAGTGCCTAACAAAAATCCCAAGCTGATTCCAGCCTGTCATAGATGCCTATCCCACAACAGGACACAAGACCACTTTCAGGGTGTACAGTATATTTCATCAAAATATTCTTAACACCCATTAAAATGGTGTGGGTCATAAATAGTCATAGCTATTAGATAATGTATCACTGAAATTAATAATGATATCATGTATATATTGAGTCATGTCAATGGAAGCAAACATATATACCCATTTTTATATATGCATATATATGTGTATATATATGTATGTACATTTATATATATGTATATTAAATTCAGTATAATTTGAAAGCTTTGAAAAGTACTTGAGGTGGCAAAGCAGAAGGCTAGTAAATTAGTTTTTATTGACATTGGTAGATTTAGGCTACAGCTTGTTTTTTCATTCATTAGCCTAAAGAGAAAAATTACAAAATTATGAGTAGTGTTTTTATCTACAAAATAAATTTATAATTAAGTCATCTAATGTTAAACCTGACATTAAATGTCTTACATAAATCCTCACAAAGCTAAAACCTGACCTAGACTGGGAAAACATGTAGACATGAAGATAAAAGCAAGAATAGTACATTTGGTTTCATGTTGGAAAACATACCTACCTTAGAGCCCATGTTTCAATATCAGCTATGTAAACAAGTCTTTAAATCAATTTTATTCTGAATTCCATGTTGGATTCTGACCACCTTTAACAGACCCTCATGAGATGTGCAATCTACTGGAAATTTGCACCAAAAGAACTTTGGTGGTAAAAAAAAGAGCATGCTCCTTAAGTTTTCTCCCGTTGCTTTGGAGCAGACAGATGGACATCTATCTTAGTGAAAAGCTTTAAGAGCGATTCCTATGAGAGACGCAAAAGCTGAGCATAGGGTTGAGGGCGGAGCCCCAGACATTGACCAATTCCAGCCCCCTACATAGGACCTGTAGGACCTTGAACAAGCTACTTAACCTTTCAAATCTACAATTTCCTTACCCTTAAGGTAAAGACAATAGTGCCTGCCTTACGGGGCCATGAGGAGAAAATGAGATAGCGCCTGTAAATCTCTCAGCATCATTGTGGGCTGGCCTATGGAAAGCATGCAGGTGCTGGGTTTTCCTACCTGCTATAATTTTCATCATTCCTTTAATTATTATTATATGCCTCTCTCTTGCAAAAATGAGCACATGTAGGTTGGATAATCTTTGACATTTTTCAGTTAATTCTTACTGCATTTGTCTTTCTCCCAATCAGAGAATGCCCTTTTGTGTCCTGTGTTTTAGGGCTGAAAGCAAAAGTTGACTAAAAACATCCCTGGACCACTCTCTGGATTTGGGTTCAACTGCTTAAATTCATAAAGGACTTTCTCAAAGACTTTTCAAGGTCAGGTAGAAAGTGGAGAATAGCAGGGCCTGTGTCTTTCTCCCCAGTGTGTCCCAGGAATATCTCAGGACCACAGAAAGCAATTGCTTTGTGGTGCCCCAAGTGAAGCTGGTTTGGAGTTCTCAGGCTCAGCAAATATTTCTGGAACCAAGTTTGGCCTGGAACAAGCAGAATCACCATTTTTGAGAACCATAATGACATCAGTGTGACCAATGTGGCCTGAAATCAAGAGGGCTGTCTGTGAACATACTACTGCATATATTAGGTTGATACGAAAGTAATTGCTGTTTTTGCCATTGCTTTAATGGCAAAAACTGCAGTTACTTTTGTACCAACATAATAAAATTCTGGGCTTTTGTATCAATCTTCCCAGGAAGCTCCCTTCCTAGTAATGAAAGACACTAAATTCCCTGCCACCCTGGTATAGTGGGCACTCAGGATAACAGAAAAATAACACAGAATAACACAGAAAAATAATATGGCATCTCTTACACAACTGTGTGTGGTAGTATACCTATGCTCATATATGTACGCATGCACATACATATATACATAGAAACATCCTGATTTTCATAATTCTGGCAAATGATGGAATTCTTACTTTAGAGACTGAAGTGAAGAGATGACAACAATGGGAATATCTATTCTGTACGGTATCCATACAAACCAGAATTAAACTGATCTAACCTCCAATAAATTTTCACCATTCACATTACTGCATTTAAAAATATCATATCTCAGAGGGCTCAGTAAGCCGATTGCTTATTGACTTTCCAGTGGGTCCATATAGTGTAATGAGTCTTTATATCTCTGTTTTTATATTGCTTATTGGATTTTTAAGATTAAACAAAGTGTATGAGAAAAATTACATCGTTGGAAATTAGAAGAGTTGGTCAAATGAGTACATTATTATCCTATCAAAAATACATTTAAACTTTCCAGAATAAATATTAAAACACTAGAAAGGTTATTTTTTAAAAGCTTCTTTTATAGAATTTGAAGAAAAGAGCTTCTTTTAACAAGCAATTCTTTATAAATTGACTATCTTTTTACAATGTTAGTTACCATAATACAAATTTCTATCTCCATGTGAAAGTCTAATGGCCTTCTCCAGATCAGGTAATAAAGTCAGTCCCCACCTTGAATGAATTTGTGCCATTATATAAGAATTATAATGAGATATTCCTCCTGGAATTTAGAAATAGCAGAAAAATTTCATAATGTTTGACTATAAAACAGCATACTCAGAATATTATTATAGAGGCAAAACTGATGATGACACCCCTCTATTTAAAATACTTTTAAGTGATTCCATAGGTCAGTGGTTAGAGCAATGGTCGAGTGAAACACTTCTAAGGTTTCCCATTATTCTTAGACTACAGCCCAACATTTTCAATATGGACTGTAAGTACTGGACTGGCCTTACCAGCCCAATCACGTACCACTCTCCCTCTTTGTTTCTGTCTCCACAGGCTTTGTTTCCTTAGCCAAAAACACATCTCCTGCCCATCTGGCTCCTCACTGGGTTAACTCTGTCCTATTCTTTCTCCTATTGTGTATATTCTAAAGTACACTACACCGGTCAGGCACAGTGGTTCACACCTGTAATCCCAGTACTTTGGGAGACCGAGGTGGGAGGATTGTTTGAGCCCAGGAGTTTGAGACCAGCCTGGGCAACAAAGTGAGACCCCATCTCTACAAAAACTGAAA
>NW_012102787.1:106415-178693 GCF_000951045.1 Mandrillus leucophaeus
ATTGTACTCATAAAACCTAAGACGGACAAATGTTCAGGTCACATTTATTCTAGTCTTTTAAACTGCTCTGTTGTAACTACACAATGAAACTAAAAGAGACATGGTTTTAGTAGCTGTGAGGATTTCTATTCATTCATGCCAAGTTCCACATTATATTTATCGCCTTGCTATCACTCAAGTACAGGCTCAATTCATTAAAAAATGGTCTTTGTGTTACCCCTGTGAGTCCATTCTTCTGGCTATATAAAATTAACTCCAAGTTCCCTTTGCATTTGTCTCAAAGTTTTTTGTTTCTTTGCATTCTTTAGCTGTATTTCTTCTATTGCTGAATGAATGGGGAAAAATGTAAGAATTTAATTTGTAAATTCCGAGTCTCAGGTCCTCCGGGAGCCTATCTCTGCCTTAGGTTCCTTAGACCAAGGAATTAAAATGTCCCATAAGGTAGATGTTTCTGGACTGTATAAAGGAACCTTTTTGCTCTTTGCCTTAAATTACTGGACTATGAGAGTCAAGTTAATTTTCCTTCAGCCTTATCTGCTGGGAGTGAAACGTTTCAAATTTAAAACCATTTTTCTTTTTGTAAGCCTCAAATGAATTATAGTTCTGTGTGTTCAAGTATGTAAGTCAAAGAAAAGTAAAGTGACAATGGATTGTGTCATCTAGCCAAAAGATAGCAGAGATTTACTCACTCTGGTTGAGATTCAGGATCAGGTCATGTAATACGATGACCCAACCTATCATAAGAACCAGGACAACTGCCAGTTTCATAAATCAGGACAACCGTGCCTGAGGGAGCGGTACCTACTGGAGTGATACCGCTGCCCCAGCCCCGTCTGGTACAGCTATCTTACTGAGACAGCACACAGGATCGCCAGTGAAAGGCCTTCCCCCATTTCCAATTACTCATTCCTGTCAGTAAAGGAGTATGCCACTGTGTGGAAAAGCTACATTATTTTAATGGGGTATAATTATATTAAAAATGTGTTAAATTGTTCAAAATGAACTCATTCCTTCCCCCACATACCTATTCCATGTTTGGAGGACCCAGGCCCAGGGTGGCAAGGGTTTAATCTGGCATTTCCTTTCATGAGCAAGTCGTGCTGCAGCAGAGTGGCTCTGTGAGTAGCTATGAGAGAACCACAGTAGAGTGGATATATGATTGCCGTCACCCAGCCTAAAACCATTAGGAAAATCTGCAGACTCAGAGTCAGGAAACAGAGGACCCAAAAAAGGGAGTTCTAGGAATTCTTACATCCTTCTGTGCTTTGAGCTCAAAAGAATTCACTCCCAGGAAGGGTGAAGAAGGCAGCCACCACTTTAGTAAACCCATTCTCCTTCTACTGCTGATTTTGTGAACAAGCAGGAAATCATCCATGAAGAGGCTTCTGAGAGAACTGTTCTCAGGCTGTTTGACTTAGGATGAGGAAATGTACTTATAGAGAGTTTTTTCTGAACAAAAATTACATTCATTTGTATGTTTCTGGCATCTCAACAGGCAGCCTAAAATCTCATAAGTGCTTCTGAAGTGAGTAGTTTTAGGAATCCAAGAGGATTAATAAGAGAAGTGAGAAACAGGAAGTGGGCATCAGGAGCCCAGGCCTGCCAATAAAGCCTCAATAGATTTATAAATTGCCTAACATATAAGTTGGATGAAAAAAGGAGCTACAGTTATTTTTGGTTTCTTCTTCCATTTGTGTTATTTCCATGATCAATTACATATGTTTCATGGATAGAGTTTCATGAATCACATACCGTATTTATTAAAAGCTGAGCAAATATGAAGCCTGAGTGTCGATCTTGGCTACCATGAGGAAGACCTCTTCAAATTGCAACACAACATCACCATCTAGTGTCCAACACCTGAAACTTAAGTCGGATATCACTGACCTATAAAATCACGTACAGCAGCCTCAGGAAGAAACCATATTCAAAAGATAAGGAAACTGAAACCCAAAGAGCTAAAATGATTTGCTTGTGTTCATAGAGCTGCAAGAAATCAGACCTCTTGACAACTAGCCCAATCCTGGTTGCCCAAACTCAATTCAGTGTGACAAGGGAACATAACAGCTATTAAGCATTCAGATATTCTCAAAACAACAGAGAAGATTTTCTTTTATAGCAGTCTTCACCTTTAATCAACAGATCTACCCTCAAGTTAGTGGATTAGAAGATAGCTACAATGGTATCAAATGTGGACAACTACTTAGGAGGAACTTAAATGATATAGATATAATTAAACATCCAAGTTTATTTAAACAGAATAAAACAATAGGAACAGACTAAAACAATAACAGCATTAGGTAAAGTATTTCCCAAAGGGCTTTAGTTAATAGCCTGTAAGATTCAGTACATCAATATCAAAGGAAATGTATACCTTACTCATATTTAATATTTTGCTTGGAAGTCAAAAGAAATTTTTTGAATATTTGTTTATCACTACCAGCTGTTCTGTCTAAACCCTCAAGAGATGGCTTATAATAGGAATTGAAAACGACGACTATGGTTATTCTCCTAATATTAATTGATGATTCTCTTAATATTCCATTATATAGATAAATTCCTCTAAACATCACATTTTAGCCTCTTCTAAGGCTTGTACATACCTATATCACTTATGAACCCATATCTAGCAGAATGTTTCTGTATCATAGACCTCAGGTTACTGTGGACTAGGTTGGAGAAAGTGGGAAAGTACTTGGATGCAGTTTACTTTTCCATCTCATTCACAGATCCAGCATCAAGCAGATTAAATGTCAATCTCTGTTCCTGCTTGCACCAAAGGCAGGTTTTGTTCTGAGGTCTTCAGCCTCCTTCCTCCTAGCTGCTCCTGGGTTATCAACAGCTGGTGTTCAGTACATGTGGTGGAGACAGCTAACCATGCTAAAAATGCTTATGGCAATCTTCTGCCTTACGCTGGCTGGCTGACCTGTTATCTTTGTGCTTCTTCATGCCTTAGCTGATCGGTTGTGAAAAATCCCCGCCAACTTGCTTAGCTGGAGTCCTGTCAGGGCCTCCACTGCCCTTCCTGCCCCAATTCCACTCTTGCCTGAGGGTTACAAGTTTTTAATCAAAGCCTTAATGCCAGGATTCTTAAGAAGGGGCAGGGAGCTTATCAGAATCACCTGGGGAGATTTTCCTAATTATAGCCCCCCACACACCTCATCTTTCCCTTACAGAGGGAGTGTTCCGTAACCCTCAGGTACGTTGAGGAGGGAAAAATGAAGTTGAAATCCACTGGCTTCAAGCAATGAGAGTAGTGAGGTTAATCTTCTTTTGATTCAGATGGAAAATACCTCAAAAGAGGGAAATGAAACCTTGTCTCCTAAGGATGAAACTATAATAAAACCTTAATTAATTTGGACCCCATTAATTCAAAACGTGTGATAATTAGAAAAATGGTTAGGTTAAAGTTTACCTTTCCTCTAGCTAGGGGAAAAGTGGCTGAAGATTACTTTCCTGTACCTAGGAAAAGTGAATTTGCTAAGCAAATTAATATTTCCAAAGAGAAAAACGTTTAACTGATAGAGCAAATAAGTAGTTTTCAGGCAATGTAGGTACGTTTAGCAGACAAACAAATGCTATTGTAATTATAAATGATCCCTTTCTAGTAATCAGAGTAGGCTAACCCAAGGTTCTTTCCTAGGCAGCATTCTAGAAATACAGTTATCCATTGCAGGTAATGAAATTAAATTTTTGAACGCTACACAATTCTGACTGGTGTTTTTTTTGTTTGTTTGTTTTTGTTTTTTTATTTAAAACAAACTTCTATGGTTTTACTGAATCCTACCTACTGATAAACTCAGAAAACAACCCAAGTATCCCTTGCCCCTTGTTTCAGCCATCAAATGGTGTGCAAGTAGTATACGTTCAAGTTCTTATTTCAGCAAAGAGAAATAGTCAACACCCGGGAACGAGTAGGAAATCAGGGGCAGGGGGTGAGGGGAGGAAGGCTCCACAATAGATACATCTGATTGGTTGAAAAATAAACACATGTGTTTTCTGGAATTTCTTGTTCCATTCCATAGGTTATAAAATGGTTTTACTTGGGGTGAGAGGGGAATCAGAAGCTGTGTGATCAAAACATCTTGAGAAGCAGAAATGGTTTACACAAAGTTAAGTGGGTTGCTTTACGCAGGACTTCTAAGAGCATCTCCTAAGCAAGTGGGCAATGTTCATTTCTGAGAGGGGTGTGATATTTCCTAAAGTTATTTTCAAAGGGAATCCTGTCTTCACTGAGCATCCTGGGAACATTGTTCCCAATACTACAAGGCCACTCTGGGAAACACTAAACCAGTTGTGTAGCAATTTATAAATAGCCTCAGAATTCCAATAGTTAACTAAAGATTTTCAGTTTACTATTTCTGTTGCCTAATTACTTCAACACAGTTAACAGAAATAATAACAGAAAGTTATACCTCATATTATTATATTTATCCACCCTATTCCATTTGAGTTTCTTACAATTGCTGGCTGTACCCTGAGGCTCTATGAACTGAAGTTCCGGTGGTTTGATTTAAAATATTTTAATTAAGGGAAGCTTTCTGCCCCCAGGCTTTCTAAAGCAATTTTCAAAACCTCAGAAACAAACAAACAAACATCATACCAATGGTGTTACCACTGACAAACCACAACCATTTCTAGGCAGGCATTTCTTGCTTTGTTTTACTAAGCATAGAAGTATTTTATTCCAAATGACAACAATAAATCATAAAGTTAGGCAAAGCGGTACCAAAGTTATATGCCTTAGGCATCATAGGAAATACAAAGCTCACCACAAAAAACTTTCTGAGGCTAGAGAAGTCATCTTAATGTAGTGTGTATTGTGACTATCTAATTTAGGACTAGGGTTATCAGAGTTTTTCTGATGAAGATTTTTTTCCTGATTTCCCATAAAAGTGTTAGGTTTTCGTGCAATTTCTTGTGGTTTTTGGAAGGAATCAACAGGAGTTTCAGGACATACATAGTAATGCTTCTCAACCGTGGCCCCAGTACCAGAAACTTTAGCGTCCAGAGAAACTTAGAAATGCAAATTCTCAGACCCCAAGTCAGACCTACTGAAAGGGAAATTTTGGAGATGGAGCCCAACAATTGGTTTTAACAAGTTCCTCCAGGTGATTCTGATGTTCACTAACATTGAGAACCACCCAGTTAGAGCAGAAGCTGATGTCATAATGACTTGAAGTCACTTGATAGTTCTAATCCTTAGTTTTCGTGCCTATAAAATGACTTTTAAAAACAGTAACATGACCTGCCTCAAAGGGTTGCTTTCAAGAAAGGAAAAATGAGATAGACTCTACAATACCTAGCAGCAGCCAGCTTGAAGACAGAACAATTAAGTCATTTACCAGCCCACTATTCAGGGTAGAAGGGAAGCCTTCATTTAGGGAGAAAAGTAAGCTTTTGTCTTTTTCATGCAAATATCATTCTTGAACAGCTAGCTCAGGGACCCCTGGTACGCTGTGAATCCTTTCAGTTATGCCCCCAGATTTTGTTCAGTGTATGAAATTGGTCCTTGCTACTCAAGTGCATACACTTTTATTACCACGGATGTCAGAAAGAATTTTTTGCCGAGTGGGTGGTGTGATTTAGTAAGAGCGAAACTACAGCTTGCTGTAAGGTAAAAGACAGTGCACCTTTGCCCAAGAACGATTTCATATTGACTGGCCAGGCAAGAACTTGGCCTCTGGAGCACAGCGGGGGTGCTCTCAGGGCAGTGAAGAGGGGTCGGTGACAGGTGGGAGTGGGGGTCCAAGAGGCCAGCGTCAGGATGAGCACTCACAAGGGCCAGGGGCAGTGACCTCTCCATCTCACCCCTCTGAAGGGATCCACTCTTCTCCCTTGTTTTACAGACGCAGAATCTGATGCTGAGAGTCATTAAGTAAGGGGCCAAGTGTCACTGAGCCAGTCCCCAGACCTCTATCTGTCTACCCTTCACGGCAGGCCAGTCTAGCTCCCAGTCCCTGGGCTGCTATTATGGACACTGTGCCATTATAGTCACACCGTAGTGGTGATTGTGTTGAAATTATTGCTGAATTGCTTAGTTTTGTTTTGAGCTTTTCAATTCCTCCAAGTACACCACTAAAATTTCTAATATCCCAAAGTGTGCGAAGAACACAGAAAGGATGATAAGCACTGGGTTAGGTTTTAATGATAAGTTTCTACTCAGTTATTCTGCCCCGGTGCCTTGCCTTTGGAAACCACATTGCAAAGTTTCAGCCTCCTTTGATCCTGACTCCCACTAAAATGAGTTTCTCTAGAGCGGGTTTAAAACCCATATTTGTATTCTACCTTGAATGCTTACAGTGACCCATAGTCTCATTTCCGGTCTTCCCCTTTGGAATTCGCCCTGTGGCTTCTGCTTCCTGCTTCCCCAGTCTGAATTCTTAATTGGCCTTATCTCCCCCTCAACACCTCTGGCCCTGCTGGTAACCTAGAGAAGAACTGGCAATTGTAACAGAACAGGGAGTGCTTTCCTCCCATTCCCTGGAATGACCCAGGGACTGCGTTCTGCACACCAGGAATCAATTGAACCCATACAGCTTAGCACTTTGGCAGCTTTTCGACCCCCACCTGCTTTTCCAATATCATCTTATCCGTTCCCTTCTGATCCAATCCATTACACGAAACTGAAGTATACTTCATTTATTAGCTGCTCTTTTAAAATTCTGTTAAGACTTAGGGAACGGAAAAAGGCAGAAAGATAAACGCTCGAAAATGGAAATTTTGGTCATTTCGGGAAAGGGGTGTTGAAGTCTCCGTAGTTGAGGGGTTTCATTATATACTTCAAAGTAAAATTAACGCTATTGCTGAGTTTTATTCATTCCTTTTGAAATACATATCCACGCTGGCAGCATCCCGCCTCTCACTCTTAGTAAACTCGCATTTAAGACTGATTGATCCTCTTATCTTTCACTAAGGCTTCTTGGCCTTTGAAGAGCATTTCCTGTGTCATTAAGATTTTCATTTCCAGTTCTTGAAATAGACAACAAACACCACTTTCCTAGTTTTATGGGACAGTTGGGCCCTTGTCATTAGCACACACTTCAGGTTTCTGAACTGACATTTTGTTCAAGAGGATAAGAGAAGAGCTAATTATGCTGCATCTCTGCTGTAGAGCTTTTGGCCTTGCAGAGGTTTTCAGAACTTTGCAACTTGGGTTGGGTGGTTCTCAGGCCAAGGCAATGCCTATAGTTTGATGACACAATTAGAACTGCCAAGGCCTCCAGGATGTTTATCAAAATTACCCTCAGAATTTATCCCCAGAAACAACAAATATAGAGATAAAAACAAGGTGAAGTGGGTGGGTTTTTTTTTTTTTCAAATATTTCCTCATCAACTTAAATAAAAAATAGAAGACAGCAAATTATATTCGCAGCTGAAGTGTTTTTTTCTCTATTGCACATAGTTATTTGGTTTCGAAAACCAGTCACAGCACACACAGTGTCAATTGCTGGAACTTTGTCTGGGGAAACAGAATGAGAGCACCTTGTTTTAGGAAATTATCTGTCTTAATTTTGAATCCACCTTAGTCATCTTCACTGGGGATTTGCAGAATTCTAGGCCCCTCTGATTTCTGACCCAGAAGACATACGAGGGTTTTTTTATGCTGTGGTTAATGTCATAACCTACGTGTTGAAAAGCGTTTCCGATACTTCTTCTACAAAGTTAATCAGAAAATCCTAGTTCCTCTAGCAAAGCATTAGCTGAAGGCCTCAAACATGTGACAACTAGGCACCAGCTGCATTTCTCACATGCCCTCCTGCTGAACTTCCACCCATGTCTTAAAAAGAAGCCTCCAGCATCTTAATCCTAACTTCATGTCACTATTTGAAAGGTTACGATAGTCCAGACTTTCTTCATGATCTTCCAACACAAAGTGAGTATTTTCAACCTAAGCTGGAGATAGGAAGAGAAGAACAAAGCTCTCTCTCTGTCCATGGCTCAGGCTAATCAAGGTTTCAATCACCTTCCAGCAACTTCCTGAATAAAAACCAGCCAGGTCTCTCATTTCTTTATCTGTCATGACCTCGAGATAGCAAAAACCAAAGTGCCACGGATTGTTTTCCTTATGACTTACGGAATCTTTCTTCTTCCTCTCATATTCACAGTATCCTCTCGTTAACTGAACAGCAGCCCCTACAAGTGGGCGGCAGCATTCCTAAAGATTTAAAAAGCCTACAGCCTGAAAAACAAAACCAATAGACATTTTTCATGTTAAATTCATGAGTTAAAAGAAACATACAATGTTGCTCAAGATATAATCTTTCTCCTCCTAGAGCTTCTATTCCTAATAGAATTTTTTTTTTCAATTGTGATTATTATTTTTGTTTTCAGTAAATGTTACCTCATCCCATCAGGGAAAGGTGAAACCCAAGACTTTCAGATGTGAATTTATTGTTGATTCACTTTTTATTATGTGTTTAAATTGATATCTGGTAGATATATTTATAGTCTTGACTATTTCTGTTAAGATAGCAGCAATATAACTGGCTTAAAACAGAAAATGTAGGAAATGGTAATCTGTGATTAAACTCATATTCCATAGCCTTCCAGCTAGCCACAGGCTAAGAGAAAAGGTGGTTTTCAGCTGTAGAGAAAAGAGTCAAGGGACATGGGGCAGGTAGGCCATGGTGGGGGCACTTTGAGGTGTTTAAAGCTGTGTCAGAATGTAATGATAAGCTCTCTCACAGCGGCAGCAACAGATCTGTGAACAATCCCTTTCTCCAAACTGCTTCAATTTATATCCACAATTGGTCATTGACGATACATGTAGATGTGGTAATTTCCTCGACCATCTTAAAAAGTGAGGCCTGCTGAGGATTTTTAAGGATTATTTTGGAAACTTATTAGCACACTGGGGCTCATTCAAGGGCACCAGCCCCAGGCTTCTATTTCCACAGTTTCTCTTCACTAACCAAGGAGAGTACAACTGGTGTTCACCTATCAGCCAAAGTGACACATTTTGGTTGGATCCCTGTGAATTTATACCTATTTAATTATGATTCATATACAATACCCTATCTCTTCTTAGTATCTTCTTTTCTAGCTTTTGACCAAAAAATGAGAAAAAAACAAAGCATCTACATTTTTGGCATATTAAAAATATTTGTTCTCATTGAGAGTTCTTTCACATGGCAAATGGCATTATTTTGAAAGCAAGCTTTATTTCTTTGCCTTATATTTGCTGGGCTTTACAGAATATGATCTTGTTACCATTGAGGAAATAGTTTTTCCATGAGCTCCAGGAAAATGTTATATAAAATTGTCCGTCTCAAAATTTACATGAGTATTTTACATTAACATTTTTTTCCCATAAGATTTCTTTCTTTGCTCTTTCTTCATTATTAAGCAATTGTCTGTCTTGCAAAAAAGTATTAGCCAGATTTTCATGGTTAGTATTCAGACAATCTGATCACAAATAAGTACAGTTAGTACTATTTCATATGAAACCATTTGGATTTGTATCTGGTAAGATTATTTTTACTCATCATTTTATTTTTTTAGTCCCTTGTTCACAGTGCCCATTTAAAGTCATTTATGGATTAATTAATAGACAAATGAACGCATGCATGCCTTATGGTCCATCAAATTTTTTTTAGCTTTATATAGTATATGAACCTTCTGTGCTGTTGCTGTTTCTTTACAAAAAGGCTTTCTCGTACTCAGAGATCTATATACTTAAAGAACTCTTAATAATGTCATCAAAGAGAACAGAAACTTTGAACTTAAATTCTAGCTCATTCATTTACCGGCTGTGTGATTTTTGAAGTAAAAAAAGGAATAATAATACCTACGTGGTAAGGTTGTTCTCAGAGCCAGAAATAATGTGTTTGAAATGCCTGTCACACAGCAGGCATTCTATATATTGATGCTGGCATTGTTTTAGCACTAGAAAAAAAGTCTTAAGAAACCCTGAGCACCTGCCACACTCACCAACTCCTTCTGAATAAAGCATCCATACACACTTCCTTAGGCATGATCCTTGCTTTCTGAGACCCCACTGTTTTTCCTAGATGCCGAAATCAAGGGTTAGTATCTGAATCTAAAGCAGTCTGACATGCATTGGCCATCAGCCTGTGGCATCACCTTGTGTGAGAAGAAATTCACCCAATAACAAGACTATAATAAATAAGGACAACCGATCAATCCTATCTGATCTTCTCTCAGGGAGTTTGAATGTAAGACACCCACAGATCAGATGTGGAGCAGAGCTGGTGTGAAAGGGTTTGTGGAGAAAAAGTGGCATGCAGAAGCCCTCAAAGAGCCAAAACAAGAGGAGGAGTTAGGAACATCATAGAAGCAGATTCAGTAGAAGAAGAAGAAAGAAGATGACTTGAGAATGAGGAAGTGATGGACAAACCCACTCCAAGATGCTACCTCCTAGAGTGGCTACTGCTGTTCCAGAGCATGTCAGATCTCCTAGCTGTTCAGCTGTGAGCAGCCAGTTGCCTGTGCCTCTTTATTTCCCATTATATCTATCCCTTGTAATAAATCACCCCCCACAGGTCTTGCCTCTGTTCCTTGTGACCAACCTGTGCATTACCCACATGGTAACAGGGAGTAGAAGGTAGAAGCCAGAGTAGGGGTGGGGGGTGCTGACCGATGGTAGGGACATCTCACTTTGTCAGCTTTTCATTCTTTCCCCTCTTGTTTCCATCTTTCACCTGCACCACTCAATCCACCATAGTGCTGAAAAGGAGCATAAAGGTCACTTATGCTAACTGGTCATGGGGACATTTGTAATTCAACATTCAATATTAATCCCCTTTCCGAACTATACCTAAATTTTCTCCTTTGAAAACTTTCCCCTCCTCCTTTAAGAAGGATGGTGAATCCAGCTGCCCTGATCCCCCTCCCATGATGCTAAAAAGTCTCTATAAAATTCATCAACTAGCTTATGCCTCTTCTCTTCCTTATTCCGCTAAGGAGTGAGCACAAGTTTTAAGGTCAGCTAATAGATTCTTTCTCCAGAGATTTTAACCCTTAAGCAAAGAGACTGAGGTCAGAGGAGAAATTGGCACTCTTATTTTCCCGTCACTTTGCCCTTCGTATTCTTTGTCTGGCCACACCCTCTCTTTATTGCTCCTTGAACACATTTTGCAGTTGCTTTTCCTTCTTTCTGCCCAACTCTTCCCACAGGGTTACTAGTACCTTCCTCGTTATTCTGTTCTGTTACTGTATTTCCTTTCAGAACTCTTCTTAGCACTTATCACTTCTTGGAATATTACATACTTATGTATTAGTTTGGTGTCTATTTCCTCACTAAAATATAAGCTGCACAAGACCAGGGCTCTTATTCATTCCCTGTAGTATCCCCATGCCCAGATCTTATGAGTACCCAATAAACATTTAGTAAATAAAGTAAGAATTTGTTCTTTCCATTGATGGTGTCTGGCCTGTATTGTGGAGTGGTTTTGCCAACTAGACCTTTTGGAGTTGCCTGGATTTTTCTTCTTTCCACCACAGGTCTACTAGACTCTATTAGCAACTCCAAGCTTTCCCATATCCTTTCAATACATTCTCTTCTTGCATAAGTTGCCTAAGATATTTAATTTTGCTTTTAACAAATGAACCCTAGTTTACACACTTCCTAATCAATGCTTGAATTACAAAACCCTGAGTTCTCACTTGAATTCCAGGTAGGCAATGAAAGAAACTGGAAACTTATCATCCCACAAGTTTTCATCTTAGAAAATGTTTTTTTCCATTATAGATCCTACTTCTCCCATTTGGGACAAAGGTAAACCAACTTAATGCCTCTTCCATTGATAAAAGTAAATCAAATTAAAGCAATTGCCTCCAAGATGGTATGAGTTATTGGTATCTTTAAACTGTAAGTACCAACTTGCATTCCGAAACAAGGAACTTATAAATCTAAAAATAATTTATAGGTTTTTTTATGAACATTGGATGACAAAGGGACAATTTACTTAGGTTAGCTTCCTTGCAGTGCTTCATTCCTACTCCAACTTCTGATATTTTCCCAACATTTTATATCTCTTCCTTCCTCAGAATAACAAAAAGAGAGAGAAGAGAAAGTACACTAAAGAAAAGAGAAACAAAGAAAAGAGAAGCAGTAGAACAACGCAAACATTGTTTAGCAATTTCCATCCACACATCTCTCTTCACATGTTACCTTATCATAAGTCTGAATGTGCGCTATTGTGGTGGTTTGTGTATTGCACCTTATATATAATATATATTATATAATATATATTTAATATTTATCTATATATTAAAATTATACATAATATATAACTTGGCTAATTGTGACCTCATTCATCTAACATACATTTGTAGAACAAATAAAATATCTTCATTTCCTAGAAGACTTAAAACTTTGAAATTGTAAAATTAGAAAAGATTTAAGCTCTTTGGCTCAGAGAAGCAGGACAGATAAATAGAAAAGTAACCTGATTCCAGGGTAAATGAAATTATGCAGTAAACTAAGAAATTTGGAACAGAGAGACAGTTCCAGACACATCTATGAGAACAGTCTCCAACATGAAACAGGACTAGGTTTTGTATCCTAAAACTGAATATACCTGTTCTTTATGTAGTTTGCATTAGGTTATCCTTACATTTGTAATAAAGAGGTTTTGATTATACTAAAGAAAACCAGCCCAACAGCATGTAGCTGCTGTGATGATTCACCACCTGGAAAAGTAAAAGAAAACAAAAGGGTCCATATTCCTAATGCCATAGCCATGAGAGACAACCTTAACCTGGCATAAGCAGTAAATCAGCATCAAAACCGAGTCTCTTCTTCCCTTTCAAAACCCTAGCTTCATGTTAGTTTACATACCCCTGGCATCAGTTGCCCTGGGCATCTCTTATTTAAATTCTGCTCCACTGCCCTCCTTTCTATCAGACATAAATAATTCCCCTTCTCACTACTTCTAATCCTCTTATTTCCTTCTACAAAATTATACTAATCTGAATCCTCCTATTCAAACGATTCTTAAAACCACTTGTAAGAAATTACAGGTTGAGAATCGCTAGTCCTCATAGCCAAAATCCAAAATGTTTCCCAATCTGAAACTTTTTGAGTGCTGACATGATGCTCAAGGCTTCCAATTTTGGATTTCTGGATTAAGAAAGCTGAACCAGTAAGTATAATGTACATATTCCAAAATCTGAAACAACATCAGAAATCTGAAATGCTTTTGATCCCAAGCATTTCAGATAAAGGATACTCTACCTATATTAGCTAACCCACTTACTGACATAGTTTTATCATGCTGCTAACAATAAAATTTGAGAAGCAGCAATATCCAGCAAAAGCATTGGCCAAAACTTGAAAGGAGAATTTGTTTTCACAAAAATATGTCTCCTTGATATCTATACTCATTTTCTACTCCAATAGTTAAGGTCTGGCTTAGAAGTGACAAACTTCTAAATGCGACAACTATCAACTCTAACTCAACCTTTTAACTGCCCCTCAGTTATAATATCAATATCCTTCTATCTGCTTCTCATAACACTAGGCAGTCTTTCTAAAATACAAGTGGAGAATACAAATTCTGGTCCATGAACACAGATATGCATATATAAAATAAAGGACCCCCGTGAATATGGACCCTTTTGTTTTCTTCTACCTTCCCAGGTAGTAAATCCTCACAGCAGCTATATGCTCTTGGGCTGGTTTTCCTCACCACAATCAAAACCACTTTATTACATTTAAAAACTTCTCAAATCTGCTGAATAAGAATCTTAGTATTTTGGAATTTAGAAAAAGGAGGTCAAGGCAAATAATTTTTTTAAAAAATCAATAAAAAACAGTTTAGCTGTGGTTTATAGGGGACATAAATAAGCAAATAAATCTGCCTTGTGCTAAAGCCTTTATAACTATTGTAAGATGCCACAGTGTCTTGCATTCTGCAGTCTTCAATCCCAATATTCATATTTAGTACACTGCCATCCTATTAATGTTCACATATAATACAGTGAATTTGTAGAAAGTTGAAGTCAAAAATAGTTCCCCCACCCAAACTCAACTCAGTAGCTAGAAAATGGGACTAGAACATCGATTTTAGTCTAATTTTGCATTTTAATTTTGGAACCTAAATTGTTTTGGTAGCAAAAGCAACCATATTTCTGATATCCATCAACACTGAAAGCAGGATGCAAGTCAGTAGCTTGTGGTAGTCATCCATACTACCACATTAGTAGAGATGCTATCTGAGAATGAAGCCTTCAGGAAAGAAAGCACCTACAGAAGGACAGAAATGGATTCCAGCTTAGATGATCAGAGTAGCTAGACCTAGTTGTGCAACCCACATATTATCCAAACATTAGGTGAACTCACATATTATCTAAACATTTCATGTACATCAGGCAATACACTATATTTTTAACGATATGAGTTCAATTTCTAGCACTGCAGCCTAAAGAATTAGGACTAATACAGCAACCTATTTCTTAAATATCAAAATGAACAAAGAAATCTAGAAAAGGAATGAATGATCATTCTCCTATGAAAAACATACCCATTGATATTAGGGATTTGCCAAGCTTTCTTTGTGGAAGTTTCTAGAGATTAGTCATTCCCTCATCTAATCACTGTAGTCTGCCCCAACCCCTCTCCTAATAGAACTCCTCTACACCCCTGAGAATTCAGAGTCTGTTTACACAGCCCAGATGAATGGCCAGTGAGCTGTAGGACCTCTTCCCAGTCACAGCTGACTTTACTAGGAGTGGTCACCGTACTCAAACTGGCCAGTCCAGTTCTCTCTCTGTATAAACTAAAATTATGTAGTCTCTGGTGATTCTTAAACTAAAAGGACATAGCTTGGTGTGGGCATTTTATACACGTGCTCATTTAAAAAAATCAGATGAATAAGAAAAAAACTTGTTTGCAGAAATAACAAACAATTAAGCTAGTATCCAATACACATCAGAGAGACCCAGAAAAACAGTAACTCCCTTGGTCTTAGACTTATTCTCCTTCTATATTCTGGCTATAGGTCTCCTAAGTTCTGGCTACATTGTTTGCCCTTCTAATAATTCAATATATTTTTCCTTGCAGCTTTAGCTAGTTTGAATGGATTTTGGCTACTTGCAACCACTCTCTCTGAAAAACAGATTATCTAGCATATGTAAAATATTTGAGGTATTTTAAAGAGAAAGCTAAATCAATTCAGAGTATGAATAAAGGTGGTCCCAACTTTTAGATTCAATTTATGCTTTTGGCAACTTCAACTTTAAGAGAAATTCCACAAAGGTAAATCCCCTTGTCTGTGCACTGTGTGTTTGCAGGTAGTTAATTTCAGGTCCTTAGCTTTAACTATTTGGACATTAATGAAAACCATTCAAATGATTCAATACAGGCAGAGAAAAATGCAAAACAGCTATAGGGACTATATTTTTAAAGCATGATCTCAGACAAACCTATGAGCACTTGACACCAGAGTGATCCTTCTAAAACCCTAAACTGATCGTGCCTTTCCTGCTTCAAAACCTCTTAGAGTGCATCATTTATTTTAATAGAAAATGCAAACTTATTGGTTTAGTGCTTACCTACTTCCCCAATCCCGTGTCCCACTCATATATACTTTACAAGCACTCCTCAGTCTTTCAACACAGTACCCCAACTCTAGAATAAAATGAACATATTATCTTGGGGTCTAAGGGCATTGCCAAAAGCTGCTCTTGCAAGCACAACATTTATATGAAATATTCATGCTTGGTTGCATAAATTTTTACATTCTTTTCAATACTATATTCAAATTTTTTGAGATATATTTCCCAAGAATTGAAAATCCATGATGAGTTTTAAGCTTGTCTAATTTATTAGCTATCCCTGATGTCTGTTAGAGTGCCTAGCACAGAATAGGTAGTCAATAAATATTTGTCAAACCAATAAAAAGTAAACTTTTTTGGGTAAATAAGGTCACATCTGTTCTGTGGCCTTACACACCTCCTGTAACACAAGTTTGTCTGACAGCTTGAGAAGCAGTGCTCTGGTTATTCTGAGCTGTATATTTCCTGACTCATTCCAACACACTCTTCAAGATACCATTAACGATAGTCTCTTGGGAGCCTTCCTTGCCTTCCTGAGGAGCACTTCTCCTGTGCCCTGTAAGCATGTCTAGCATAAAATGCAGTATACTGTACAGTAATGATTTGTCTACTTTGCTATCTTCCCTACAAGATTAGAAACTCCCTTAGGTTGTAGTCCATGTTTTGTTCCCATCAGTAGCTCCAGCACCTGGCCCATTGAAGGGTTGCATGAACACGATGTTGAATAAATGAATGACAAGGTCAACGATTCAGATCACCTGGAATAAACATGTGGCTGCCACCATTATAGGTTTTTGTTGGTCACCACTAAAAGCAGATATCAGCAGTGTGAGAAATGGAAAAACCTGGGATATGCCTCTGGCTGACACATCATCTCTTACCTTTCCTTTAGAAAAACTGAGTAGATGATGAAGTTATATAAACAAAACACTTTAGATGGAGACACAATAATTTTTAAACTGTGTTTATGCCAAGAGCTACTATACACTACTATTTCTTCCATGCTTATAGGGCTTATAACAAAGTAGTCATGAACTAACAAAACACTAATGCCTAAGAACAAAAGTGCAGCCCTCACCTCTGATCTATTCCTTCAGCTGCTTGGCCTGTTACTCAAAGAGGCCTGGTTACCACGCCAGAACCTATACCCAGTTGTGACCTGTCATAAAGGAGTTTCAAACTTTATTCTTAGCACAACTAAGTATTTAAATATGTTGGAAAGTTAAACACTGATGAATTAATCTGACATCCCAAATATTTATCTTTTGCTTTAGAAACACCAAAGGGAGAAAATCAGTAGTTTATTCAGTATGGGTCACGGGTACATAGAATAAACAGCCAATCTCCAGTGCAGCTTGCACCCTACTCAACAGCAGGAAACCCTTCCAGCATTACTGTGTCCTTTATAATCTATAACACTCTGGGGAATCTGGAAATTGTTTTGCTGCCAAAGCATATAGGGGGAAGGAGGGGCAACACGCCAGCACCTCTTAAAGCAAGCACAAAAGTGCCATTCTCTCATCCAGCAAAACAATGAGATTAGCTCTTTTATCACTAATTTTTTACTCTCCTTGCCTACTTTGTAAACACAGCATGGATGACTTTGCTCCTTATCAGCTGCAAACTGAATCTGCCTTTGTTGAGGCACCGTCAATCAGCAGGCTCTCTGTGCATTCACTCAGTGATATACCCAACTGAAAAAAGACAGACTTTCAGTTTCCCCGCAATAACAGAAAAAAAAAATAAAAATAAAAATAAACCGAATGAAAAACAGAAAAGACTCTTCTGTACAGCGTAATCTAGAGTTCATTTACTCTGCTAGACAGAATGAGATTAAAAACCAATGAAGGTCAAAGCTATTAACATTTGGATCAGAGGGCATTTTGCCTGTTAGGATCTAGTTAGACTGGGCCTTTGTAATTGCCCAGTTTGTTTCCAACATGTCATGTAAACACTAACATTAGCTAAAGCCTGAGTGGTCTCAGGCTCCACATAGGCAGCTTTATCTTTGGTTAGCAGCAAAAACACGTAATTCTTTATATACCAATTTGAATGGTCAATGAACCTCTTCATTTTTGCTAGTACCACTTGATTGTGACATTTCCAAATGGACCATAATTTGATTTCCCTTTAGAGCCCTTCTGCTGTTCATTTTTTAAAGTATATGATTGACAGCTTCCTTGCATACTAGGCAACTTTGAGGGCCAGCACATTAGACTTAACAAAGAATGCCCTTGATCATCAGGAAAGACTAAGGAAATTTGAGCGCTAGTCTAGAAGATAACCTTCTATGATTAAATTACTGTCAACATACCATGAAACAGCTCCTTCCTCAAGTTCTGGCAGTAACATCTTTCCTTTGCTCTTATGTTTCCTAAAAATGAAAACTGAACTCTGAGAGCATCTTCTAGACAAAACTTAGCACCCTCTACTCACATTGTCTATTCCCATTGCAAGCAAATAATGCATAGGAACGGTGTGCGTGACTTTGAATGCATGCCCAAGCCCTTCAAAAAAAGCTGAACAATATTTACACTTCTATCAACATTGGTACACATAAAGTAAGTTTTTCCACTTTCCATGTCTCCATTTTCTTCTCTACCCACACAAACACCTCAGTCCTCATGTCTCAAATCCCCTTGAAGTCTTCCTTGACATCACTAAATATCAGGAGCTTCTGATTTTATGAATGTACATGACACTTCCAGACTTTATTGTAGACAGATGTGGTTTGCTTTTGTTTCCTGTTTACTCATATAAGAGTCTCACATTATAACTATTTGTTAATTTCCATTTCCCCTACTAAGCTCTGAGCTTAATAAGGGAGGACTATGTCGTCTATCTTTTTAACATCAGCATCCAGTCTTGACACTTAATCATTGAATAAACAAATCTTTGGAAGAACAGAGACCATTTCAGAGTACTATTCTTTTAGTCCCAATGACACTTTAGTTATTTAAATTAAGTAGGATGACTGTATGTGTTACCTATATTTTTATACAATTCTTAACAAAATGTTACATTCATATGTCACATACAAATGTTGTATTGTAATTTCCATAGAGTCATCTTACCTTTTAGATTGTTGCTTAAATTAAATGTCATTTGTTGCATTATTCTTACTGGTTGTTTTGGCTAGACAGTTTCATTGCAATGAGTTAAGTCTCCAGGAAAGCTAGCTTTGAAAATAGGAATTATCAAAAATCCCAGCCCAGGTTGGGAAAAACCATAATAAAGTCAAACATCTACCTTTTGTCCCTGTCTCCACTTTTGCTTCTCAAAGGACCATTCCATTTTCTCCTTCACTTCTATATGGGACATCACTGCCACCTCAAAATTGTGGCTTCAGCCACTGAGTCTACATAATATTGCAGAGCCAGAACCCAGAACAATATGAATTGCTCTGTCCACATCACAATTCAAACTTTGGGGATGGAAAAACTAGGTGGTCCACTTTGGTTTATGTTTCTACCTCTAGTCCAATCATTTATGGACAAAGTCACAGGACACATACACCTATACATTAAGAAGGGAATGGAAGAAAGCACATACAAAAAAGACATCTTCATTACATATATTTCTGAACATTTCTACCACACACAGGAAAATCTGAATTCATTGTTTCATTGTTATTAAACCAACCAGTATTTATTGAGTACTAACTGTTCAAGTTTCTAAGATAGATTCCCAAATACAAAGATGATTTGTAAACTCAGGGCAGGAGAAATACATACTCCAATGTATGGAGTATGCTGGAAAAAGATAATTAAAATATATTGAGATGTGATAAAGGGTACTGTCAGCTTTTCAACAAATAATGTTGTTGGAACATTTGGACATTCATATACAAAAAAACACAACTTTCACCCAAACCTTACATTTTGCACAAAAATTAGTTCCAAATGGGTTATAGACCTAAATGCAAAATGTTAGATTGTAAATGTTTAGAAGAAAACAGGAGAAAATCTTCATGCCTTGGAGCTAGGCAAGGAGGTCTTATATGTAATACCAAAAGTATAACCCATAAAAGAAAAAGTTAATATATTGAACTTTTGCCCTACAAAAGACACTGCTTAAAGGAATGAAAATGCAAATTAGAGATTAAGAGAAAATATTTGCAAATCACATATCTGATAAAAGACTTATATCCATAACATAAACAATTCTCAAACTCAATAAAGAACTCTCAACTCAATAGTAAAATAAAAATTAATTTTAAAATCTCTTTTTAAATGGTCATAAGACTTAAATAGATGCTTCACCAGAGAGAATATATGGATAATGAATAAACACATGAAAAGATATTCAACATCACTAACCATTGAAATTATTTAACATTAAAAAAATCCTTAATGTAAAGATGAAAAACCACATTAGCATCTCAATTGAGGCAAAAACACAAATAAGTAAAACAAAATTCAATATTTCTTCACATTAGAAAGTCTTACTAAGCCGGGATTAGAAGGACAATCTGATAAAGATTATCTGTCAAAAGCCGATAGCAAAATCATACTTAATTATCAAATATTAAGAACATTTTCTTTACATAAGAAAGACAAGAATTGCCACTTTCATCATTTCTATTCAACATTGTCTTATAGATCTTAGGCAGCATTGTAAGAAAAAGAAATAAAAAGATATGAAAATTAGAAAGGAGGAAACAAACTGTCACTAGTAACAGATAATAAAATTGTCTTGTTACCTGCTTTTTAAAACATATTTTAAATTTTGTTTCTTGTAACCCTAATATCTGGACCACATCTAGGTATGGTTCTATTCTCTGAGTTTTGTCCTAGCTTTCCCTCATTTGGTTCTGTGTCCTGATATGCCTGATCAGCATATATTGAATGTTAGACATTAAAAATGCAAAACTGGAGGAACTCTGAATGATATTTTCATCTTCTAGGGAAAGTTCACATTTCTTCCAGTTGGCAGTTAGGGTTGGGGCAGATCACCCTGATCCAATCCAGGAAAGAGGTATTTCAAGACTAGATTTCAGGCTTCCTGAGTTTGCTTTTACTTTTAGAGTATAGCTTACAGAGACTTAAAGTGTGAAGCATTCACTAGGGCATCTCATAGAATTCATCTACAAAATAATCTAGGCCTGTTGTTTTCTTGGGAGAAAGTGGTTAAAATGCTAATTTGAATTTCAATATATAAAGCTTACTTTTCCATCTTGTCAGTTTTAATACATAATTCATATTTTTCCAGAATTTTCCCCAATAGTCTGTTTTAAAATTTATTGAAAATAATAAAATCATGTTTGTAGTATTATAATATTTTCTTCTTATCTCTGTGGTAGCTGGTTTCCTGTTTCATTCTATAAAAAACTGTGTCTTCTTTTTTTAAATGTTGATCAATCTTTCCAGAAATTTGTATACTTTATTAATCTTTCCAAGAACAAATTTTGACATTATTGTTTCGCTTGATTGTATCTTTGTTTCCCGTTTCATTTGTTTCCCTATTTTTATCAGTTTTTTTCATTCTACTTTCTCTATGTTTATTTGGGAATTAATTTTATAACTTCTAACATTAGCAACTTAGTTCATTAACTGGTTTTTTAACTAACATAAGCATTTAAAAGTATAAATATCCCTTGAAACACAGTTGTATCTGTATCTAGCAAATGATGAAGTGTTTTCAATTAACATTCAGTTAAAAGTATTGTTAATGTTCATGTTTTGTTTGGATCATAACTTTTTTAGATGAGTAGTTTATTAGTTTGTGTAAATATAGAGCTGTTTGGGAGTATCTCTTTGTGACTGATTTTTAACTTGATTGCATTTTGATCAGATAATGTAATATATGTGATACCAGTACTTTGAAATGTTGACATTCACTTTATTGCCTACTGTATATCTTTTATAAGAGATCTGTTTGCTTGAGAAAAATACATATTATATAATTAAATAAATCTTATTGAGTTGTTCAATGTCTTATATCCTTACTAAAACTTTTTTACCAATTGGTTACAGAGAGATCTTTTGGAAAGTGTTGATTTGACAAAATTTATTTTATTTATTTAGAAGTTCTTTTATTACGTGCATGTAAGTTTAAAGTTTTCATATCCCTCTGGTAAACTGAACCATTTATCGTTGTGTGGTCATCCTCTTTATTGCTGTATATGGCTTTGGTCTTTATGTCTAACTTTTCTAAGTGTAGTTTAGATACCTCAGCCCTTATTTTGTTAATATGTACTTGGTTTATATGGTTTCTTTTATCTTCAGCTTTTCTGTAACCTTAGATTTTAGGAGCATCTTTTATAAAGAGTATATAGTTTGAGTTTTTAATATATACTTCTTGATAATCTCATTTATTGGTGAGCTTAACCCAATATATTTATATATCTGGATTTCTTTTATCATATAGTGTTTTTTCTTCATTTATCATGCTTTTTTACTGCTTCTTTCTTCTTTGGGATTGTTTGCTTTTAAACTTTTTATTATTCTGTTTTTTTCTCTTTGTTAATTTGAAATTTATACTTACCATTTCTATTCTTTCATTTTACCATATTTAGAATAACAAAATCTATAGTTATGTATATCTCTACCCTTCTTCCAAAAATTACTAGGATTTTAGAGTGTTCTAACTTGTTTGAAACCCCACACCTAGATCACATGCTACTTTGCCTAGTTCTTTATACATCCCTTGTTAGTGGTATTATTTTTATTCTAAATATTATTTCTGATTATCATTATTTATTGCTGTTTTAGCAAACTCTCTTTTCTAGGTTATTCATAGTTATCTCTCAGCATTTTATACATGTTATTATAGATCCCCTTTTGCTATTAAATGTTTGCTTTACTTTACTATTGCTTTGTAGGGAATGTCTCTTTTCTCTCCATTTGTGTTTAATGTTGCCTCTTTGCCTTTGCTATTCTACATTTACACTATGGCCTCTAGGTATGTATTTCTTTTTATTTATCCCACTTCTTACACTGATGGATTTATACCTATTAGACATTATTTCTTTAAATATTTACTTGTTTCTGTTCTATTTTCTTTTTCAGCAACTCACTTACTTCTGGGCCTTTTATTGGAAAATCATCCTTTATATTTTAAAAATATTTCATAAATTATTATTATATGTATGTTTTCAAATGTCTTTATAAAACAAAATTTATGCTTTTTTATTGAATTTGTTCTTAGCAGATTATGTTCTTATATATCTGACTGTTTTTAATTGTAAGTTTACATTTGGCTAAATTTAATGTAGGTGATTTCTAAAAGACCTGAACTAAGAATATTTTTCGTTGAGGAAGATTCACATTTGCTTCTTCTTGGTTAGCTGGGATACTACCACACTGCAGCCATGCTGTTAAATTTCCCGAAGTATAGATTCTCTTGTCTTTGAGGTAGCATAAATTCAAAGCCCCAACTTGCATTATTAGTCAGAATAGGTTTCTTGGTCAAGTTCCTTCACAGATTGGAAAATACTGTATTGCCCATCCTTTCATAGACCTATAGGTCCCTCATGTGTCCTAGCCTTCTATATGTGTCTCAAGTGGTCTCAACAACCCCTACCCATTTGTCTGGGCCCAAGACTTAGTCTCTTCTCACTCTAGGAGACTACTAATTTTTGAAATTCTGGTTTCTTAGTATTGGCTTTTGCCCCCTAAGACAGCAACATCTTGTGCATCAATGTTAAACTATCTGTATAGTTTTAGCTTTTCTTCAATATTTCCAGTGTTCACAGATATTCTTAACTCTCTTGTAAGCTTAGCAATACATCTTAAATTATATTTGCTGTCATTCAGTCAGTATCTGAGTGTTTTATGTTAATGCAAGTCTTTATAGAATGTCTTGTCTGCCATACTGCCAGAAGCAGTTATGTGAGTTATTACTAGTTTTTAAAATGTATTGTCACCTAAAACTGTAAATTTCTGTTGATATTCCCTGAGCATTTTAAAAAATATTTGTTTTCCTCTTGCAAATTTAGTGCTTAATATCTATTAATTAGACCTATCCTATCCCATTCATTATGATACTCAGGTCTTTTTCTCCAGAGTTTTTGTCTACTTTATCAGTTATGAAGCAAGAGCAGTGAATCAATATTTCCTACTATGAATGTTTCTGTATATTACTCTTTGAATTTCTTGTCATTTGTGTTTTATTAATTTTCATGCTATGTTACTTAGTACATAAATCTTCACTGGGAACTAACTTTATAAAACACCCTTTTTCATGTTATGTAATGGTTTTGCTCTAAATTCAATGCAAGTTAATATTGATTTCAATCCTCTTTTAATGGTAGTCCCTTACACTGCTTTTGCTGATCATTTATTTTCTAATGTTTCTTTGCTTACTTTGTTTTCCTCACATACAGATACAGTTAGATTTTAGCCAACTACCCTTAAACATTTCTGTCTATGTGATAAAAAAAGAGAAACTGTTAGGATGATTGTTTTTCCTTTTAGAATTTGATATGGAATGAGGAACATACTTAGATCTGAAAATAGATTTCAGTATCGATCTTCTTCTAATTAGTTTTCTGACTTTTAGCACTTTCATAAAGCATCAGCTTATATTCTCCCAGAAGTTAGATTAGAAAAATAACACCTTCACTGTTTATCATTCCAGGTTTCTGAAATATGAATACAGCGAAGTTGCTATGCTTTAAAGTGGTATATTATATGTAATATACTACCACTTTCAAAATACATTTTCTCTTTCCCTGTTAACTTAATTGGGAAGAACTAAATTTAATCTCTCATAAATTCATAGCCATTCATGAAACAGTCCAGTAACTTCCCCATTTTACTATGTCATAAATCATGGTAGGAAAGCTGTAACCACCACTCTGAACCACCAGAAAGTAAGACTGCTTTGAGTATAAGAGAGACAGCCATGCAATGTGCCCATTACATAATAATTAGTGAATTGTTTCTGTGTTACTGATTAAATTGGAAAAAATACATTTTGAGGCATTTCTTTATTCCAAATACTAATTCTGATTTTTGGAGTATTTTATTTGTATTGTCTGAGGGTCTTCCTGTGAAAATGTTATGACATCTTACTTCTATAATTTATTTTTTATGCCACTGATTCTTATACAATGTTCTCATAATTTGCAGTCTCCATCTTTAGTCCCTGTCGTTCTTTCCCTCACAAATATATTGTGTTCACTTTATGTTTCTGCCTAGAGAATACTATATGAATACATGTGGTTTCTGGTATATTTCTTAGGTTATTTACCAAAAAATTTATTTTGGCCTTTATTTCATGTCTATAGTCTACAGCCATTGTTATATTCAATAAGGAAGATGGAGCTCATGGAATTTATTGGCCAAGAAGTTTGAAAATACTGGCCTGTGGAAGGCCTATATAATTTTTTCATTATTCCTTCCCCAAGATATCTGTGGCCAAGAATTCCAGGGTAGATATTAGGGAGGTAAATTGCAACTTAGTCAACTAGAGTTATCAAATCTAACACAGAAACACTGGAAAAATGATTATCATTTGAAACTTTTAAGCCTGTTATAAATTACAGTTTTATAGAAAAGCACAATCTAATTTCAATTTACCTTTCTGCTGGGCAAAAGAAAACAAAGTAAGCATGCAGAAATAAGTCTGGATGTTTCTAATCTTTTTTTCCCCATGAAATGGAGTTTTCTTCTCTAAAATTGGAACCATTTTCTAACAGATTTTCTGACAACATTTAAACAGAATTGCAGGTTTACAATCCAGGAAGCCCTGCGCGATCATAGAATACTTGAGTCAGAAAGATTAGGCCTGAAAAGGACCTTTGGGTGTCACTTAGCCCAGTCTTCTAGATGGTAAACCTGAGGTAAATTATTAATAAAGAAAAGTTTGTGGTTAGATTTCTAAAGAAATCTTTATGAGAAAAATATTTATAAGGAAGCATATTATAATTTGTGAGAAATTTATAAGTATGTGAACAAGGATTTAGACATCCAGTTCTTAATTGTCTGCTCCATTCCAATTTACTTTTCCTAGTACACAAGAAAGCCAAAGTCAGCAGAAATTGTAACAGCAAGAAAAGAAACCATCATCTAAGAAATCTGATCACAAGTTTAATCCCCCAACTACTATAGACTTGGATCACAGATGTTTTTAGTACTTCCAGGGAGGTTGTGCCTAACACATTTCTCTCAAGCTGATAAAGGCTCACAGTTTAAAGAAAAACATTCTAAAATAAATCATGTTATGGCATTACAGCAAAACAATATTCTTTTTAAGTGGGGAAAACTTTGTAATGGGCCTCCTGAGTCTCTTCCCCACGTGGACTCTCAGCATCATTAGTAAGGCATCATTCTTTCAGATGACAGGAAAATGCCTATGCTGGTGGACTTGTGGCACCTTAGTTCCCATGTTTCTTTTAGAGGTTGAAGTTGTTTGATGAATTACAGAAGTTACATACAGCAATCCGTATCTACAATATGATAGGCGAGACATACAATTGTGGTTATTCATGGTAATATAGGAAGAGACTCTGCTTTTACCATTTCTGCTGTTAACTTAGTAAGTGGCTCTTCGCAGTCTGTAGACAGATGCCCATGAGTCAACCACTTCTGCCTTAAATCTCTCCCTGAAAATCACTTTGAAACAAGCTTTTAAAACCAGATAGGAGTGTATTAGTCTGTTTTCACACTGCTATAAAGAACTGCCTGAGACTGGGTAATTTATAAAGGAGAGAGGTTTAATTGACTCACAGTTCAGTATGACTGGGAGACCTCAGGAAACTTACAATCATGGTGGAAGGTGAAGGGGAAGCAAGGCACCTTCTTTACAAAGCAACAGGAAGGAGAAGAGTGCAGAGTGAAGGGGGAAGAGCCCCTTATAAAACCATCATATCTCATGAGAACTCACTCACTATCATGAGTACAGCATGAGGGAGACCATCTCCATGATCTAATCACCTCCGTCTGGTCTCTGCCTTGACACATGTGGGTTATCAGGGTTATGGGGATTACATTTCAAGATGAAATTTAGGAGAGGACAGAAATCCTAACCATATCATTCCACCCTGACCCCTCCCAAATCTCATGTCCCTTTCACATTTCAGAACACAATCATGCTTTCCCAACAGGTCCCCAAAGTCTTAATTCATTCCAGCATTAACCCAAAACTCCCAGTCCAAAGTCTCATCTGAGATAGGGCAAGTCCCTTCTGCTTATGTGCTTGTAAAATCAAAAGCAAGTTGGTTACTTCCTAGATACAATAGGGGTACAGGCATTGGGTAAATACCCATTCCAAATGGGATAAATTAGCCAAAATGAAGGGCTACAGGCCTATGCAAGTCCAAAGTTCAATAGGGCAGTCATTAAACCTTAAAGTTCCAAAATAATCTCCTTTGACTCCATGTCTCACATCCAGGTCATACTGATGCAATAGGTGAGTTCCCATGGCCTTGGGAAGCTCCACCCCTGTGACTTTGTAGGGTACAGCCCTCCTTGTGGCTGCTTTCATGGGCTGCTATTGAGCGTCTGCAGCTTTTCCAGATGCACAGTACAGGCTGTCGGTGGATCTACCATTCTGGGGTATGGAGGACAATGACCCTCTTCTCACAGCTCCACTAGGTGGTGCCCCAGTGGGGATTCTGTCAGGGGCTCCAACCCCACATTTCCCTTCTGCATTGCTCTAACAGAGGTTCTCCACAAGGGTTCCACACCTGCAGCAAACTTCTGCCTGGACATCCAGGCATTTCCATACAACCACTGAAATCCAGGCAAGGGTTCCCAAACCTCAGTTCTTGACTTCTATGCACCCACAGGCCCAACACCACATGTAAGCTGCCAAGGCTTGGGCCTTGTACCCTCTGAAGCAACGGCCTAAGAGGTACATTGGCCCCTTTTAGCCACAGCTGGGACACAGGGCACTGCTTCCCAAGGCTGCACAAAGCAGTAAGGCCCTGGGACCAGCCTAATAAACTATTTTTTATTAGCTTTTGATGGGAGGAGCTGCCATAATGGACACTGACATGCCCTGGAGACATTTTCCCCATTGTCTTGGTGATTAACATTTGGCCCCTTGTTACTTATGCTAATTTCTGTAGCCAGCTGGAATTTCTCCTCAGAAAATGGACTTTTCTTTTCTATTGCAAGCTCAGGCTGCAAATTTGCCAAGCTTTTATGCTCTGCTTCCCTTTTAAACATAAGTTCCAACTTCAGATCATCTCTCTCAAGTTCAAAGTTCCACAGGTCTCCCAGGCAGGGACAAAATGCTCCCAGTCTCTTTGCTAAAGCATAGCAAGAACAACCTTTGCTCCAGTTCCCAAGAAGTTCCTCATCTTCATCTGAGATCACCTCTGCCTGGACTTCATTGTCCATATCATTAACAGCATTTGGCCAAAGCCATTCAACAAGTCTCTAGGAAACTCCAAACCTTCCCACATCTCCTGTCTTCTTCTGAGCCTTCCCTCCAAACTGTTCCAACCTCTGTCTGTTACCTAGTTCCAAAGTCGTTTCCACATCTTTGTGGAATCTTTATAGCAGCACCCCACTCTCTGTGGTGTCAATTTACATTATTAGTTCATTTTAATACTGCTATAAAGAACTGCCTGAGACTGTGTAATTTATAAAGAAAAGGGTTTTAATTGATTGGCAGTTCAGCATGGCCAGGGAGGCCTCAGAAAATTTACAATCATGGCAGAAGGTGAAGGGATAGCAAAGTACTTTCTTCACAAGGCAACAGGAAGGTGAAGAGTGGCAGAGTGAAGGAAGACGATCCTCCTCAGATCTCATGAGAACTCACTCACTACCACAAGAACAGCATGGGGGAAAGCACCCCCATGATCCAATCACCTCCACCTGGTCTGTTGACACATGGGGATTATGGGAATAACAATTCAAGATAAGATTTGGGTGGGACACAGATCTTAACCATATCAAGGAACAACAAAGGTATTCAATAATCTTGAAAGTTTAGGCAATGCTGTGGAATGGGCAACTTCTGCTTAAAAAACTGTGACCTGGGTTTTCATTTGTCTTGCTTGTTTCTATTCCCCTTTTGTTATTTTCTTTCCCTTTAGTATAGTCATATCTAGTATTCTTCCAGGAAACACTCCCACCTCTCCATTAAACATATTCTTTGAAAAGAATGTAGTAAACCATTTACCCTGAGGTATAATGGACAGACAGTGTAGTGTGCCAACCTCCCTAAAAGGAGGGGATTATTTTAAACAAGCAATGTTTAAATCCTTTTAAGTATCATAGTACCCCAGAATATAACTGCTTACTACTAAGTCAACAATGCTACTAACACACCAAAATTGTGTATTAGTAAGTAAAAGGGATCTAACAAACAAAAAAAGTTCCTTTTAGTATGAATCTGAAAAAGCAACAACTGAAAAAAAGAAAAGAAAAACTTCAGGAATACACTCATCCTCTGGAATCAAAGTTCAGTCTCACCCTTTTTATTTCTAGAATGAACAGTCTCAAGAAATGTCTATAATGGACTTTGAGATGAGGTCAAGAATGAGGCCAAATGCACTGTTCCCCATTTCTGGCTGTGAAATGTGCTATAATTCACATACACCTCTCCCCACAGAGGTCTAAGGTGAAGGAAGCTATATTTTGATACAGTACTTTGGGATATAAAACAAGTATGGAAAATACGACCAAAGATATTTAGTTCAATAAATTAGTTCTTCTCTGAACTCTCCCTTAAGAAGTAGAAAACTATGTATTAGACATGCTTTATGTTCCTAAAAGCTTAGTTTGCTGACACTAAATGGAAACTATATGCATTGTTCTTTATGGTACTTTTATACAAGAAAGTATAAATAATTTCCCAACACTAGTTCATTAATCCTTGAACACCTCATCAGGGGGATGGTGAGGAGGAGGGCGAGGAGTATGAGAAACACATGATAAATGTGCTCGGTGGGGTGGTTTTAAATTTCCTAGTACTGATTTTATTTTTGTCTTGAAACATAAAATAGTACATGAGTCCTGCTTGAACTAAGAGTAGGAACAAGAACAGTCCCTTATTGCTAGCTTTGAACAAGTCACTTTGATCCCTACGTCTGAGCTACACACATCTCTGAACTAGCAGGATTTTGTAAAATATGTCCAAATTTCATCAGGCTTTGATACATTCAGATGAACTAAATTATTGCAAAGGCACTTGGCCCCATAAGGTGATCTCAAATGGCTACCAAAACTTCATCTTAAAATACGCATGGAAATTATAAAATGCTCATTGTAGCATAAAATTATGAATGGGGAAAGACAGCCCCACAGAAAGGTCAATTTATTGTTAGATCCACAAATTCTAGTATTCCCAAACACTAGCACAATGTAGACTATGTAATTTGCAGGAAGGATGCAAAATGAAAATGAGAAGTCCTTTGTCCAGAGAGCAGAAAGAAAGTTTTTCCTTTCTTTGGCAGTCTCGTTCTTGACCTATCATGGTGTTTTGTATTTGCTCTAGATTTGTACTCCCTCAGACATGCCCAGTTCCATTCTTTACAGAGATCCAATATGGTGTGGGCTGCTTGAGCTTCAGCTCCTTCCCACCACTCTAACTTCACATTTCCCCGTCCATGGATATCCCACTATATATTTCAAGATAAATTTCAAAATCAAAATTATTTCAGTATACTTTAAAAGCATTTATGTAGGTTGGCGGGGAAGAATGTGTCCTTCTACTCAACTACTCCATTACAGAAAACTTCTACCCAAACTTCAAAAATGCAAATTTAAAAACCAAATGAAAAAGCTGATCGGAATTATGTGCTATAAGACATGAATTAGTACCTTACATTTGATAGCTTTAACTATCTGAATTAGTTTCTGAATAATTTTCTCTGTTTTGTTTGTTGCTGTATTAATACATGAAAGAGCCATGAGTCCTTAGATCACCCCTGGCAGGATGACTTACTGTGAAACACGGAAGGCTTTTCCCCTACTCAGGGTAAATATGTCCTTGGTGTGTCTAAGATCTGGGTTCTCACTCCTGTAGGACAACAAATGTGTCCAGGTCCCATCCCTTTGGAGAAGAGTTATAATTAGATTCACATTCCTTTGAAAGGCCCAGCAGACCTGGGCCAGGAGTGGCCTCACAGAACAATGATGCAGGGTAGATAAGGAATGTAGGCAGAGGGAGCCACAAGGGTGACTCAAGGTGCCCACAATAGGTAGCAGTTGCATGGGCTGGGGGACATAAAACTGGTTATAATTAAATTGGGGAAACTAGCCTGAGTGTTATACAACAGTTCATATTTGTTTTATTATGGTACCTCTTCACATTTGAACTAAATTCTCACTATCTGAACCCAGAAGCTGAAAAAATTCAGAAAATGAAGAAGTACAGACCCACAAGGATGAAGTACTTTGTCCACCTCCCATAAGAAGGAAGTGGCTGAGGCTATCCCGGAACCTGGAGCTTATTATTTTAAGTCTCTTTACATGCACAGGAGATAAGATTTCATGACTTTTCTCCGAGTAAACATTATAGGATGGAAGCTGCTACAATCACTACCATTGCTGAATTGCTGTCCATCTTTTGCAAATGATAGAAAAGGCTCATTTATCAGTTAGTCACTCATTTTACATACCCCTTTGCTTTCTTCTTAGATGTCTGTATCATTCCCAATAGTATAAGGATATACATAGCAGATTGAAAGCTAATGATAAAGAAGTATCCATTTAATTTATGTTTTGTACACACAAAATATACTTACTTTTATACAGCTTCATCGTCATAAACACTGTTTTCCAACAGTAAGTCCAAGTGTCTGGTGATTTTTTTTTAACCTTCCAAGTGCAGAAATCATTACCTTTAAAGAGCCATATACAAGTGGAGAAGAGTTGGCTATTCGTACACTGTGACTTAAGAGGTTAACAGTACCCCTACTGATATCTAAGAAAGGAGGTGCCATTTCTTCCCAGAGGCTGGACCACTCAACAAAAGAAAGTGGGAAGGAGACAGCAGGCTTCTGTATAAAAAATCAGAGGGAAGTGGAGGAAGCAGTGTTTGGTGAGCCCCAGAACAGCGCAGGTATGGTCCTCAGTCCTTTCCTGCTATCTCATTGAATCCTTAAAACACCTTTCCAGTCTTACAGATGGGGCAAAGGGCAACAGGGGTCTGAGAAGATCATTAATATGCCCAGAGCCATACATAAAGTGAGGGCAGAATAAGAGCATAAATCAATGTATGATTAAATCTCAAGCTCTGCTGTTTCCATCTAATCCTGCTGCTACTTCAACAGCAGCATAAAACACATGTGTGCATGTGTGTGCATGCAAGTGCACACACACACATGCATGCACACACATTTACCTAGGAAGCAGAGTTCTTGAGGTTTTATTTAGCTTTCTCACAACATCCAATTATCCCAATTTCATTTATCAGATAAGAGGTAGTCCTGTCCTGGAAGACAAAGAGAAGCTGACCCCAAGAGAACTAGGTAGAGAATAAATCATTCTAAATGGAAACAATGATGCCAAGGGGGCCTAGATGACAAAGGTTCCTCAGCAGATAGAGGTAGGAGGGCCCTAAATGCAGTCTTTGCCTTTTCTTCCATTTTTGGGCCCCAGTCCTCACTGAATTTGATATTTCCACCTACTTGTCTCTCCAGCTTCTCCTTTATCCATCCCTAAGCCCTACAGCATCCAGACCTAGAAATCTTCAAGGGCTCATACCCATATTTCTTTTTAAAAGTTCAACAACAACAAACTCTCAATATGAATATGAACCTTTTATTTCTTCCTACATGCTCTTTTTCTGTTAAAATCATCCTAAGAATAAAAGGAAATGAAATCAATCCTATTTCATGTTCGGATTTCAGCAACGTGTGAGAATTATTTGAGCCATTTCCTTGTCCTATATAGGGAAATATGTTTTCCATGACATGGTTGGCTGGAACCACATAGGTAAAATAAAATCTTTAAACTACTTCCCTTCAGATCCAGAAATGATGAGCAATTTGACATCCTGTATCCCCCTGACTGCAAACTGGAAACCTCTCTGTCAGAAGCTATTCTTGCAATATTATACCTCTAATGTTATGGGAAGTTGTTTGAGGCAAAAGGCACCCGTAATAATGGGATTGTGTTTTGAAAAAGAGCTGGCTCTAAGGCCATGCTGTAAATGAAAAACATCATAAAAGGAACGTTACCACTCTTAAAAAACAGTGAGACTGCTGGAATAACTCATTGCAGGCTATTTTTATAGTCCCCTAATTCTGTTTTTAAAATCAAATGCAACTCTAAAAAAATAGTTCACTTCAAGTTGGGAAGAAAGCCAAACCTACGCAGTTTATAGAGAATCTCAAATCTTACCTGTTAAAATTCATTCATTCAAACAAGCATGTATTGAGCACCAACTATTTGTAAAGTATTGACTTAGTTGGTGCAGAGCACTGCTCATGCAGTGTTTTATGATCAAGTAGAGGAAATAAGACCTATCCATATATGAATGATAGAAAGTATAAGGAGCTAAATACCCTAAGAAGAAAACAAAGGAGTAATGGGAGTGAGAAATTGGAAAAAATCATTTCTGGCTGTGGGGATTCTGGAAGGTTTTATGAAGGAAGTGCATTTGGGCTAAGTCTTGGAGGATGGGGACAGAAAACACCATTGGCAGGAGACATAGCTTGAAAAAAGGTAGACATATAGTTCATGCCCATAATCCCAGCACTTTGGGAGGCTGAAGCAGGAGGATTGCTTGAGACTAGGGAGTTCAAGACCAGCCTGAGCAACAAAGCAAGAATCCATCTCTATAAAAAAATTTAAAAATAAAAATTAGCATATACCTCTAGTCTTAGCTACTTGGAAGAGAGAGCACAGCAACTGGGGGACTTTATATAGAACTCAGTGCTGCCCTTTCATAGTGGAGAGTAAATTTGTGCTGGGGCTTAGTCAATGCCCATGCATAGAGGGAGCATCTGGACCAGTCCTAGCTAGAGGTGAATCACTCATCCCATCAGTAGGAACTCAAGTTTCTCAGCAAGCCTCGCAATGGAAGGCCAAAGTGCTCTGGGGTCCTAGGTAAAATGAAAGGCAGTCTAGGGCAGAGATTGCAATTCCTGGCAACTCCTAGTGCTGAGTCAGGCTCAGAGCCACAGGACTTGGGTGGCACATGACCTAGTGAGACATCAGCTTGAGGGCTGAAGGAGTGAGTGCTTGTGCCATCACTCCCTCAACCCCAGGCAGTGTAGGTTGCAGCAATGAAAGTGACTCCTTCCTTCTGCTTACGAGGTGGGAAACAAAGAGTAAAGAGGATTTTGTCTTGCATCTTGGATACCAACTCAGCCATAGCAGGATAGGGCACCAGTGAGAATCACGAGGTCCCCATTCGAGGCCCTTCTAAACACACCCTGGGCCAGAAGGGAACTTGCTGCCTTGAAGAGAAGGACCCAGTCTCGGCAGAATTCATTACCTGCTGACTAAAGAGCCCTTGGACCTGGAATAACCATCAGGAATACCCAGGGAGTACACTGTGGGCCTTGGGCTCTGAGACATGCTGACTACAGGTGTGACCCAGAACATTCCCAGCTGTGGTGGCTATGGTGAAAGACTCGTTCTGTTTGAGAAAAGCAGAGGGAAAACTAAAGGGGACTTTTCTTGCACCTTAGATACCAGCTTGGCCACAGTGGGGTACAGCAACAATCAGGCTCTTGGGATCCCTGAGTCTAGGCCTAGGCTCTTGGACAGCATTTCTGGACCTGCACTGGGCCACAGGAAAGATCACTGCTGTGAAAGCTGAGTCCCAGGCCTGGCAGTATGCACCACAAGCTGACTGAAGAGGCTTGGGCTTTAAGTGACCATTGCTAGTGGCCTGGCAGAATCCCTCCATGAGTTGATGGTGGTGGTGCCCATAGGGAGAGGCTCCCTTGCCTGTGGAAAGAGAAAGGAAGAGCAGGAAGGACTTAATATTGTGCACTGAGTGCCAGCTTAGTCACAGAATAGAACATTAGGCAAATTTCTAAGGTTTTTTTCTTCCAATCCCTGGCTCCCAGACAGCATCTCGGAACCTACCTGGGGCCTAGGGGAACTCATCGACCTAAAGGGGAGGATACAAACTTGGCTGGCTTTGCCACCTGCTGATTTGAGCACTAAGACCTTGAGTGAACATAGGTAGAAGCCAGGTAGTAGGTACAGCAGGTCCTGGGCAAGATCCAGTGCTGTACTGGCTTCAGGTCTGACCCAGCATAGTCCCAATGGTGGTGACCCCAGGGGTGCTTACACCAGCACACCCCCTATTCCAGGTGGCTCAGCACTGAGAGAGAGACTTTGGGAAAAAGTAAGGGAAAAGAACAAGAGTCTCTGCCTGGTAATCCAGATAATTCTTCTGGATATTATCCAAGACCACTAAGGCGGTACCTCTACGAGTCCACAAAAACCACAGTGACATTGGGATTGGGGCCCATGTCCCTTTGAATACCTGGAAGCCTTCTCAAGAAGCACAGTCACAAGCCCAGAATGTGACAACTACAATAAAAACCTGACTCTTCAGTGCCCAGACACTGATGAACATCTACAAGCATCAAGATTATCCAGGAAAACATGACTTCACCAAATTAAATAAAGCACCAGATACCAATCCTGAAGAAAGAGATATGTGACCTTTCAGAGAATTCAAAATTGCTGTTTTGATGGAACTCAAAAGAAATTCAAGATAACACAGAGAAGGAATTCAGAATTCTATCAGATAAATTTAATGAAGAGATTGAAATAATTAAAAGGAGTCAAGCAGAAATTCTGGAGTTGAAAAATGCAATTGACATACTGAAGAATGCATCAGAGTCAAGAGCAGAATTAATCAAGCACACGAAAGAATTAGTGAGCTTGAAGACAGGCTATTTGAAAATACACAGGGAGAAGAAACAAAAAAAAAAAAAACGATTTTAAAAAATGAACCATGCCAAAAAGATCTAGAAAATAGCCTGAAAAAAAGACAAATATAAGAGTTATTGGACTTAAAGGGGTGGTAGAGAAAGAGATAGGGTAGAAAGCTTATTCAAAGCAATGATAACAGAGAATGTCCCAAACCTAGTGAAAGATATTAACATTCAAGTATAAGAAAGTTATAGAATACCAAGCATATTTAACCCAAAGAAGACTACCTCAAAGCATCTAATAATCAAACTCCCAAAGGTCAAATATAAAGAATCCCAAAAGCAGCAAGAGAAAATAAATGAATTTTCAAGCCACTCATATATGCCCCTAATAGTTTCTGTTTATCTCAGCATTGCTTTTGTTGTAAACTAGCAAACGTCAGGGATTATATCTATTTAACTGTATGCATGCTGAAACAGGTTAAAAGTAAATATGAAACCAATGACCAAGTGGTTTGCCTAGGTCTAATTAAAACATTGTTGTATCCATGTGAAGCAGTAAGAATGAAAATAAAAAGCAGGGATAATTAGAGCTGAAGTTCCTCTGGTTCTATAAATATTTGCTATGTGCATTGGGAAGAGATAGTTGATTACACACATGGTCAGTCGGTTGTTCTACCCATTGCACAATATCTTCAGTTATCAAAATAGATGCTTTTAAAAATATATGCCTGCACCCTGGGTGTGTATGGGAGAATAGGGGGAGTGTAATGTACTCCTATACCAGCCTACCCAGGGGCGCAAAGATAATCCCTACTTTTAAACATGAATACATTTCCTAAAGTGATTCTCTTGCATTTTCTTGCATATAGATTCTTCAGCCAATATCCTGTCTAAGAAAGTAATATTAAAAAAATAAAAGGAAGCTTTCACATTTTTACCTGCATTAACATGGCAGAACACAATAGTTTTGAAACTGTTTCTGCTTAATAAACACCCACATTTGCATTTGAAGGGTACCTCAGGGTGCCATAAAGTCAATATAGCATATATAATTCTGCAGTCAACCCTTCTCCTTCTCTAAAAGGTCTTTTAACTATAAAAACTAATTTTAATAAAAGCCATCTGTGTCCCTTATACATTTCATCATAACATGTTTGTCCAGAAGACCAACTTTAAGAAATTCACAATAACATCATTATTAGCCATGACTGAGTACAAAAAAATTCATCTGCTCATGGCTCTTCTAACAATGGGTCAAAACAAGAAATGGAATTAAGTTATGTAGGATAATTCCTTAGTTACCCATCTACTCTGGTCACTGTAGGAAGAATGGGGTTGAAAATGAAGGTCTTCTCATAATCTATTAAAGACACTGACAAAGATATTGAAGAGAAACCCACACAGGGAACACTTTTGGCTAGAAGTAATAAGATTAAATCGCAGTATTCTAAACCAAACTCCACAGATGTCTCTGGTCATAGCAGGAGATGGAAAAAACTAGGATCCTTCATCCAACATGACCCAAATTAAGATTATCAGCTCAACTAAAGTGACGAAGCTCATTGTATCAGTCCATTTTCACACTGCTATAAAGAACTGCCTGAGACTGGCTAATTTATAAAGGAAAGAGCTTGAATTGACTCCCAGTTCAGCATGGCTGTAGAGGCCTCAGGAAACTTACAATCATGGTGGAAGGTGAAGGGAAGCAAGGCACCATCTTCACAGGAAGAAGAAATGCAGAGTGAAGGGTGAAGAGCCCCTTATAAAACGATCAGATCTTGTGAGAATTCACTATCAGAAGAACAGTATGGGGAAAACCACCCCCATGATTCAATTACCTCCACGTGGTCTCTCCCTTGACACGTGGGGATTATGGGGATTACAATTCAAGACGAGATTTGGATGGGGACACAAAGCCTAACCATATCACTTGTAAAATTTGTAAAGCACATATTAATATCAGAAATTTAATGTGTTTGCAATTAGAGCTATTCTTCCACATTTTTGAAATATTAATTCTTCAGAGAGGCCTTCCTTTACCACCCTATCCAAAAGCAGCTACCTCCTTCCATCTTAGTCTTGAAAACCTCTTTTACTTTTCCTCATAACATTTAACTACCACTGACATTTTTATGCTCTTTATGTTTAGTGTGTGTCTTCCAATTAGTTTGTAACTTCCAGGATGGTGAGGATTTTACCTGTTTGCAGTGCCTAGAACAGTGCCTGGCACATAATAGGCACTTACTCCATATGTGTTAAGTGAGTGGATGAATGAATCAAATTGAACAGGAATTAGGTCAATAGGAGTCTCTCCCTCCTTGTCTCCCACTGTGAATTCCTCCAACTGTGAGGGTATCGGGCACCTAGCTCCTAAGGAGTGCTCCGTAACTATTTTGGAGGTGACTGGTGTATTGACTTCCTACTGCTGCTGTAACAAATTATCATATATTCTGTGGCTTAAAAGAACACAAACATTATTTTGCAGTTCTGTGATCCAGAAGTCTAAAATCAATCCACAAGCTAAAACCAAGGTGTTGGCAGGGTTTCATTCTTTTCTGTAGCTCTAAGGTGTATCTGTTTCTCACCCAGCTTCTAGAGGCTGCCTGAACTCCTTGGGTGGTGACTCTCTTCCACAAAGCAAGTCCTTCTTACATCTCATTCTTCTGACCCTGTTTCTGTGCTCACATCTCCGATTCTCTTCAGCCTCCCTCTTTCACTTCTAAGGACCCTTGTGATTATGTCAGGCCCACCTGGATCATTCAGGATAATCTTATCATCTCAAGATCAACTGATTAGTAACCTTAATTTCCACCTGCCATGGAACATTCATACTCACAGGTTCTGAGGACTAGGACGTAGACTCCTTTGAGGGGCCATTCTTCTGGTGGGTCAGTGAGTTGGTGAGTAAAAAAGCAAGTGAGATCTGAGACAGTAAGTGCATGCACCCACAAGCCAGTGGAAAGACTGAGCTACACCATGGCTTAGTAGGTTATATAAGGCTGGATTAGCAAGGCCTAAAATAGTCAAAGGTGGTTTTTTTTCATTTTTGTTTGTTTGTTTGTTTGTTTGTTTCAGAGACAGAGTTTCACTCATGTTGCCCAGGCTGGAGTACAGTGGCATGTTCTTGGCTCATTGCCCAGGCCGGAGTGCAGTGGCGTGTTCTCGGCTCACTGCAACCCCTGCTTCCAAGGTTCAAGCGATTCTCCTGCCTCAATCTCCTGAGTAGCTGGGATTACAGGTGTGTACTACCACAGCCGGCTAATTTTTGAATTTTTTTAGTAGAGACAGGGTTTCACCATGTTGGCCAGGCTGGTGTTGAACTCCTGACTTCAGATGATCTGCCTGCCTTGGCCTCCCAAAGTGCTGGGACTATAGGCATGAGCCACTGCACCACTTTTGGGAGTGTAAAAACACTCCCAAAGATGTTTTTACTTAAAAAGGAGACGCGGGCAATCCCCGAATCCACTTGTGAGCAAAGGAATGAGATAATGAAATCTGAGTTTCCCAAACGCTAGTCAATGTAGGATGCTTCAGAGAAAAATGGAACTAGAGGCAGTGAGACCTCAGAGGAAGAAAGTGTAAAGAGACTTAGACATAAGAGAGATGCATCTGAACTAGGGAAAAGAAGAAGATCAATGTGAGACATTCTCTAGAAAACGACTGAATGATGATGGGGAACCAAAGAGACACAAGTCAACGATGTCTACAAGACTTTGAGCCTAGGAGATTGATGAAGAGACCAAGAAGTAGAAAGTGGAACTAGCATTCAGACATGAAAGGTATTTGACTCTTGGAAATTGAGGTGACAAGATCTCTAGTTCAGTTTCTAGCCAATCAAAGTTTGGATAAAAAGACAGGACAGAAAACCATCACTGTAGACTTGGAAGTGAATAATGTCCCCAAGAGGTAATGTGATGACAAAGAAGCTTCCTGGCCTAGCTGCAGCCAATCATCTTGAGTTTGGTTTACTTGGAATGAATCTCACCTGCATTCTAAGCTCTTCACTCCATTGCCTACCATTCCTGCTCTCACAGATCAGCACAATCATTACAGACACCTGTAGATGGGCCATTCTTAAGGAACAGTCACCTGTGCTCTGATTTCTGGCACTCATCCATATCTTGATCTCCCCCTGGGCTCCAGCCAAGTTCAGATGAAAGTCTGGGTTATTAATTTCTGTTTCTGATCTCTGACCACTGTCACAGATGTTCCTAAGCCCTTGTTAGAACTCCTGTGTTTGAGTCTTTGCTGTTTCTTGCATCTACTGAATGCTTTTTCCCTGACTTCTCTTTAAACTTTATGGACTTTCTGCTGTTATGATCGCTAGTGCTTCATCATGTTTTTTCCCACTATTTGCCTGTATCTTGATTTTCTTATCCTGTATTTACATAATCTGGAGGTAACTCAGCTCCCTGCAATGCATATAACAAAACTCCCAATCAGTATGCAGAAACACATGGACGTGCCCCCATTGGGTTACAGGTGTGCCAAGAGACCGATATCCTCAGACCACACTCCCGTCACCTTCAGAATTGGGCAGCCTCATCTGGGAACCCCCATGTGCCACATAATTATCATCACTTTCAGTACCGGAAAGCACTAGTCTATAGTAAAGATTGTAGAGAGGATGAAAAGCAGAAAGTAAAGTCAGAGGGGAGAGAAAGAACCAGGAAATAGAGTGGCATGGAAGCCAAATGAGAAAGACATTTCCAGAAAAAGGAGGAGGCAGTAGTGTCAACTGCAGCAGAGCGGCCAAGAAGAATGAGGACTAAGAAAAGGCCACTGGGTCTATAATCGTGTAAGTTCATTTTTCATGTCAAGCAAACAGTAGATTCAAAAAGGAAGTGTAGGGCTAAAGGGAGCTAGAAAAAAGGTCAACTTGATGCCTGAAGAAGCAAAAGAATGTTAAAAGGTATCAGGAATGCTTTACTAGTAAGTCCTAAAAATATGCCAGAAAACTTAAAGCTATCTTCAACTAGCAATAACATAACTAACAGAAATCATTTACATAACTGAGGCAGCTTATTAAGCCAACCATAACTGTCAACATTTGTTTAAGTATCTCAAAACAAAAAGGAATGAGAGGCAAGAGCTTAAGATAAATAAAAATTAATCCAATTCACAATCAAATGGAAATGCCATGGGCCCAGAGAACATTTATGTGTGGGATTTTGTTTCAAGACCCTAAATTTAACAAGCTGAAATTAAGTACCATGGCATTCAACATTTGAAATAAAGAAGTTTCCTTTAATGGGATATTTTCATTTCATTTTTAAAATGAAGAAGAAAATAGGAACAAAGCATCCTTCGTCTCCAGAGAAGCAAATATTTCTTGTGCTATAAAGATAAGTTTTGTAATGGGGTAGAAGGGAATTGAAGTTATCCCTTCTCACCCCACTTCACAGTCCCATCCAGGCATTCCAACCCAGACCATTTTTCTTGCTTGAAAATGGAGGCTTGATGCTGCAAGTTGTACAGGCAGCTATGAAAGCATGAGTGAGATTGCATGTTTTTGGGAAAAAAAAAAAAACAGCTCATATTTGCAACGTGCATCTCAGTACACAGGAGTGTTTTATTAAACACGCAGTTGCCTGTCTCCAATGGGAGGCAGAATGCTAAAATAGAATTGAGTAAGAGCTTTGGATTCAGACAGAAGTTAGTTCAAATATTGACTTCAATACTTAACTGTGTGATCTTGGGCAAATTACCCTCCCAAGATCTAGGTTTAGCACTTTGAGTATCTACCTTAGAGTGTCACTGTGAGTGTTACTGTATATAAATGGCTTAGCACACAGTTATTTGTACTGGTTCTTATCCCCTTCCTTCACCTTAATCCATTTTCCACTCCTGTTCCCTGTAGAACCAGTTTTCAATCTTGGTCTGCCTCCTCTGACCTGACCTTTGTCCTCTTCATCCCCATATTCTGAATGGTTTAGGGCTTTCCAGTAGGCCTCTCATACTCTGGCCCCAGCTGACATTTCAGTCTGAAGATCTACTAGGAGTTGGCTCTCTGGGAAGCTAAGTATCAAGGGAGACAAAACACCAAGAAAACAGCAGTTAAATGATGTACACATCAATACCCATTCAACTAGAATTGCTGGAATGAAACCAGCGTCACTCAGGGAATGAGCAGGACAGTTTTCAGCAACCTGAGTAGCAGTCAAAAACCCAAGCAATGCAGTCTTTTATTATCTGGAAAGGTACTCTGGCCAGCTTCTATCTCCCAAGTCACTGCAGTAAGCAACTGTGCAAACCTAATAAAACTTTAAAAGTTCCAATAAACTTAGGGGAAAATAAGTCTCCTGAAATACATCACATCCTTCTCACTGGGCTTCACTTTCCTCACCTTAATGCAAACTCTCCAAGAATTGATCTAAGACTTGATTACTTGATTACCGAGAAGCAAAGAAACAACATGGAAAAATGTTAACTCATTTTTCACCTTCTTGTGTATTAAATTTATTACTGAAAATCTCAACTGATGACAGGAAAACAGTTAGAGGAAAATGTGACTGGATCAATTCAAATACAGGGTAAAGCAAAGCTACTTTGCCACATATGAGCAAGCAATGAAACTGAGCTCTCTGTGAAGTTTAACTTCCTGCTTGCTTTAAGAAAATTTGACAAAACATTCAGAAAACACCTTAAATCAGTAATAAGTAGATCAAATTGTAAAAATTGATGGAAGAGAATGTGCTTTAAATCCTATTCCCAAAAGCTTGAACTCTTTTGAACCATTTCAGTAATTTAATTAAGAAATCTATTAGTGATAAACTAACACATTCTTAAGTCAGATTAACAGTACTCAGGACATAACCATGATTGATGGCTGTTGGATAATACAAAGATCGTTTCTAGACAGAACATATTTCTGAAGTAGCCTCTTAGGTCATGTAGCCAGGGTTGTGATTCCAGGTTCAAAAGATTTATAACTATACACATCTTTCAAATAAAAACAAGACAAGGAGAATAATAGAAAAACAGAAAGTCAAAGTTAGAGGAAGTCTAGAATTGAACCCCTGCTTTTTATTGAGGAGGAGACTGAGGCCTCAAACTTGCCCAGTAACACAACAAGCTATTGGCGAAATCACAACTAACAGGTGTTCTACTGACACCTGGTCCAGGTTGTGGATGTGTCATATTGTTGCTACCGCATGGCTCAGGCAGCATCTAATGACTGGGGTCTCTGCTGAGTCTGCTGGCTCAGCCAGTCAGCCCATGTAGGGTTCAGTCACAAATCCCCAGTCTATTCAAAGTCTGGCCTGCCTTGTCCATCTGTCAGCTCAGACAGTCATGGGGTTTTCACACAGATACACCAACCAGTCTATGGCAGAAATGAAATAGCAAAGTCCCCATTGATTAAAATTTAAAAAGCATTAATGTCCATTATTTAAAAATCAAATTATACAGAATGTTATGCAAAAAAGGAAAGTTTTCTGTCCTACTCCCCATTCTGAGTTTCACTACCCTTTGGAGTCACAGTTTAGTCACTGGCGGTCATAAATATGTCCAATGTCTCTTTCATGACTTCTCAATTATAGATATTAACTTTTTGACTCAGTGATACAAAAGCTGAGAAAGTTACCTTAATTATATTTTCTCCCTTTCCCTCCCCAATAGGTGTTATTAGTGCTATTTTTAGTTTTTCTACTGTTTAACTTTATAACTTTAAATAAGATGTCTAAGCCTTCATATGTTATTCCATTAGCTTTTAATTTTCTCTCTTGACTGTCCATTATGTTAGATGAAGAAATGAGAGCCCCACCCTACATCACATCTCCTGCCTACCATCTATTCCCACCTCCTGACTTCTGTCAACTTGACCATTACTTTCACATCGCAGGGTTTATAGCATTCACATTCTGTTCTGTAACTATAATTTAATATTTAATGTTTTGTTTGTAAGTTGATGTTAAAAAGTGATATTCAGTTGAAATAGCACTGCAATATTTTGATGATTATTATTTTTCACTACAGAAGCAAGGCATGTCATTGGACCTGAAGAGAATGAAACACATTCTTAACATCACCAAATCTCCAAGGAGAATGATGCAGTGTGAGCATTTGAGTACTGAGGCACTCCAGTCTCAGAAGAGCATTAGCATTAGAGCCCACTGAGAAAAACTTCCTTGTGATAATTACCTAGGAAAAAAAGCTTCTTACTGCCTCAGTATATTTTAATGTTCAGCAGACATACAAAACTCTGCTCACTGCAGCCAAATCTAGCTGTGGATATTTAAGGCAATATCTCTGATTTTGCATAAACAAATTAATGTTTATAACAAAAGACCTGCAACAAAAAGTGGGAGCTCATCTTCTACAAAGGGCTTGTAACTTCAACTCTTTTTTTGCTAAATAAATCACTGTGAAGACATCATCAATATGTTCCCTGAGCCTCAGTTTCCTCATCTAAAAAAATGAGGGTAAAACCACCCTTCATATAGGCACATTGTGAGGATTAAGTTATAAAATATATGTAAAAATGTATCACAAATTATAAACTGCTATGCAAACACAAGGTATTCTTGTTATTAATAAGGAGCACAGGATGCTGCTTCCAACAAAATTGAAATGCAGTACAGATGCCTAACATCAAATTAAGGCCATTTGGAGATAAAACAATCAAAATAGTAGGTGCTCAAATTGGTGTTACATTCCAGGCAGGAATTTAAAACTACTCAACTTGACATTAAGAAACCTGCTGCTTTAGATAACTTATTCAATACATCAATAATTTTATGCAAGACACAGACTCAGCAAGGAGCCCTGTTCCTCCCTGCCGATTGTCAAGGACGGTAGTTGCAAGAACCACCAAATGGAGCGTTCCGTTAGTCAAGAGAGGACAAAGTAAAAATGGGTTTTAAGGTTTTGTGTCATGAACCTGCACCTGAGTCCATGTCAACAGTAAAGAATGAACTCAAAGATCATTTCAAGTCTCCTCAAAGAGAATTTTTAAATGTAGGTTGTTTTAAACCCCCGTTAGTGCTGCTCTTTGGACAGTCTTCCCAAATGTTAATAACAACTCCTTTTATCAGTTCCAACATACACAATACGCAATCCTACAGTGTTGCTAGAGCATCATTCGAATCCAAAGGACTGTGAAGACCAAAGAATCAGATCAAATTACCCTAGGGATGGAAAAGTGAATCCTAGGTCTAATAACGGAATTATCTATGGCATAGGTTACTTTGTATTCCACTAAGAATCCCCAGTTCCAAGAAAAGAGAATACCGAAGAATATTATTCCTCCAACTCGGGGAGGGCGGGAGAACAAAAACATTTTAACTTAAGGGTTCCATGTCAGTGCTTAGAGTTTTCCTGCCGTATGTGCCTTTTCTTAAGGTTAATACAGACAACCCTGGGGACAGAAATCATTAAGCTGTTTCTAGGGTTTGCTGAGACCAAAATATGCCCGAGAAACATCTGCATACCAATAAGCCAGTTGCCGTCCAGTGCAGGAAGATCGGACTCATTAGAACTACAAACCTGCTGAACTCTGGTCATCTTCACTCATATTAAGAGGATGTCTCTTTTACCCTTTATGGCAACTGGATTTTTCCTCAGCTGTTGATGAGAAGAATCTCCGTCTTTATTGAGTATATATTTCCCTCAAGTGTTGCTCTCCTTAATGGCAATTTTACCCTATTATGTGTATTTCCCAGGGAGCCAAAGAATGTTAATGAATGTCAAGCCCACATTTCTCTCAGTGGCTGGATTTCCAAATGTGGTTAGAGCAGTGGACTGCTGCAAGCGCGGATGCTAATCAGGCTCCATCTGCACAGGAGGCTGCTTGCAGAAACAGACAATTATTTTGCTCCGTGCAGGGCTGCTTGGGGAGGGGGAGCAGCTGCAGAGAAGTAAATTCCCAGGGCTTATGATGATTAGGGCCCCCCCAAAGTACACTTAAGTCTTTGAAATAAATACCAAAAAAAAAGTTTCCAAAAAGCATGAAAAGAAAGTCTTACTCTTTGGGTGCTTTTACCATCTATTTCAAAGCCTTTCCATCAGAGGAAATATTTCTCTCCAACTGATTTAGGGACGAGGGCCCAGGCATGGAGAGCTATCCCACCGAGTACTCAGTAGTAGGGGGGTAGCTTTCCCTTTCAACTAAATGAAGAAGTTCTGGAAAAGGAAGCCACAGACAATGCTGTGCCACTGACACTTGAGAGCGAAGAATATTAAATATCTCACCCGTTGAGTAATCGTTTCTCTACTGCAGTTTGCCCAAGGGGAGAAGACATAAATGAATTACTGATCATCACAGGAATGTTGAATTTACAAACCACCAGACATGCTCTCTGGTGGCCTCAGTTCCTCAAATGGACAAATTTATGGCTCTTTAGATACTGAGAAACTCTAGCCCAAGTCATCATTTGATATCATTATTTTGATGTTGAGAAAATAATAGACGATTGTGCTCCTCATGTTTCACCTCAAGCCTTGAAATAATTTGAGGGAGGAGAGGGACACATGCACGCCACCAGACTGCAGGGATCACAAAGGCAATTTGATAACTGCAATGTTGGATAATCTAAAGTGCTGCCCATTTCACCACATACCACTTCAATACGAGTTTGACTAACAGAAAAGAGCAATTGTCACATCATCGCTCTACCCTCAGAAATCCCTAACACACTATTTTAGGTTCCTGAAGAAGATGCAAGATCAGATCAGAATGCCAGGGTTTTTGTTCAATTTGGAAATTTCTAAAAGCCCCGTATGGGCCTCAAAGAGAAGAACCCTTGGAAGGTTAGGGACTTGGCCCATCCTAGGTCAGTGAGGCACTGGCTCTGGAAAACCAGGGCGGAGCTAGAGCAGCACAGAGGCTTCCCTACATTCTGGAGTTTCCCTGGTGTCCCCAGATGCTCCTGAAATAAGGCAAAATCCTTACAGGGCACAGCTTTTACTGGTGCCCCAGAAAAGACTACAATCCCCAATCTACTCCACTCTGAATGATTTGGGGAGAGGCCTAGGGTCAGAGTAACAACTCACTAGTTAAGGCGGAAAGAGAACAGAGAGGTCTCCTCACCCAGCTGGGTGCTTGGCACCACCAAACAGAGACTCAGTTCTGAGATCCACTCAATGTCAGTGAAAGCTTCCCTGCCAAGGAGCCTGCCAAGGCTTTTCCTGAATGACTATTTAGCAAACTGATAAAATTGGCAGGGTTGTATTAACACCTCCTCTGGAAGGATGGACCTGATAGCAGCTGACACAGAAAAGCGGATAGATGGGGGAAAGATCTTCCCACTAACCAAGAAGAAAGAGGAGAGACTGGAAAGATGACAAACACCTGTAACCTACCCCCTACTCCACCAGCCTTGAATAAGAGCAGAAAGAAATAAAGAAATTAAAGGGAAAATGTGTCCTCCAAAACACAACAAATGAGGAAAATAACTCAATTTGCATGTATAGATAGAAATTATAGAAATGTATTGCTCTGATGTATGGTCCAGAAATACAGAGAGAAATGTCACTGCCTAGAACAAGGCTCCTTGCATGCCATGCAGATGACCTGGCCACAGGAAACCCTGGCAGTGTGACAGCACAGATGCTTACCTTAATCTCGATCCCATGGACTCACCTGGCTTTATGCTAACTTCACTTCTGTGCTCTATCCTTAATCCTGAGTGACGGTTGTAGAACTAGACTAGGAAGGAGACCAAGCTTCTGTGGCCTTGGTGCAAAATGTTTTAAGAGAACTTTCACTTGAACTGCACTCTGATGTTAAGGTTTAATAATATCTTCTCATTTGTTGCCTCCTTTAGTCCTCACCATAATATTTAGAGGCAATTCTCATGTCTGTGGGGTAAGGATTACAAGTCTTATTTCTCAGGTTCAAACAATGAAGCAAGGAAAACATAAGTGAGTTGTCCAAGATTATTCAGCTTCTTAGTGACAGCAATGGCATCGGAAACTAGAACATCCAAAGCCCAGTCCTACCCTGTCTTCACCAGCTCATTAGCAACCCAACAAAGAAATCCCCAAGATGCCAATGGGCAATGAAAGCAAGAAAACAAATTAAATGTGAGGTTCCTTATGGTTTTGATTTTTATGTTATACTTTGTTTTATTTTACACACAAACAAGAATAGCAAAAAAGGAAACTAAATGGAGGCTGAAGCTTCCTCCTCTGTTAATGTTACAAATGCCATTTGAAATGGGCCTTTACTGCACGTAGACTTGGAAGCCACAGCTGACCACTGAACAGTTGATGAGGCATAAGTGAGATGATGCCATAGGGAAAGGCCTAGCCCTAGAGCATGGTGCTTTTGAATCATTGACTGGTTTACTGGTTTTGCATTTCATTTGCCTGGTAGTTCTTCTCCTGTCCTGTTCTGCCTTGCACATTTACAATGTTCCCCCTTTCCTCCCTCGAGTAGCAAGGTCATCTGATGCTTGCTTATTGCACAGCAAGAGGAAGCAGCCACTCAGCAGTCCTCCACATGCCCTTTCCCTCATGCATGCCAGAAGGCCTCCTTGGAGGGATATTGTGGTGGAAGCGAAGCAAACTCCACGACTCTTTCTGGCCACTGAGTTTTCAAAATTCAGGCTACCCCAACAGATAGAGAGGCCTCCTCACTTCTCCCAGTCTTGAAGAACCCCTTGTGCCTGGGCTAAGGTCAGGGAAGAGCAGACAAGAATCTGTAAAAACTCATCTTCCGTGAGCCAAACTTCTCTTTGGTGAGCCCTGTTATGAGCTGAATTGTGTCTCCCCAAAATTCCTATGTCAAAGTCCTAACCTCGAATGCCTCAGAACGTGACTGCATTTGGAGACAGGGTCTTCAGGAAGCAATTAAGTCATTAGAATGAGTCCTCATCCAATATAACTGCTGTCCTTATAAGAAAAGGAAATTTGGACATAGGTTCAGAGGAATGAGCATGTGAAGACACAATGAGAAAGCAGCCATCTGCAAGCCAAGGAGAGCGGCCTTGGAAGAAACCAGCCCTGCTGACGCCTTGATCTGACATCCAGCCTCCCGAGTTGTGGGAAAATTAAGTTCTGTGGATTCAGCCAACCCATCTGTGGCACCTTGTTATGGCAAACCTAGCAAACTAACACTAACCTCAAAGAAAGAAATCATTTGTCTTCTCAGCTGGTTGTAAGCCAAGGCCCTAGGCTGAGAGACACACTTAGAAAAGTGGCTTAGCTCTTTTATACCTTCATTTCTTCATTCATCACATAGCAAACTCTCAAGGATTGTTTACTGTAATTGTTACTCATAATGAAAACCAGATTGTCAATTTTTCTGTGACTCTCCAAGGTACCTCCATGCAGTAAATTCTCAGTAAATGACTGTATTGGTCCATTCTCATGCTGCTATAAGGACATACCTCAGATGGAGTAATTTATAAAGGAAAGAGGTTTAATTGACTCACAGTTTAGCATGGCTGGGGAGGCCTCAAAAAACTCACAATCATGGCAGAAGAGGAAAAAATACATCCTTTCTTCACATGGTGGCAGCAAGGAGAAGTGCAGAGCGAAGTGGGGGGGAAGTCCCTTATAAAACCATCAGATCTCCTGAGAACTCACTTACTATCACGAGAACAGCATGAGGGTAACCACTCCCACTCCCATGATTAAATTACCTTCCACCAGGTCCTGCCCCAGCACATGGAGATTACAATTCAGATCACAATTCAAGATGAGATTTTGGGTGGGTACACAGCCAAACCATATCAAGAACCAACTAAATGTTCCAAGATTAACTGTTTTAACAAAGGAGAATTTGAAACATAATACTCACAAAAAATAGCAAGTTCATAGAGCTGCCTGAAAAGCAGGTGTTTTGAATTGCTGACCATCTAGCTGTTAAAACAGGTACAAATAAAATAGAAGTCATAGCTTAAGACAAATTGGAATCACCTGTTTAAAATAGATTAAAATGGGGCTCTAACGGTGTTCACATACCATTATTTAGCAGTTGGTATGCACTCAAAATATCATATAAAATGAAGCACGTTTGGACTCAGACACACAAAATATCATTATCTAGCAAATGCTACCACCTCAGAGAGGAAAATAAAAAGCAAGGGACTACATTTTATTTTGCATTAATATATGACATTTTCTGCCTCAGGAAAGTCCAGAGCTGTGGTGCTCTTTTACTGTTTATGTTTTGTGTGTGTGTCTGTGGGGGTGTGTGTGTGTGTGTGTTACCTTTTTTCTCCTTATGCATTATGGTTGGATGTAATGATTGTGAGTAAAGTTAATTCTTAGAAAGGAACAGTCTTACCTTATACATATTAATAAGTGCTTTCTTTGAGAAGCAATGACAGCCCTTGATACATTTTGACGAAAATGAAAGGGGGAAAAAAAAACTGGCACCACTATTAAGAACACCCCTGAGGTGATAGAGAGCCACATCTTTGATACATCAGCTCTTGGTCTCAATGCACACACTTATTAACTCACCTGTGCACCAAGAATTAGAATGAGCTCCTTCTTTAGACACATATTCTTAACAGCGGTCCCAACAGACATGCTGGAACCAAAAGGAGGGCTTCCATGTGGGTTGGGGTGTAATTTTCTCACAGTCTCACAGTACAGTTTGTACCGACAGCATCTCTCAGCAGATTAGAGACAAGCAGCATGGAAGTGATCGTTAAAAAGCTCAGCAAGGCCAAAAGGGTGGAAAAAAAATATCTCGGCTCCAAGCAAAACGCTGTCCTTTACTAAGAGAAGGGCATGAGGTTGTGCCTTCCAAATTATTGCCTCAAAGATACCAAACTATGTGAAATAGATACACAGGGACAAATGAGTGCCAACTCCAGATATCCACATTTATATGACTAACATGCCTTTTCCCTCAGCGAGCCTCGGAGTGCTTCGCAAACACTGTCTCATTAATCCCCTCCGACTCCCTGAAAGGAAGTTGGGTGCTGGTAAGTATTATTAGGTCACTGTAGTTAGAGAAGCAGCAACACAAAGAAACCCAACTAAGTGCTGAAAAGGTTTCAAGAATGTAATGCTTTGACTCTCGGGCCAAAAGCATCCATTGCAGCAGGATCGTAATTTAGAGGAAATACTAAAAAAGAAAGTGGATGCATACCACCCTTTAAGTATTTTTCCTCCCTTTCCTATTTGGCTCTGTATTAGCCAAGATCCTTGAACTCCCTAGAAAGTGACACCCACAGCGATGATAGTTGATTGCAGGAATGCTGGAAAGAGGAGGCAGCCTGGGGAGCTGCCTCATCAGCTGTCAGAGCATTAGAAGTCCCGGGGCTTTGACTGCATGGAAACTGGGGATGGGGGCTCAGCAATATTCACAACCACCTGTCTCAAGGAGCCTACTTAATAGCTCTTTGTTCTTTCCCCCATCCTAAAAATAGAATAGTAATAATAATAGCTAACTTCACTGGTTAGCTGTTGCTGCACATCAAACCAATCAGCTCTTTGTGCCTTTAAACAATGATCATTTACTATCACTCAAACATCTGTACATAGGCTGAGGTTTGGCTGGTCGAGGCTGAACTCTCTGGGCAACTCTGCTTCAGGCTGCAGCAGCTGGTGGCCCCACTTCTCCTTTGACCATGTTTAGGAAACCAGACGACTCCATCTCAAACTCAGAATGTATTTCCACTCACATCTCTGTTTGTACTAGGGGTTCAAGAGCAAGCCATATAAAAATGAGGGTATCTTCCAATAACTAGATCCTTAAAGGAAGAGCTTCTGTTTCTCAGGGGTGTTTAAATACCTTCAGTTAGATATTATTTAACCAATATAGACAAAGGAGTCAAATATCTGACTTCAAACACCTTGTGGTCAGTTATTGGCCCATTAATAACCCACTGCAAAAGAGGAAACAGCAAATATAAATAATAGAAGCAAGAACTAACCCATTCATTCTGCACCAGTGCTGTGGCATCATATCAGGGTTTCAATATATTATAAACATCTAGTCAGAATAAGAAGTGATCCCACCCTGAAGAAGCTTAAAATCAAGTCTGTTAATTTTGTAGCTCAAGCCAGTTCATTCTCATGACATCAGATTCCTTGGTAGTTTCTGGGGGCAATGGCTAAAAGCTTCAAAGCCCCTGGCCTAAAGCTCTACATGTCTCTAAGAATAACTCTCCCATTAATTCTCACACAATTTCATCACTTTCCAGATCTATAATACATTAAGAAAAAGACATTAAAACATGAAAATTAGGGGAAAACAACCCTTCAAAATAGTGGAAAGCACTGGGAAAGATGAACAGTGAGAAAGAAACTGATGAGAGAAAAGCAGAGTATGTGTATTCACAATGCTCAAAACTAAAAATATCCCTGAAACACGCATGATAAGAAGCCTGTGGGCTCGCTATTAGATGCATATAGTAGATACAAACTTTCAACCTTAGTTTTCCACTTCATTTACAAATTTTTATTGGAAGCTCTAACACACCTTAAGTTCAATGTAGTCATAGGAAGTAGTATTAAAATTCACAGATCTTTTTTAGAGTACCGCACACTTACAGTGATATGACCACCGTGAAACGTGATTTGCAAGTCCAGATGCTCCAGCTGCGATGGAGGCCATATCTCCCTTCCTACACACTCCCATGTCACGGCTCACATTTTATTTCACTGCAGTTGAACAGGGCCCTTCACTTCATTTAATTAAAGCCCGAGGCACCAAATAATCTATTTTAAAACTAATTCTATAACTAATTTACTTTAAGTAGGTATTATTGAAGAATTCAGTTCTTACTTGCAGCAGTTCTTACTTTTTAGTATAATGAACTTTAACACAAATTGTATGGTACCTAGAACCCATTACTTGACACTTGTAAGCAGGTGCCCAGATTTATCAGCCTGGTAAATAACCATTCCCAGTCATTCACTCCTAAGGAATTAAACAAATGAAGCAAGTCTGGATAGGCAGATACATTTTCAAACCTGTTAAATTCACTCAAAGCTGAAAATTATTATAAGACCATTGGCAATTATTATCATTTATCATGTTCATTTGACAGCAAAGGAGATGATGTTGGATGATTAATTAGATTTTATGCACTTAAGTGAAATTGAAAAGAAGAAAATGAGAACTTCAAAATGCACTACAACTTCTGAGAGAACACACTGCTGGAGGATTCATACATTGAGATATCAGATCCAGGATAGTGAAATATTTATTATAGCTAAGACTTAGTGTCCTATATAGTTCTGGATCAAACCAATAGCGAGACGTTTAGTGTGAAGAATAGCATACTTATTGAATGAGTTATATCACACAAATATGTTTGAAGATTTCTTCCTTTTAAAAATGACATCACATGCTTCATAATTTTTTAAGACACTACTGGCTCAAAATAGAACTCTTACTTCATAGCCATTATACTTTCCTTCCACCGCCTGTCATCAAAGTGTATTCTCTACTGCAATCTTAAAATTGGTAGGAGCAGAAAAACCCAAATTTTGAAGAAAAACACAATCTCAAGGTCTAAGCCTACATAGCGAGAAAATTTTAAAAATCCAAATAGCACCCGACTTAGAATCAAGTGTAAATCAAAGTCGCAAGTTAGATACACTAAGGAGAAACTTCCCTGAGCCATTCACATAAGAATACAACCAGAATTGAGGGACAATGAGTTGCAAATTAAGAAAACACTTATCAAGCTGTTGTTCTCAGAGAGACTTTATAGAATAGTAAAATATAGTACAGACCCCAAGGTGCAAATGTTATATACTTGTGACATGGGTTTCCTTATAAGAAAAGATGAGAAGACTAATTCTTCTTTCACAGTGATGCAAACAAACAACTGTAGCAAGGCCTGAAGCTGGTAAGAAACAGAACAGCTTCCGAACTAGTCCACAAGAAAAGAAAATGATGAGCTCCACAAAATATTTCAAAGTGACAGAAATGGATTTGATCCCAACAAGAGAGCAAAGGCCACCAAAGAGATGATAGGAAGAGTGTTTACATGCTGGAGAACTGAGTATTTGCATCTTTTCTATCTAAAATAAAACCACTACAAGGTTATGCATGGGATCTTAAAAAAAAAAAAAAATCAATACTATGGTATTGCAACATTCTGCATTCCCTGCAGGGTCAGCAGAATTGCTTTTGATGCTGTATCTGCTTTCCAGGTATGCAATGAAATACAGCTAGAAAAAAACTGAATCTTAATCATTAAAAGCTTCTTCATCAAAAATAATAATAATAAACTTAATCTCCCTTATGTAGCAATTGTATGCAGCCATTAATGATATGGTTGGATTTCTCAATAAACCGCCATGTTGTCACTGTCTTTTGAATCATTATAATTCCCATATTACATTCCCTATTCTGGTTTTGTATAACCCCTGGGTTAATCTTTTCGGAAGAGAAATTCCTTTTTTTTTTTTCCAATGCAGTTTACAATGAAGGAACTGTTATGTGTTGTGTCTGTTTTAGATAGCAACTTTCCGTGGCAATGGTTTGATTAGGTGACTAAAATGACCACTTTTTAAAAGAGCAACAAGAGTGTAAACGGCATAGTTCAAAATCAAATACCTGGCCTCATGAAAAAACAATAATAACCTCAAACCTATAGTACATTTAAGCCTCCTAGGGAAAACATCTTGAAGACTCACTGGGGACAAATTCTGGAATACTGCTGTTAAACGCATTGTGGTTCTCATGGTCCCACTGCACATGAGATATAACCCTCTCCATCAGAGCCACCAGCACAATTCCACTGAATCTTGATTGTTGCGCCTCAATAGTGGAAATAAAGAGGAAAGAAAATCCGTATGCTACTTGACCCTGTCAGGCAAAAGAAGATTCATAAGCCTATTATTTTACAAATGCAAGAAAGTACATGAGAACATAACTCATCTTCCAAATCCCATTTATTAAAGTTAAGTGAAATCTTTTCCTTATAGATCTTTTGCTCAAAATATTTTCCTTTCAATTTTTATGAATAGTCATTAGTTTTCATATTTTAACATATTGAGATATATTTGGTGGTAGTTTACTAAATAGCATGATTTATTTCACAGGTGAGGAATGCACATTTGTTAAATGTATTCATGGATTTTTCTCTTCTAAGCAACAGTATATTTTCCCTCTGCAGAAAATATGTAGAAAAATCTCATCACATAGAAAATCTCTCTCTCTCTCTTACTCAACACACATCTTCAGAGTGACTAAAGAATGTCAGGGTTTCTCAGACACATAAGTCTCTGAGATTCAAATGCCCAGCTTCTTTAAAACTAGGTCTGTTTAGGTCTACCAATTAAAATTGCCTTAGAAATTGCAAGAGACATTTTCTTCATTACAAAATGTAATATTGGAAATTATAAGGCCGTCTCTCTCCTTAAATGGCAGAACTATATAAAAAATAAAAATCAGACTTTTTTTATATTTAAGGGAACAGAGCTATCTCTCAATGAGTTAAAGACATAGATGTAAGTCATCCAAAACAGAATTTAAGCCAAACTACTTACTGTTGACTCTATAATATTATATATAGATACTTACCTATTCCAATGTATATGTATATCAGAATTATATTCAAAATTATGTAAGGTGGGACAACATTGTGGAATATTAATAGATTATTTTCTCTCCCACCAATTTGCCTGTTTAAACAGTTATTCAACTCTCTATCCTCACCTCAAGAAAAGAATATGGTCAAAAATAAAGGATTCCTTATGGTTTGGTTTCCAGAAACCTATACCTGTTAAGAGATAATATGATGCGGCAATTGGATTCAGGGGATTATGACGGATGGGAGGCAGGACTAGATGTCAGCTCTGGACACAGCAGCATGCAGAGGCTTGCACTGTGAAGTTTTAGATCCAGATCAACTACAAGAACAAACTAGCAATCCCAAAAGGACCCACAGACCCTCTGAAGGAAGCGAACTGCTCCTGCAGGACCTGGGAGACCCCACCAAAACTGTGAGTGCCCCAACTGTGGATGTGGGGAAGGGAGACCCTCCGCTCCTGAACACACACCCCAACTGGAGAAGCTGAAGCTCTGTTTGCAGGAGAAGTTTCTGAGTCAAGTTAGAGATCCAAGCAAAATACAGGGGTAGAGGAAGCAGCAGGAAGGCCCTGGAAGCTCGCTGGGTCTCCAAGTTGCCCATTCCTGCCTGACGCCACAGAGATCCATCAGGAGGGTGGCCAAAGGAGCAGGGGGTAAAACTCCACAGGGAAAAGGAATTCTCTAGCTGAACTTTGTAACAATTTGAATGGGGTGAGAAACCTCTTGGCCAGAACTCAGGGGAGGGCATTAATCAGGCATGCAGACTTCACAGAGCAGGAAGAACTATAAAGCCTTTTTCTCTTGTAGCAGGGAGGCAGGTAGCCTCCGGCAAGTTTTCAAGCCCATCTCACCTTCTGCCTGGAAACAGACTTGGGGCTGTTGAGGGGTGGGGTGTCGGGAGGGACACAGTGGGAGTGAGACCAGCCCTTCAGTTCGCATGGAAGCTGGGTGAGGCCTGTGACTGCTGGCTTTCCCCTACTTCTCTGACAACCTGCATGACTCAGCAGAGGCAGCCATAGTCCTCCTAGGTACACAACTCCAGTGACCTAGGAATCTCACCCCCATCTCCCACAACAGCCGCAGCAAGACCCACGCAAGGAGAGCCTGACTTCAGACATGCCTAGCCCCACTCCCACCCGATGGTCCTTCCCTAGCCACCCTGGTAGTGGAAGACAAAGGGCATATAATCTTGGGAGTTCTAGGTCCCCACCCACTGCCGGTCCTTCTCCACACTACTATAGCTGGTGCTTTCTGGAAAGCACCACCTCCTGGCAGGAGGCCAGCCAGCACAAAAATAGAGCATTAAACCACCAAAGCTAAGAACCCTCACAGAGTCCATTGCACCCTCTGCCACTACCAGAACAGGCACTGGTATCCATGGCTGAAAGACCCATAGACTGTTCACATCCTGGAGACGGTACCAGCCCGGAGCCAGGTAGACCCACTGGTTGGCTAGACCCAGAAGAGAGGCAACAATCACTGCAGTTTGGCTCACAGGAAGTCACATCCATAGGAAATGGGGGAGATTATTATATCAAGGGAACATCCTATAGGACAAAATAATCTAAACAACAGCTTTCAGCCCTAAACCTTCCCTCTGACAGAGTCTACCCAAATGAGAAGGAACCAGAAAACCAACCCTGGTAATAGGACAAAACAAGTCTCTTCAACACCCCCAAAAATCACACTAGTTCACCAGCAATGGATCCAAACCAAGAAGAAATCCTTGATTTACCTGAAAAAGAATTCAGAAGGTTAGTTATTAAGCTAATCAGGGAGGGACCAGAGAAAGGCAAAGCCCAATGCAAGAAAAACAAACAAACAAACAAAAACAAGTGAAGGGAGAAATATTTATGGAAACAGATAGCTTAAAGCAAAAGCAATCAAAAATTCAGGAAACTTTGGACACACTTTTAGAAATGTGAAATGCTCTGGAAAGTCTCAGCAATAGAATTGAACAAGTAGAAGGAAGAAATTCAGAGCTCGAAGACAAGGTCTTTGAATTAACCCAAACCAACAAAGACAAAGAAAAAAAGAATAAGAAAATATGAACAAAGCTGCCAAGATATCTGGGATTATGTTAAATGATCAAACCTAAGAACAATTGGTATACCTGAGGAAGATGAGAATTCTGAAAGCCTGGAAAATATATTTGGGGGAATAATCAAGAAAAACTTCCCTAGCCTTGCCAGAGACCTAGAAAGCCAAATACAAGAAGCACAAAGAACACCTGGGAAATTCATCACAAAAAGATCTTCGCCTAGGCATAGTGTCATCAGGTTATCCAAAGTTAAGTCAAAGGAAAGAATCTTAAGAGTTGTGAATCAGAAGCACCAGGTAACCTATTAAAGAAAACTTATCAGATTAACAGCAAATTTATCACCAGAAACTCTACAAGCTAGAAGGGATCAAGGCCCTATCTTCAACCTTCTCAAACAAAACAATTAGCCAAGAATTTTGTATTCAGCAAAACTAAGCATCATATATGAAGGAAAGATACAATCGTTTTCAGACAAACAAATGCTGAGAGAATTCGCCATGACCAAACCACCACTACAAGAACTCCTAAAAGGAGCTCTAAATCTTGAAATAAATCCTGGAAACACATGAAAACAGAACCTCTTTAAAGCATAAATCACACAGGACCTACAAAACAAAAATACAAGTTAAAAAACAAAAGCACAAAAATAAAACCAAATTACACAGGCAACAAAGAACATGATGAAAGCAATAGTACCTCACATTTCAATACTAACGTTGAATGTAAATGGCCTAAATGCTCCACTTATAAGACACAGAACTGCAGAATGGATAAGAACTCACCAACCATCTGCTGTGTTCAGGAGACCCGCCTAACACATAAGGACTCACGTAAACTTAAAGTAAAGGGGTGGAAAAAGGCATTTCATGCAAATGGACACCAAAAGTGAGCAGGGATAGCTATTCTTATATCACACAAAACAAACTTTAAAGCAACAGTAGTTAAAAGACACAAAGAGGGACAGTATATAATGGTAAAAGGCCTTGTCCAACAGGAAAATATCACAATCCTAAAAGTATATGCACCTAACACTGGAGCTCCCAAATTTATAACACGATTACTAATAGACCTCAAAAATGAGATAGACAGCAACCCAATAACAGTGGGGAATTCAATATTCCACTAACAGCACTAGACAGATCATTAAGACAGAAAGTCAACAAAGAAGCAATGGTTTCAAACTATTCCTTGGAACAAATAGACTTAACCCATATATACAGAATATTTCATCCAACAACCCCAGAATACACATTCTATTCAACATCACATGGAACTTTCTCTAAGACAGAGCCATATGATAGGCCATAAAACAAGCCTCAATAAATTTAAGAAAACTGAAATTATATCAGCACTCTCTCAGATCACAGTGGAAGAAAACTGGAAATCAGCTCCAAAGGAACTTTTGAAACCATACAAATACATGGAAATTAAATAACCAGCTCCTGAATGAGTATTGGGTCAAAAAATGAAATCAAGGTGAAAATTAAAAAATTCTTCGAACTGAATGACAGTAATGACACAACCTATCAAACCTTCTAGGATACAGCAAAGGCAGTGCTAAGAGGAAAGTTCATAACCCTAAACACCTACATCAAAAACTCTGAAAGAGCACAAACAGACAATCTAAGGTTACACCTCAAGGAACCAGAGAAACAAAACCAAACCCAACAGAAGAAAGGAAATAACCAATGTTGGAGCAGAACTAAATGAAATTAAAACAAACAAAATACAAAAGATAAATGAAACAAAATGCTGGTTCTTCAAAAAGATAAATAAAATTGATAGGCCATTAGTGAGGTTAATCAAGGAAAGAAGAGAGAAAATCCGAATAACCTTACTAAGAAATGAAATAGGAGATATTACAACTGACACCACTGAAATACAAAAGATCATTCAAGGCTACTATGAACACCCTCACCCACATAAACTAAACACCCTAGAAGAGATGGATAAATTCCTGGAAAAATACAACTCTCCTATCCTAAATCAGGAAGATTTAGATATCTTAACAAACAAATAACAAGCAGTGAGATTGAAATGGTAATTTTAAAATTACCAACAAAAATGGTCCAGGACCAGATGGATTCTACCAGAATTCTACCAGACATGCAAAGAAGAATTGGTACCAATCCTTTTGACACTATTCCACAAGATAGAGAAAAAAGGAACCCTCTCTAATTCATTCTATAAACCCAGCAACACCCTAATATCAAAATCAGGAAAGGACATAACAAAAAAAGAAAACTACAGACCAATATTCTTGATGAACACTGATGCTAAAATCCTTAACAAAATACTAGCTAACTGAATCCAACAACATATCAAAAAGATAATCCGCCATGATCAAGTGGGTTTCATACCGGGGATGCAGGGATGATTTAACAAACGCAAGTCAATAAATGTGATACACATATAAACAGAATTAAAAACAAAAAATCACATGATCATCTCAATAGAAGCAGAAAAAGCACTGGACAAAATCCAGCATTCCTTTATGATTGAAACCTTAAGCAAAACTGGCATACAAGAGACATACCTTAATGTGATAAAAGCCGTCTATTACAAACCCACAGAGAACATAATACTGAATGGGGAAAAGTTGAAAGCATTCTTGCTGACAACTGGAACAAGACAAGGATTCTTACTCTCACCACTTCTCTTCAACATAGTACTGGAAGTCCTAGCCAGAGCAATCAGACAAGAGAAAGAAAAAAATGGAATCTAAATTGGTAAAGAGGAAGTCAAACTGTCACTGTTCGCTGACAAAATGATTGTTCACCTTGAAAACTTTAAGGACTCCTCCAGAAAGCTCCTAGAACAGATAAAAGAAGTTAGCAAAATTTCCAGATACAAGATATGTACACAAATCAGTAGCTCTTCTATACACCAAGAGCGAACAAGCAGAGAATCAAATAAAGAACTCAACCCGTTTTACAATAGCTGCAAAAATATAAAATTCTTAGGAATATCCCTAACCAAGGAGGAAAAAGACCTCTGCAAGGAGAACTACAAAACACTGCTGAAAGAAATTATAGATGACACAAACAAATGGAAACACATCCCACGCTCATGGATGGGAAGAATCAATATTATGAAAATGGCTATACTGCCAAAAGCAATCAACAAATTCAGTGCAACCCCCATGAGAATATCACCATCATTCTTCACAGAATTAGAAAAAACAATTCTGAAATTCATATGGAACCGAAAAAGAGCCTGCTTAGCCAAAGCAAGACTAAGCAAAAAGAACAAATCAGGAAGCATCACACTACTGATTTCAAACTATACTGTAAGGCCATAGTCAACAAAACAGCATACTACTGGAAACAAACAAACACATAGACCAATGGAATAGAACAGAGAATCCAGAAATAACTCCAAATACAGCCAATTGATCTTCGACAAAGCAAACAAAAACATGAAGCGAGGAAATGACACCCTTTTCAACAAGTGGTGCTGGGATAATTGGCTAGCCACATATAGGAGAATGAAACTGTATCCTCATCTCTCACCTTATATAAAAATCAACTCAAGATCTGTTAAGGATGTAAAACTAAGACCTGAAACTATGAAAATTCTAGAAGATAACATTGGAAAAACTTTTCTAGACATTGGCTTAGGCAAGGATTTCATGACCAAGAACCCAAAAGCAAATGCAATAAAAACAAAGATAAATAACTGGGACCTAATTAAACTGAATAGATTTTCCACAGCAAAATGAACAGTCAGCAGAGTACACAGACAACCCACAGAGTGGGAGATAATCTTCACAATCTATACATCTGACAAAGGACTAATATCCAGAATTTACAACAAACTCAAACAAATCAGTAAGAAAAAAAACCAAACAAACAATCCCATCAAAAAGTGGGCTGAAGACATAAACACACAATTTTCAAAAGAAGACATACAAATGGCCAACAAACACGTGAAAAAATGCTCAGTATCACTAATGATCAGGGAAATGAAAATCAAATCCACAATGTGATACCACCTTACCCCTGCAAGAATGGCCATAATCAAAAACTCAAAAAAAACAGTAGATGTTGGCGTGGATGCGGTGGACAGGGAACACTTCTACACTGCTGGTGGGAATGTAAACTAGTACAACTGCTATGGAAAACAGTGTGGAGATTCCTTAAAAAACTAAAAGTAGAACTACCATTTGATCCAGCAATCCCACTACTGGGTATCTACCCAGAAGAAAATAAGGGATTATTCGAAAAAGATACTTGCATACACATGTTTATAGCAGCACAATTCACAGTTGCAAAATTGTGGAACCAACACAAATGCCCATCAATCAACAAGTGGATAAAGAAACTGTGGTACGTATATAAAATGGAATTACTGCACAGCCATAAAAAGGAATGAAATAACAGCATTTGCAGTGACCTGGATGAGATTGGAGACAATTATTCTAAGCGATGTAACTCAGGAATGGAAAACCAAACATCATATGTTCTCTCTGTTATGTGGGAGCTAAGCTATGAGGATGCAAAGTCATAAGAATGATACAACGGACTTTGGGGACTTAGGGGAAAGAGTGGGAGAGGAGCAAGGGATAAAATACTACAAATATGGTGCAGTGTATGCATGGGTGATGGGTGCATGAAAATCTCACAAATCGCCACTAAAGAACTTACTCACGTAAACAAATACCACCTGTACTCCAATAACCTATGGAAAAATAAAATAAAATAAAATAATTATTTTTTTTAAAAAAGACACATAATACCATGCACCAAAACTAGACTCTTCCAGCTGGGCTGGAGGGGAGAAGGAAAAAAGAAAGAAAGATTTGACTTTCTGGGGGAAAGGGCAAGATCTAAAGAGCCATGCAGGCAAGATCAACAGACACCTTAGCAAAAGCCCTCCACTGGGAGCTTGTATGAGTGGCCAAAAGCCAGGTGGGAACGGAATAGTCATCCATAGATTGTCTGCTCTTCCCTGAAGAGAGCACTATCCCTTGCCCAGCCCCAGAGGCTAGAGGCTGCACTAGGTTGTTCTCTCAAGGTCCGCTAAGGATGGCCCCTCAGGAGCAGCCTGGCTTGGCCCTGCCCAGCAAGAAGGATGCCTTCCTGTGTGCTGGACTCAGCTTGTTCCCTGTCTTACTCACTCTGAGCAGAGGATGATGAGCTCACGGCATCCCATAGGACCAGAGAAGGTCATGGACTTTCAGAGTAGTATAGGACCTAACAGGGTAGTATAATGCATGTATTCTGAGACCCCTGAACAGAGACAATGTTTATTCGCACATTTATTTAGATGCTTTATTTAGATGATAGTGATAGATGATGTTACTTAGATGATGTTAAAATTAGTTTGTAGCAAATATCCTGAATTCTGGGGGCCACATCTTTCTTCCATCCCCACTCAGGGTGCATGCTATATTAAGGAAGATAATCCCTAATGAAATATCATGTGAGCACGTGAGGAGTGGAGATCTCAATTTGACTTTATGTAACATCCTTGCAAACAAACCACTGTGTCCTATCCTAGTGGCATCCACACTAAAGTTAAGGGCGAGTGGAAGAGGACAAGGACCCAAAATCAGCTCACGCTGCACATTCTGTGTCTTAGTGCATTTTCCCTCATCACAGATGAGCTCACCTACTCCCTCCCTCCACCATATTTCTTCAGTATACCGGTGTTTCCCTACTCAATGATACATGCACCCCTGTAGTTAAAAATGCTAAAGTTTCAATAACTGGACATCTTTAAGAGAAGAAAAAAGAAATGGCAAGGGGATATATTCTTCACCTAGTAAATAAGACCAGTACCTTTGACTTTATCTTTGAAGGTCTGGTCTTCAGAGGTTTTAGAGCCTATTCATGAACACAGATACTTAATTATTGAGATAGATTACATCCGCATAACCAAACATATAGCACATAGTCCATTTGTCTTCTGGTGAGCTCTCTTCACGTTGAATTATTTAGTTTTCATCATTTTTGATTTTGTAAAGGTTAGATGTTAGATGCTGATAGTGATATTAGATTGGAGAGGATGAAGAAATCGATCTTAAAGTCATTCTGAAGCAGAATGAGAAAAGCAGTTTGTCAAAGTTGGCCACAGTAAGTGCCACATTTCCCCCCAACCCTTACAGCATTTGACTCAAAAATTACAAATTTATCATAACATTTACACTGGCAGCACTATCTTTGGGAATTCTGTGGAATCTTTCTAAGTAAAGAAGAGCAACAACAGCCAGACATTCATTTGTTTACTCTCATCGTTTTATGCACTCATTTACTTGTTCATTCAGCAAATGTATACGGAACAGCCACATGTGCCTAGAAAGTCTACAGAGAGAGGGAAATGCTTGAGCTTTGTCTTTAAGATCAGGATGTGTTTGCCAAGTGACCACCGGGAAAGAAGGGGAGAATTCCAGGCAGAGAGACAAGCATCCGCAAAGAAACAAAGCACAAGAGAGCATGTTGGGAAAACTCCAAGCACTTCAGGATTGATGGACCGTAGAGTGCCCGGGTTAGAGACCTGAGGGAAATGTGGCTGGAAATGACAGCAGGAGCCACGCAAAGAGATTGGCAAGATCACTGTGGCCACAATGGGGCAAGATTTGAGACAGACAAAAGTGTTAGAAGGCTGTTGCTGACAGTGACGGAAGATATATTTAGAATTTGACTCTCTGCAATATTTCAGTAAATAAAATAAGTGCTGATTCTTCACTTCATGCCAAATGATCATAAATTCAGGACTTGTTCTACCTCCCATCTGTGTAAGGTATGACTTACCTGGTCCAATCTACAAATTTTTTAATTTGAACATCAGTTTGGGAATTAGTGCAACTAATGCAGATGCTTCTCCTTAATAACTAAATTGTTAACTTGGAAACTTAAAGAGGCAACTAAGAAAGTTAATAAAAGTCTGGACAGAACCACATAGAGTTTACTAAATTTACAAACAGATTGAAAGTACCTCACAAATCTAACTATAATATAAATCTGGGGCAATCTTCCTGCCTTTCTCTGAGGTGCACTGTGAATTCCCTAGTCAAGTAAATTCACAGGAGAGGAAAAGTGTTCATCTTACTTTCCAGTAGGTTTTGCAGTTCCCAGATAAGAGCTGCCTGCAGTCCTTTGCAGATCCCATACTGTACCATTTTCACATGCTTTTCTGCATCCAGAGCTCATAGGCTTCCCATGTTTTTCAGGGGACAGGTCTCTTCCTTGTATTGATGCAGATGGCAGCGAACAATTCTTGGTCTCTCACTTCTCTGGGCAATTGATTCAAGATCTGACTAAATCAACTGCATTTCTAAAAGATTAGCTATGACTGGGTATGGTGGCTCACACCTGTAATCCCAAAATTTTAAGAAGCTGAGGCAGGAGGATTGCTTGAGGCCAGAAGTTCAAGATTAGGCTGGGCAACATATCGAGACCCTGTCTCAATAAGTAAAATAATTAGCTGAGTATGCCTGTAATCCTAGCTACTCGGGAGGCTGAGGAGGGAGGATTGCTTGAGCCTAGGAGTTCGAGGCTGCAGTGAGCTATGACTGCACCACTGCATTACAGCCTGTATGACAGAGTGAGACCATGTCCCTTATAAATAAATAAACAGAATGTTAAATATTTGCATTATGGGCTGGGCGCGGTGGCTCAAGCCTGTAATCCCAGCACTTTGGGATGCCAAGACGTGTGGATCACGAGGTCAGGAGATCGAGACCATCCTGGCTAACACGGTGAAACCTCGTCTCTACTAAAAACTACAAAAAACTAGCCAGGCAAGGTGGCGGGCACCTGTAGTCCCAGCTACTTGGGAGGCTGAGGCAGGAGAATGGCGTGAACCCGGGAGGCGGAGCTTGCAGTGAGCTGAGATCCAGCCACTGCACACCAGCCTGGGCGACAGAGCGAGACTCCATCTCAAAAACAAAAACAAAAACAAAAACAGAAACAAACAAACAAAAAAAATTTGCATTATGTTAATAAGGGATTCACACACGTGCTAGGAAGTCAGTGCTCATGATCCTTGCTCTAAAAGTTCAAAAGAAAATGTGCCTGCTACAAATGCCAACTCTTCTCTTGTGTCCATGCTGTAGGAGAGGGTCTTAAGCCTTTCTGGCTTTTGGAAAGGAAGGAGAGAATTCTACTCTGAGAACCAGCTGAGACATTTCCTTCTATTGCCCTAAAGCCGTCCATTATATTTTCTTCCATTGCCACACTACAAAATCCACAATCAACTACAGCTAAGAGTCATTGTGTGTCTTCTTATATTTGTGTTCTAGTAACACAGCCTCCATATCCCCCACCTATAAAATGGAGAAGGCAGTATTTACATCTAGTCCCTAGTATAAGATCTCTACCTCACAGTAAATAACACTGGAAGCCAAGGATTGCCTTATTCACAGTCAACCTAACCAGATGTTTTGCAAGTAGTAACAGCCAAAAGAAACTGCTCTATGAAGCTCCAAGGTCTGGGCCTGTCCTTTAATTATTTCACTAGCCTGATAACAGGGTAAGAGGCTAAATGAAGTTAGGGCATTGGTCGCACCAATGGGTACGTTATAAACCACTACCAACAAACACCTACATTCCCACTATCTAAGCTCAAAAACAGGGACAACTTTTAGCAATTTTTAAAAACCACCTGGAGGAGTGATGCAGGGCAAACAGAAAACTTTAATCACAGATGCCAACCCTGGAGATGCATTTGATAGCAAAGTCTTTTCCCTTCATGCCTGCATTAGTGTGGCAGCCAGAAGAAAAGCAGATTTTTCCTGTGGGTGGAAACCATATGCTTCTGAGTAGCAGCAGAGATCAAATTCAACTCCTCTGTCACAGCCTGCTCCGTTCAACTCTCTTTCCAGCATCCTCCTTTCAAAGAAGTTCCCAGGTATGAGCTGACTACAGACCCCTCTTCTCCCTGTTCTTTATCCGACAGCTTGGTTTTGAAACGAAGAGAGGTTGCTGAGGCATGTCTCAGCTCAGCGTGATGGATCCATAGAGTGGTTATTTAAATGGGCTGTTGTTCCAGGCTTGCCTGGAATGTCTATAAAGCATATGACAGAATTCTCCATTTCTCCCGAATCCCCTTTTTTTCGGTCATTTATGAAGAGACAAGCATTTTAAAAAATAATAAACCACAGCGAAAGCTTTTGTGAGACCTGTCTATAAACTAAGGGTAAGTATGAAAGCCAAGTAGGGAAGGCCATCTCTCTGACAAGCAGTCATTATTTGGGGAAGCATTCATGTCACCAGACAGGAGTTAGAAGCTCATGACTGAGGGGCAATATTCTTGATACAGTTTACTTTTCCTAGAATGTGTGTGCTAATTAACTCAGGGGAAAATTTATTTCCTACCTTTGACTCAAAATTCAGTCCTCCCCCGATTCATTTTTACTTCAGATTAATTTGCCTCAGGACAAACTCCTTAACAAACTACCCTCGCAGGTTTGAAACAAGTAGAGAGGAATTGGGTATTGGCAAGCAGCCGTTCTTTATTAAAAGTCAGACCTGACTACTTCCTCTTCCTGAGGCAATCGTGATTCCTTCCAGCTTCACAAAGATCCAGCCGAGGGTTCTTCTTCAAATGATTAAGGATGAGACCAAGATATGCTTTCAGAAAAAATATTTTCAAGCAAGTCTGTCTTAACAGTAGCCATGCAAGAAGCCATTTTGAAAAAAAAAAATCACACAATTATGAAATCTCCCTACACCTGGGGCATCAAATGCCTCAGCCTCTGGACTTTAATTTATATGCATCCTCTACACCACACTCTTGAAGGGAAAAGTTTTAAAGGGTTGATTCTGTCATTTTTATTGTCTTACTAGCTTTAAAATCCAAAAAATATAGCAAATTTTTGTTTTTTCTTTTATTTATTTGAAAAATAAATATTAATTTTCAGCAATTCAAGGAATTCAGAAAAAATACCTTTTCCTCAAGTGAACAAATACATGGAATAAAAATTTATGTTTTCCTTCTTTTCAACCCTCAACTTCCTAAATAACTTGAAGTTTGTAGTAGAACAGCAATGTCCCCAAATCCAGCGTACACCACTGAGTCCTTGAGAGACTCGGCATGCAATAACTAGGTACATTTTCTCATGGCATGCACCAAACAAAATTGCTAAAAGTAAAATATTCTAAACAAAGCCAGCTAAAGATTCGGAAGAACAGTGAACATACAGAATTGTGGAGTAGCTAAAAGGAGTCCTGGAGTCTCCCCCAGCTCCCTTGTGCCTTAAACTGTCTTCCTTGAACTTCCTGAAATATCACTGTTAAATGTGCATGACTTTAAATTAGCAAGTCCTTCTAAAGGAAAATATTTTTGCGATGGTTCTCAACTATTCAGGGATCCTAGAATCTTTTGAGACTTAATGAAAGCTACCGATACTTTCTATAGAATAAGGCACATAGGTCCCCAAACACAGAATTTCACCCAAGGTTTTAGGGGTTCATAAACCTGAAGTTAAGAAATCCAACCCCAGTGTCAATTGACTGAATAAGATATTTTCTCCCAATTAGAACTGAATAAGCATATTGACAAAGAAGATGGATGAAGGGAGGGGTGGGTGGTAGAGGAATGAGGTTCTATGAGCACAAAAGGGGCAAAACATAGGTGCTCAAGAGTGATGGGGATGAAAAAAACTCCGCTTCACGCAAATGTCTAGAACCAACTCATCACATATGTAATGTGTTTTTTTTAAAGTTCTGTTCTTTTCCATGATTATTATGATGTTATTTGTATGCTTATTTTTCAGATGAACATATTAAGGCAAAGAGGGGGTTTCTGACCAGCCACTCTGTGAATCTTTGGCAGAATGACATTTAGATTCCCCGGTTATTGAGCTAAATCACAAGCAGTCAGAATGTGATCCTATAATCAGGGCTGGACAAGGAATATGTGTGAAGTAATTGCTGCATGTGCTAACAATCTGTGCATCTTAACAGGCCCAGATTAATTGAAAGGGAAGACAGTGAACACCTTCATTACATTTTATTTTTCCAAATGGTTGGTCAGATTGGAAGGGCAGTGGTAATGGTAGAAGTGCATGATGCTGAATTTTATCTCTGAAGAGAGGCTTCTGGGAGTACAACAAAATATCATGTTTGTATGCTTTAGGATAAATTACTGAAAGAGTCATAAATCCTGATCTTTCTATTTTCTTGTATTTTCAGACACCAAAAGATTGCTTTGAAAGACAGTTAAAATCAGAGAGCTTTAGTGAAGCTAAAGTTTCCCGAGAAGTTATGCCCAAGAACTGACATCACAGCATTAACCCTTATCTTTAAACTCAGGTCATTCCTGTTCTCACATTGTCTAAATGTACCAGAAGCTTCTTTTCTTTCCTTTAAAGATTTTGACTTTTGAAAAGAATTTTACAAGTTCAAAGCACAGTGCACTGCAACTCTGCCAACTTATGATATGTTCCACCTTCCCCCGGCCAGTGGAGACTGAGAACCTTTCAAGATAGAATGAGTTCGATATGTGAAGAGAGAATGAAAGAAAAATCCAAAGAGGCTCAGAGCAGCAGCTGCCCTTACTGAGAACTGTTGCTGGGAATTCAGTGAAGAAGGAAATGCATGTGCCACAAATAGAAATTCTACTGAGGAGAAAAACCAAGACGCCGTCTGCCTTGTAAAAGTCCAACCCATGTTGGTTTGAAGTATGGTCTGTAGTGATAAATACAGAAGGATAAATACAGAGAAACAGAAAATTAAGAGAAACCTAAGCAAAAGGTGGAGCAATTTTTATGAGATGACAAGCCCCGTCTGACTTAGATAGCCATGGAAAAAATGGAGATACTCAGAAGGAATGGATATGCTGAGGAAAAGAGTGATCAAGACACATATGTCAGAGAAATGTCACATTGATTTAGACAGACTGTAATCTTTTTCCCTTTTTTAAAAAACACTGATAGAGTAGATAGTTTGATATCCACTCTGAAACTATCAATTTAACAGGCACTGAAGCACGGAGTAACGAGATGTCAGAGTTTTCCAGTCAACTTTTAGTTTTTTGAACGTTCCATCCATGAAAAAACTGGAAATTGGAGGGAAGAAGGGATGGATAGATGTTTTGTCTTATAGGAACAAAAAGAAGACATATAAAATTGATCTTTTGCGAGGAAGGAAAGTCTAAGACAAGGAATAGAAAGTCTAACATGTTCTAAACCATAATTAAAGGAAATGTTAATCAAGACAACGTTTAGAGGAGCAAAAACTTGTATTTATTCCTCTCTGAGCTGAAATTGTTTTTGTCTATGTATAACAACGTTTCTGGGGTTTTATTTGGGATTTAGAATGCTAAAATACTATTGAGTCTGCTCTTCAGACCAGAAAGCCATAGAGAGTTGGTATAAAGTAGGTTAAATAGCCCCTGAAAATTTGAGAAAAGGCTCTGAAGTAAACCTTGCTATTTCAGCAGACAGGCTACTCTGGCCATCATGTGGCAAATCTCAGATAGGGCTGGTGCTGCAATCTGGCTCAGTAGGCACTGCCCAGTGATAGCCCTCTGATCTCCTAGTTGCATAATTATAATCACAGAGAGCTGCTCACAAAGAAAAAGTAAGTGAGAAAGAGAGAGAGAGAATCAATTCCCCAGAAAAATATACTGCTGATGCCAATCATAAAATGCCCAGAAGGAGAAAACTTTCTTCACTGCCTGGCGAGAGCAATGAACAATCTCAACAAGTTAAGATGTGGCTGGAATATGAGCACAGGACTAGGGTACTTTGTCAACAGTTCTTTTTTGTTTTTTGGTTTTTTAATCAAGTCATGATTCTGCCACTTTAGTTTGCAAATAGAGACACCTTCAAAAAGTTTAACAAATGCTTTTTGCTATTTATTTTGTTCAAAAACTATAGATTATGAGAAAGAACAAAGGAACTAGATTGTTAGACTGGGATCTTGTTATTAGCAGAAGCTCACGTAAGGTAGGATCTAGGGTATGGCAATCATGCTTCAGCCCACCACTGCTACCAGTTTGTGAACCTGCCTCCATTATCTGCAGCCTTGGACTTCATGGGCCAAGACATCATTTTAACAATGCTCCCCCTGCAAGATCTTTCCCGTACCTGTATTGGATGGAATTGGATCTAGTCTAACCCAAAGCTCCATAAAATATTTCCTCGGACTTCCATAGGCTCCTCAAAAAATATATATTCTATTCACCATATTATTCATCTCTCAGGTTACCCTTGTTGACCTTCCCTGAGGCTGAGATCCACATCTAGGCATTGATCAATGTGATTTCTTCCTCTCCAAGGTTAAGGTAGAATAATTGGGTATGTAGGATGAGAGAATGGAGTGAGGGTCTAGTTAAGTACCAGATTAGTACTCTGAAAGGACAGAGATTTTCCATGTCTTTATCCTCTTCTTCTAGTGATGGACACACAGTTCAATCCCTTTTCATGCTGTGCAACATGACATATAACTTTATATATATGTAGTCTGAATCTCTCCTTTAATCCATCCTTGTTACCTTTGCCTTGGAACAGTGATACTAGATAGAAGGGAGGAGATCTGAGATATCTAAACAGGTAATTTAATATGACTTTGGGTGTGGGAGGTGGAGGTAAGGGCTGGAACCTGGACTGACTTCCAGATTTCTTGCCTGGGCAATTGGTTGGATGGTGGCACTATTCACAGAGATTAAGATTCTAGAAAAGAAATAAGATTGAAGAAATATAATGTAATAAATATTATATACTTTAAGTCTCAGGAATCAGTAAGCAGGTGAAGATGCCTGCTACACTACTGAATACAGGCTCTGGAATGCAGAGAGATGTTTCGCTGGGAGAAGTAAACATGAGTCATCAGCATAAAGATGGGAGATAAAGCCATGGGAATGAATAGGATCACTCAGAGGGAATATACAAAGTGAAAATATGTTGGGGTCTGAGACTCAGAGAACACCAAGAGTATGGGGCAGGAAGATTAAGAAACTGCAAACAAGGTATATTCATTAGAGCAACGCTAAGTATTCCAATAGATAAACCCCCAAATCTCAGAAGCTTAGCTAATAGAAGTTTATTTCCCATCAACTCTAGTACAGATGTTTCTGGTTAGTAGTCAGCCTTCCACGTGGACACTTAAGAACCTCAATTCCTTCCTTCTTGTGGCTTTGCTAGATGGGGAAAGAATGAAGATAGAGGGTCAGGTGAGAGGTTTTGGGGGCCAGAATTGGGGGAGGAATACATCACTCCTGCCAACATTCTGTTGACCAGAGCTCCATTTCATGGCCACTTAATTCCAAGGGAAGCTGAAAAATATCATCTAGCTGTGTGTCTGGGAAGAAACTAAAATGGATTTTGTAAATAGCCAGCCATTCTCTTCTTCACAAAAGTAAGAAGAAACAAGGAGGTAAGCAGAGATTTTTGAGGCAGCAGTGTGTTGTCTCAAGAGTCAAGGGAATAAAAAGAGTTTCAAAAATAAATGTATTTTTTAGTTGTGATGACTATAACACTGTTATGAAGATCCTCCTTTACATGTAACTTTTTTTATCTGCTCAATTATTTTCTTAGCAAACATTCATAGGAATAGAATTATAGGGTCTTGTAGGATGAATATTTTACACTTATAAATTCAATTTTGGCAACTTTTTCAGCCATCACCCAATGCTCACAGCACAAAGAGTTCGGTTTTGATGTTTGCCATCACTTATGCCCACAGAGTCATCTGGCTAATGGTCCTTTATTGCCTCTCTGCAAAACCTAATCCATCAGCCCTATTAACTTTTTCCATCAGTGCTATAACCATAATCTGCTCTGCCCATCTATTCTGAACAGCACCATCATCCTTCAACCATCTAAACCTCCTGAACACCAGCCCCTGCACCACTGCCTGGCCTCTCCACTGTCCTCAACCTGTCCACCATGGCCCCTGGCACTGCTTTTCAGAACCAGTCAATTTCTCTGTATCTTCAGCTTTCCCCTGGAAACGCCCTGACCTCTCTTTAATTAAGACATGGTTTGAATGAAAACCAGGACTTTCTCTGAGAACACTGCTCCCTTACAGTCTCAGAAGACTGGGTGTTTATTATGTCATACCTTATCCACTCCAAGATCAGGGTGTTCTTTTGCCCACTTCACTCCACTTTCTGACCACTGTGCTTCAACCCAAAAGAAGAAAGGAAGGAAGGAAGAAAAGAAGGAAGGAAAGAAAGAAGGAAGGAAGGAAGGCAGGAAGGAAGGAAGGAAGGAAGGAAGGAAGGAAGGAAGGAAGGAAGGAAGGAAGCAAGCCAGGCATGGTGGCTCACACCTGTAATCCTAGCCCTTTAGGAGGCCGAGCTGGGTAGATCACCTGAAGTCAGGAGTTTGAGACCACCCTGGCCAACATGGTGAAACTCCATCTCTGCTAAACATACAAAAATTAGCTGTACATGGTGGTGGGTGCCTACAATCCCAGCTACTCAGAAGGCTGAGGCAGGAGGATCACTTGAACCCGGGAGGCAGAGGTGACAGTGAGCCCAGATCACACCACTGCACTCCAGCCTGGGCAACAAAGTGAGATTCTGTCAAATAAAGGAAGGAAGGAAGGAAGGAAGGAAGGAAG
>NW_012102787.1:178743-232614 GCF_000951045.1 Mandrillus leucophaeus
AAGGAAGGAAGGAAGGAAGGAAGGAAGGAAGGAAGGAAGGAGGAGAGGGAAGAGAGGGGAAGAAGGGAAGAAGAAGGAGAAATTCTCCTGCACTTTTGAGGCCTAGCCTATTTGACTCTACTACCTTCTCCCTCTCTGTCAGGGAGGTTTCATCAAGTGTGAGGTACCAAGTAGAAAGTTTTCTGTTTTCCCAGATTTCTCAACAAGTAGAGCCTACCACTGAGAATAAAATGCACAAAATAACCCAACCCCTATCCCTGGGACCTCTTTCCCTCCTCACCTCCACCATCCCTGTTCTGAGATTAGAAAAATCCCTCTCCCCAACCTTTCTTGGGACTAACAGACAGAAGCCTTCTGTTATCAGATTGGGCACTCCAGCAACAACTACCAGCACTGATACGATGAGGGTTACAAGGGGTGCAGGTCTTTTATGGGGCACAAGAGTAGTAGAGTTGTGAATGAACAACCATCTGTCTTCCTCCACATATCAGGTCATGGAAGATTATTCCAAATATGTTCTTCTCCTTTCAAGATGAGGGGATCTCTAACCTGCCCTTCACTCCACTAAGTAAAGGACTGGTGATGACAAACTCCCTAAATATATTGGAGCTTCTAAACTCTTAACAGGTTGAAGGTCTGATAATGCAGGCCACTGGCAGGAATTTGGAGACAGGAGTGAGAGATGGCAAAACAAGTAAAGAAGTAGAGACTGGGACTAGAAGATTGGGTAGACTGTATTCCCTCCATCTTAGATGGCAAGGGTGAGTGAGTTTCCACGCTAGGGTGGTGTGGACACTTGCAGAAGGTGACTAGATCTCAGTCATCCTGCTGTTCACCCCCAGGACAGCAATCTAGCTCAATTATCTCCTATAAGATGACTTCCAAAGGTGTAGCTCCAGGACTAAGGACTTCTCTGAGCTGCAGACATGCATGTTTAGTTACTTGTTTCATCTCCCCACTCAAGTATCTGAAAGGCATCTGCATTAGTCTGATAGGGCTGATGTAACAAAGTACCACAAACTGGGTAGCATAAATATTAGAGATATATGGTGTCACCGTTCTGAAGACTACAAGTTCAAAACCAAAGTGTCAACAGAATTGGTTCCTTCTGCTGTGAGGGAAGGATTTGTTCCCAGCCTCTCTTCTTGGCTGGTAAATAGCCATCTTTTCCTTGTGCCTCTTCACATCATCTTACCTCTATGTGTGTCTGTCTCTTTGTCCAAATTTCCCCTTTTTATAAGAACACCAGTCAATCCCAGCACTTTGGGAGGCCACGGTGGGCAGATCATGAAGTCAAGCAATCGAGACCATCCTGGCCAACATGGTGAAACCCCATCTCTACTGCAAATACAAAAATTAGCTGGGCATAGTGGCATGCACCTGTAGTCCCAGCTACTTGGGAGACTGAGGCAGGAGAATCTCTTGAACCCAGGAGGTGGAAGTTGCAGTAACCCGACATCATGCCACTGCACTCCAGCCTGGTGACAGAGCAAGATTCCGGAAAAAAAAAAAAAAAAAAAGAGTCATATTGGATTAAGGGACCACCCCACTCTAATATGACTTCATCTTAACTAATTATGTCTGCAACAACCCTATTTCCAATGAGGTCCTGGGGATTAGGACTTCAACAACTGAACTGGAGTTGGCAGGACACAATTCAATCCACAATAGCATCTCACATTCAACCTGTTGCCAGTTGAACTCATGATCTCTCCTCAAAACCCTGATCCTTTCCCAGGGTTCCTCATTGCAATGAATGATGCTACTATCCATCCAGCATGGAAGCCAGGCTTGCCATTTCCTGCTTTTCATTTTTTGTTTTGTTGTCCCTCACAAACTTTGCTCACTACTCTATTCTGGCATGTGCAAATATTTCTGTAATCCATCCACCACTCTCTCCTATCAACATCTTCCTGGTCTAAGTTACCATCTCTTTCTTGGCCTCCTGTAACCAGCAATTTCAATGGTTGTCCCTCCTCAGCTACTGATTTTTTTTCCAAATGCAAATCAAACTATGTCATCACCACCACTTAGGATAATTACATGATTTCTCATTTCCCCTGGACCAAAATCCTTAACATGAAGTCCACATGGTTGGAGCCTTCACCTACTTTCTAGTCTTCTCCTTCCATGCCACCCTCCTTTCCCATTGTACTTAACTTTGCTTAAATGTGAACAATCTCCTTCCCCTGCCTTTCTCCACTACCCACATTTAGTTCATTCTTATTTTCCATTAAGTCAGTCAGTCCAAAAATCGAGTGATTTCTACGTGACTAGGTGTGGTCTAGTCAGTTGGGGTACGCTGATGAGCAATTTATTCATTCCTTCGCTGTGGAGCTCACAGTGGAAGCTCCCAGTGGAGGAGACAGACAATGAACAACAAACCAAATAATTGAATTCCATAGTATGTTGGAAAGCGATAAGGGCTATGGAAATAAAGAAAAAGCTGGGAAAGATTGGAATGAAGTGGGGAGGACATGCAGAAGGGGAACAGGTGAGTTACAATTTTAAATAAGGTGGTCAATATGGGACTTACTGAGAAGATGACATTTGAGCAAAGGAGGTGACAGAGTTAGCCATGTGGGTATCTGGGAGAAAGAACACTCCAAGCAAAGGAAACGACCAGTCAAGGCCCTTGGGAGGTAGTACACCTGGCATATTTGAGGAGTAGCAAGGGGGGCATTTAACTGGCACAGACTAAACAAGTGGAAGAATCATAGGAAGTGGAATGACAGAGGAACAGGGCTGGGGAGGGCACAGATCAAGTACAGCCTTGCAAATCCTTGTCAGAACTTTGGTCTTTACTCTGGGTGAAGAGGAGGTCATCATAAGGTTTTATGCAGAAGAGAAATAAGATCTTACAGTTTAAAACATATCATTCTGGCTTGCCCTATTGAAAATAGACTTTAGAGGGCAAGGGTGAATGTGGGAAATCCAATTAAGAAGCTGTTAAGTAATCCAGGCAAGGAACGACAGTGGCTCAGACCAGAGATGATGGTAGCCCAAGTCTTAGGACAGTACTTGGCAAAGAGGCAAGATCAATTTGCAATGCCACTGGCTAATATTACTGTGTAAGATTTACCATGCACATTCCCCACATTCCCCTATAGGCCCTTCCAGTCCAAAATGCAGCTCTCTTTTGTGTATCTTTTGCTAGCACAGAAATATCTAGAGTCCTTCATTCCATGCCCCCAATGTCTGGTTTCCTGGACCTCACCAGATGACACCAAGGGTCCTCATGCTGTATCCCTCTTTGCCACTGCTTACCCCTGCCCCAGCATGCTAAGCTGCACAGTTTATTTCAAACTACTGTTCCACCTTCTGACTCCCTAACTTTCTCTTCTCATCACAGTATTGCTCATAGCATTTCCTAGTGACTCACCTTTCACTTTCTCTTCGCTTTCCCAGGTCAGAGTTCAGCAGAGACTGCATCTTAATCACACTGTGCTTCTCTCCATGGACTTTCCCGGAGCTGGCCCTTATATTCTGTGTCTGTACTCAGCGATCAGTCTTAGTCAAGGGATGCTCGCCTAGACCTACTAATCCCACTGCAGTGGAGGGTCACTGTGCCAGTATTCATTAATTCTTTCGCTACTTCCTCCCCCATATGTTTCTTTGTCTGCTTTCTTTCTCCTCTCTTGTCTGAAAATGGTCCTGAATTCCCTTTTTCCCTTTTCTTTTCCCTTTCAACCTCTGACAGTTTCTGCTTATTCATGTCTCAAACCTCAAAAATATATTTGTTAACCTCCATCCTGACCTTTCTTTACAAGGACTTGACTTGCCTATTCATCCACAAGCAATTGCCAAGGAGGCCAGATAAGTTAGTGTCTGCATCGAGCTCTTCTGAATGCTCTTATCAACACCAGGAGCCCTTAAAAACGAGGCGGCGCATAATGCTCTCTCTCTGCTTAATGGCAGGTGCCCAGTGAATCAGTAATATTGTCCCCTATTCCCAGAAGAGGATTAAGGACAATACAATAATATTTCATCTGGAACTCCACAGTAAGCAATGTCACCTTTTCAGAATACAGCTTCGAACCAGGAAGAAAGTAAAGAGGTCTCAAAGCAGCCAAAATATGCCACCAACTCCAGGCACTAAAGCTGAGGCACTTGACTCATAGGAAAGCCACCTGGGGTTTTATCATCAATCATTTATGCTTATTTTTCCCATAATTCTGAAGGGTGGGGAACTGATTTCCAATCATAGCTAATTAGGAGTAGCACATATGAAGGAGGGACATAGACTACCTAAGGCAAGAAAATATTTAGCAGTGAGATGAGATGAAATAGTGTACAGTCTGGGAGGACAAAACAGCTGTAAATCTTAGAACTCAAACTGCACGGAAGTGGAGTTTATAGGTGCAGAGCAAAGCGTGCTCAGATCAGAGGTATAACATTTTGACAACATGGGCCTGAGAGGAAGAGGATAAAGATACTGGGATGCTGGAGTGGTGGGACAGCAGAGGGTCTGAGTTTGTACATGAGGGGCTTTCATGGGCAAGAAATGATATAAGGACTTACGAGCCTCCAGTGCCTCATTTGCCCTGAGACCACACCCCCATCCACCGTCTCTGCACCCTATTCTGAGTCCACTGATTTTCACACCTGACCACAGGTTCCAGAGGCACAGAAGAATTACAATAGCTTTCCTTGTGGTAGGACAGTGTTTCACTCACTCTGTGAGGCCAGCCAGGGATTTAGGCACCTGTGTTGACCGCTAGCATAGTCCACTGTCACTTCCTATGCCAACTTCTACACCTGGTCCTTTCAAACTCAGCCAGCATTGATTGTGAATGTACTACAAGCTTGGCACTGTCCCAAGAGGTTTCACAAAGGTAAGAGCACTTGATCCTCCCCATAATCTGTTGGGGAGATATTGCTATCCCCACTTTATAGAAGTGGGAACTGAGGTTTGCTAGCAGACAAGATAAGACTTAAACTCAGTTCTACCAACTCAAAGCCTGTGGTTGTTACACAACACCATGCTACCCCAAAGTACATGCAGACATAATACCAACTCACTCCGGGGACTCCCATCCATGCTCCAAACCACTTGACTGATCCTCTTCAGAAAACATTTTCTTTATCTTTTTTTAAAGAGCTGAAAATTATATGTTTTTGTAAGTTTCCTGGTATTCTGTTGGTTACAGAAAATTATCCAAGTCCAAATACTGTAATAGAGGTGTTCAAGATTAGATTATAAGGGTTCATAAAAAGTTTCTCAATACTGCTGAACTGCAACTTACTTACCTCTAAGTTATTTATATTTAGCAAAAAATATGTTAAGCGAAGTCACATTTTTGGTGAGGAATGATGTTCACGTGATTCCCAAATGACATAGGAAACATGAAAACAGTGGGCACAGGGTATGGCTTATCTCCTGAGTGGTTTAATGACGCTTCATTTTTTCACTAGATTCTGACTTTGTCTGTATGCTAATGATGGTCAAAATCAGTACAACACAGAGTAAAAATATTCCAGCTACTATCATTGCCATAACTGCCAATTTCCCACCTGTATTCAAGGAGTTTCCTCAAGGCACTTTAATGATATCAGTTGTTTAAGCTGATGTAAGCCCTGGGAGGGAGGGAGGCAGGAACTGAGATGTATACACATTTTAATAGATTTCTATGTGTGTATCACATATCTGGACTTGAGCATTTCTTATATTCCAGTCTCGAAATCACATCCTTTCTGATTACCCAGTTGGTCAGTTTCTACATTCCCCTTGGCATTCTTTTTATCTTCTTCTAATGTAATGGATAATGCCTTCAGCCTTCTGCAAAGTTTACTCTGGTTAAAGCAGCAATTATTCACATGCTTGTAGAGCAGCTGTTTTCCACACAATCTGACCTTAAATCATATCCTCAAAAAATATCCTTATTCAATTTCAAGAGGGAGTAAAAGAGTGGCTAATAGAGTCACCCTCTTGATGTGCATATCATAAATCATGTCCATTTCTGTTACCAGTACACATGAGGACAGTAGCATCTTTCTCAGTATAAAAAACTTCCCTAAAGTCTGCAGAAGAGTGATCAACACAAAGGAGCCCTGCATAATGCATATGTTGTTTGCTACTGCTTGTGAAGTATAGTGGCAAGCCATGCATTTTAAACCATCCCATAAACCCCAAGGAAATGCTTCCTGACCCTCCAAAATTGCCCATGAATGATAACTGAGACTTCTTATTTGAACATAGCAATCATGAAAATGGAGAAGGAAAGACAGAACAATGAAATATAGCAGGATCTTTTGTCTTTATAAATATCCATTCATCCGTTCAACAAATATTTATTAAGGAATTCCTGTGTGCAAACCACACTGGTAGGAACTGGGTTGGGGGATTGGACAAAGGAGAAAACCAATGGATCGGTCATTGTGTAGCATTCAGGGTCCAGTCAGGAACAGAGAAACCACACTGGATATTTCAACAGGGTATTTATTATAGAGAATTGATAATGTGGGTGTTAGAGAACCGAAACAACCTTTCAGAAGCAAGGTTGGGGAAACATAGACTTCATGACTGCAAGACGCAGTACATTCTTGGGCTGAGGAAACATAGGGAAGAACCTAGAAGCTAGAGGAGGGCCCACTCAGAGTTAGGCTCTAATATCTGAGCAGGGGCTTCTACTTAGCAAACTCACAGGACAGGCCTCAAGGAGCTGGGGTCCAGATGCCTGAGCAGCACGACTGCTGCTGGTGCCTCTGAGGGACACTATGAGGTGGGTTCTGGCATTTGAAAAAAAGCTGCAGGCTGGAACCAACTGCTGCTGCCTGAGTGGTGTGCCATCCTTGGAATATCGTTTTCAGTAACATGAAGCAAACAGGAAGAAACAACTTCCATCTCCCTCCTCCCACCTCTTCCTTCCAGTTTCTCCACCTGGTGCCCCTAACAGGAAGCAGCCAGCAAGCCAGACGTATGGTTTGCATAGTATCAGCTCCAGCTTCGCGTGCAGAGTGAAAAGGGGCAAATTGAGCAGAGTCAATAGCTTAATAACCAGTATGCATGGTTTCTGTTTTCAAATCTAGTAAGGAAGATAAAACGCATGTGCAAATATAAAACTTACTAAGCAACCTAACAGGTATAGAAAATGTTGTAAGTGTCCTGTGAAGAACATATGTATTTTCAAGTGGGGAAATCAGGAAAATTTTATAGGGGGATGGATTTTCACATCAGCCTTGAAACAGGATAAAGTTTTAATAAAATAGAGAAAATTAAAAAAAAAACTTCAGGCGGAAGATACAGTGTGAGCAAAGTTGGAGTGGTCAGAAATCACCGAGAACAACAGATTGGGAAATAGGCTGGAAAAATATTGCAGAGGGCTTTGAATTCCAGGTTAAAGAATGTTATGAATTTTTGTGAATTTTTAAACACTTTGTATACTTGACCTTGACAGATTATTTGAATTCTAGGAGAAAATATTCCAGTTTAGTGCAGAAAGTTGGGACATCTCTTTTTAGAGGAACAAAACCCAGAAGATAAAGCAGATTGTAAATTCCCTCAAAAATCAAGTGACTTTGCAATCCTCTGCACTGGGCAACAATGCCAAGCTCTCCAGGAGTAGCCAGTAAATTGAAGAAGTGTCAGACGTTTCACGAAACTTACTGTGGTGTTTGGACCATTTGCAGTTCATTTTTGGCATGGTCTATAGGTGGAGACACTTTCCATTTAAATCTCTGCCCAGCTGCTGTGTGCACAATGGTTTAAATGGCACACCGGCTGTGTAATGCAGTCATCTGTCTTTCCTAAACATGAACAAGAATACCGTCAGTTCTGCGAATAAATATATTTTTTCCAGTTAGGGAGGTTAACACATGGAAGATTAACTTCATGCAGTGTGCCATTAACCACATATTCAGGGGTGTGAAATGACAGAATCAACTTGGAGTTGGGGTTCTTCATTGGAATCCATGGTATTACAAAGTGTTGTGCAGGTACACTGGCTTGCAAATGGGAGGGAAGAGCCCTGACTTTTTGTGGTGTTGGCTGATTTTTGTGGTGTAAATACTCCCACCATGGCCAATTTAAGCTTTCAGCCTGACGTCACTGACTGAGAACTTGGGAAAAGATATCAAGCCAGTCTGAGCTAACTCCAGCACAGTGCTGGTAGGTGTTAGGTGGAGGAGGAAATGATGAGATGCAGCCAACTGCAAGAAGCCTAGAAATAAGGACTACAATTTAAGCTAAGTGAGAGGAGAGAGACACAGACTCAGGAACCAGCAGAACTTGACAGAAGTATTGAAAGCCCTTGAAAAACAGTGATCATAGGGAAGAGAAGATGAAAGAACTGACCAAAGATGACCAGCCATAGTCAGTTATCTCCCTGGTGGTCTAGCTTGGCAAACTGTCTGACCTACTTTATGGAGGATGAGCATTTTACCCCCTCCCATAGCTGACCCTGATATTTTTCACATAGAACTTAGGAAAATAAATTTTTGTCAGTTAAAACTTCTGAAGCTAAGACACGTGAATTTTATATGAGAAATGAGGGATATGGGTAACTTCCATTTTTTTAATTTGAGAGATCAAATGTTTTCCCCATGACTTTGAAAGATGTCCCATTTCTTTGTACTGAATAGGTTAACAGTACAGATAAATTTCTACTGTAGTATTTCTGATGCTTGGCCTGACAGTCCTATGTAGTCAATTGCTAATGGCCTTGTTCACAAGCTTGAGTCTGGTAAAATATTTAATTCAGCCATAAAAATGACTACATAAAAAATTAAATTAATAATGATTAAAATTAAGTATTAAGTATTCAATTAAATTTAAAAATAAATCCAAGGACTTGTAATTCTCCTTATGGAGAAAAACAAACAGTGTTAATATGCTTGACAAATACTTAATAAATATTTAACTTCATATTTACACCCTATATGGAGAAGAAAAAAGTTAAAATTTGATATTATGTTATAAAACTGTCTGTGGCCTGTGCTTTTACAATGCCCTTGAGTTGAACTAGAATGCTGATGGAGAATGAGCTTGCATTTTCAATCAAAGAGAAAGCATATAAACCAGAGCCAGGAGTAGGCATGCATTTTCATAAACCAGGGCGGTCTAATCATCTAACACAGTTTCTCATGGAAAGCAAAGGATGGCGTGCCAGCAAATTATTAAAATACATGGCATATTCCTCTCAAACACAGAAGTGTGAGCACACTCACAGAGAAGTAGCAGCTGCAGCTGCAACAGCGAAGGTAGGGGCTAGTGACCAGCTCCTGCCTTGCAAACAATGCAGCATCCCTGCCTGGCATTTGGAGGATCGCCTTATGCTTATTCTGCCACCTTGTGTGATGCACATATATTACAAGGCAAAACATCTTCAGACACTTGCTCTATTAGCCCTTACTTAACATGCTGTTTTACTTCATTAAAAAAAAGAAAAGAAAAAAAAAAAAAAAACCTAATTGTCCTGCTTCAAGGTTTACCCCTACCAAATCATTGGTGCAGCTGAACAGAAGTGACTTGACTCCTGAGATATATTTATCTCAGGAGTATTAGCTCATGATGCAAAGGCATAGACACTGGTCCACAAAAACACACAAGGCAAGGACAGGCTCATAAAGATGTGAGCATGCTCTCACTAGACTCAGATGGCACTTGGTCTAGGTCACCAACACAGAGATGAGTTGGAGCACAGGGGATCATGGCATTTATTTCCAGTCTCTAAGAAAGTGACTAGTAGGGCAACAGTCCTTGGCATTAGCCCATCTGTCTCATCCACCATTGCTCAAGCCTCGAGGCCAGTTCCCACATGGCTGCACTGTTTTTGCTTTTGCTTAGTAACAGCAGCAGTGATTTGGAACAAGACATTCCAAATGACTTATCTGACCCCTTTGACTCAGTGTAGGAGGATTAGCCTAACAGCCAAAAGCCGAGCCGCATTTGGAAGTAACAGACACTGTGAACTGCTGAGCCTACTGAGCAGGGACATGGTTACATCTCCCAGACCACCCACTCCAGACAAATTTGTACTGATAGCAGGCCAACTATCTTTAGACAGAACATAAAGACGTGTCATTCTGATCTGTTTGGACAAGGGAACCGTACTGAATAAACTCTGGTTTCAAAGTAAATGTCATATTTAATTTTTGGCATTACTGATTCCTGCTAACACTATCTTAAATACTGCCACACTGGAGTAATGGCTATTTAAATCACAATACTTGGAAAATGTTATTTTTAATAATATTGCTTCCCCCTGTAAGTGCTGTATTTGCTGATAAAATTGCTCTTTTGGTTTTTAGAAGTATATCTGAAATCTTATTAGTTGTCAAAGAAAGCTTATAATGACCCTGATGAGGCGTGTTATAAACATGTGCAGGAAACCCTTCTTAGAAGGAGGCTGCATCTGTGGAGAGAGGACCACAGCTTTGACACCTGTCAGGCCTGGGCTTGAGCCTCCACTCTACCTCTGGAACAAATCTTTCCCAATGATTTCAACTTTCAGTGTGTAAAAGAGAGGTAATAATATCTACCTTGGACGAGTTTCTGTGAGTATTGGCTATAATAATACATGCGAAATGTCCGAAATATCATAAAAGGCACATAATAGGTGGCTACTGCTAATGTTATGGATGGCATTCAGTCAAGTGTGTTCAGAAAAACAACTGCAGAGAGAAAGGGAATGACAGAGACCTGAAATGTCTTACACCTGAGACTAAATAAGATGCCTAAATCATATGTGTACTTTGATATCCCTGAAGAAATAAGGGTTTTTCCCCCTTTTAATCTTGTGGTTATTTATTGACAAGAACTTCACAGGGATGTTATATTATGCTGTGTTACGTTATATGATTTTATATAGCGCAGTAAAGCTCAATTTACGAAATTCCTACTCAAAATCCAACAGTATCAGCACAGAAAGCATCGTGGTAATTTACTGGATATTTTCATGGTCCTTATTGCCCAAGTTTCCTGTCACGGAAGAACTGACGTTGCTGGATTTGGAGAGGATAAGGATGCTGCCTGACCTGATAAATTCTTTCCTTCAGAATCATCCCAGTGAGACCATTAAGAAAAGGTTGTAGAGAAAGGTTTTATTAAACAAAAGCAGCAAGGAACCCTGAACTTTGCATGTGGAGGAAGCATGACAGCCTTTGCCCGGAGTGAGCATCATCTCCTCCACTTCAGATATCAGGGACCCAAGGCCCCACAGGACTAGACTCTGTCCCCTCCCTTGGCACTGTGCACCCTCTTGGATCTCAAATCCAGACCTGCTCCAGACTGGGAGAGGGGTCTTTCTTAGCATCCTGAGGCATTGGCAGAACTTCCTGCATGTCCTGGTTCGCAGTAGCAGTCATTCTTTCCCACAGTCACTAGGATTCCTCACACCCGCTGTCATCACAGGCCCCATAGGAAAAATTACCTTCCTCTAAGCACATTCCTCTTTTTTTCTCAATTACAACATCCCAAGCAAAATGCCCCTAACTGGCATGTTAAGAGTGTGCAAGACTTGTCACTCTTCTCACCACTTACGAAATGCAGGGATGAGGTGAGTGCCGCCTACACCTTCCTGCTCTTTGCCAGCTTGTCCCTCAAGGACAAGAACGACATCTTAATCACTGTGCCCGAGCTTCAATACAGGGACCACATGCATGAGCATAGTTATTGCTTGAACGGCCAGATGAATGAACACAGCCCTATGTTAGGCACGAAGTTTTCCAATAATTATCAAGGGTTAAACTGTTCTGTTCTAGCACGTATTCTTATTTTGCCTTATCTTCCAGAAAGACACCTAGCGATCTTTTAAACAGTTTCTGCCACCTGCTTCTATATTTGTTATCATCCATTTCTTCTCTGTCAGAAATCTTTGTGTTATATTTAACTGGATCCTAAAAGAAATTTAACATCTCCTGATCAGCATCTTTTAATTAGCATATTGAGCTTCCCTGAATGTCAGGGTAAATTGCAGTATTCATCGAAGCTACTAATACTGACAGAATTGGAAAACACTAGAATATTAAAACAACTGGTGCAAATCGAAAATCAATTTCCAGAGAGCTCTTACAAGGTAGGAAAACAAGAAATAATGACCAGAAAAAAATTATTTCTGTTCGCTTGAGAGAAATGTCTGAATCTTTATGCAAAATGATTAATTTTTTAGAAACCCATGAGGCTTCAATAATGCACATCTACTAATTTGGTAAAACATGTAATGACATGTGAAGTTCTTAGAACACTGCCTGACACATAGCAAGTAAGCAATCAAACAAGTTATTAAAAAATATTTTTTTTAAAAAAAGCTTACAAATATTTAAGAAGGTCACAAAGAAAAAAAGGCATTAACAAGATTAGAAACTAGATGCACAAAAGCAATAAGAATCTCAAATTGTTCTGCCTTTTAAAAGTGTGATTTAATTGGTGCTTGTATTACCACAAGGAGACAAGACACCTAACCAGATCTCCATTTCTGTGGAAAATGGAACCAGAAAAATATGGACTTAAATGTGAAGGATTTGTATAACCTAAGGTAAAGATGTTCACAAAGTAAAGATGAACCAACACTATAACAGTCTACCTAGGGAGATTGCAAGATCTGCTTCTAAATATATTTAAAGAAAATGTTAGACTTTCAGGTTAACCTTATTTATCAATATAACCATATTTATTGATGACACAGAATTGATTGGGATGAAGAAACCTTTCTAATTCTCCATGAAGTTCAAGCAATTGGTGATTGGTATGTAGTGAAGCAAGAAGACCCCCCAAGACCCCCCAAGAGTCTGAATTCCTCTTCCTTGCCTAGAACAGCAAAACAGAAAACAAAACAAATTATATAATCTGAGCATCAAAAAATGTGCACATCCAGATGGAATAGAGGTTCAAAGGAATTCTGCAAAAACCACGACAGCCCTAATGTGCTTACCTGTTCTGTTTGGCTTCTAGGAGCATTTGTCTTTGTGGTACCATTTCTGCATTCCTTTTGTCTGTCTCACTCTAGTAAGCAAGAAAACAGATCAAAGTATAGAAACGTTCTTTTCAGGTGCTTGAGAGAGCACGAGTCTATGTATTCCAAATGTTGACTGCCACAGAGATAAAGCATGCCAAAACACCATCTATACATGATCCTGCTTCCAAGTCTCTGGGAATGAAAACTTTCCAGATTAAGACTGAATCATCCTGAAAGCTGAGAAGATAGATTCTGAGCAGTACTTGTTATGGGAAAAGAATAGATTTTTTTTTTATTTTTTAGACTTACAATCAAGATCAGTGGATTGAGACCATTTGCGACTTGTTAAGTTTGGCAATGCCCCTTTGTATAGTAGCAAGGGTTCTGCAAATTTCTTACAAGATTCTAAAGCAGTGGTTCTCAAAGTGTGGCCTGGGACCAGCAGAGTTAGAATCTCCTGGGAACTTGTTAAAATGCAAATTCTTGGGTACCACCCGTATCTACAGGATCAGAAACTCTGAGGGTGGAGCCTAACAATCAGTGTTCTAAAAAGCCCTCCAGTGGATTCTACTACCTGGTGATGTTTCAGAACCTCTGTTCTGGGGTTCTAGGGTAATGGTACACAAGTTTTTCTGGGACCACTTTTGGACTCATCCTTAGCTGGAAGAATCAGGACAATCATTTTCCCATTCTAGTCTATCATAATAGAATACTCTAGTATGAAGAACCAAAGGATGCAAGGGAAATAGGTCAATGGTTGTCAATGACTGAAGATAATTAAGAAGATACCAAAAAGGTCACAAAAAATTGTGACATGATCTACATTAGTACATGATGCTTATATGATGAAATATGACCTAATTTGTTACAGCTGATGTGTAACTAGGTGATGTTGATGTTAGACTCATCCTGAAATGAAACAAATCACCTACTAAAAACTGAAACTATTTTGGGAAAAGATAAGACTATGTGCCCTGAATCTTGGTTGTATGCTCATATCAGCTTAGTAATTGATGCAGAAATTTACTAGCTAAATATGAAACAGTGAGCAGACCAGTTATGTCATACATGGCCACTGGGTATGGTTGGTGTGTGTTAGTATCACTGCCCCATTCATAGAGAAAAAAAAGCCATACATGTTTCCTAACTCAAACAATGACACTAAAAACAAAAGCTATACACAAAGAACACAAAGAGAAAAATGGAATACACTCTTTGGCACAACACATTAAAACCATAAGTAATATATTCAATCTAAAACCCCACTCATTAAAAAATAATTTAGAACTATCCTCTTAAAAACAATTAGGTCAATGAAGAAATCAATCTCTATAAACAAAAATAATTTTCTATGTATTTATTACAGAATTTGAAGGTTATATTTGGCATAGTCTGACGTAAAATATATGCTATAAGGTATATATAAAATTTATTTTGGGGAGTTACTGAGGAGGACCATATTGAAATAAACTATTTCCTCAAGAGCAGCTGAAACTGAAGAAGAATGTAAAGATAGATAGGTGTTCTTTGTGTACTTTGAGGCCCTGGGATCAGAGAAAGCATATAGCCCTTTAAACATAAATCCCAAAACTCTGTTTTTTACAATTACAAAAGCAGACCCGCCACATTGCAGCTGCTGACTCCCTAGGAGGTAACTGTTCATGGGGATACTCTATGCAGTGATCTAAGACCAGGAGCACTGGGTCCAGTGTTTCTCCTGAGCCACTTAGTTGTTTGCTGAACTCAGACCTCAAAACCTGGGACCACCTGCTCTCATGAACCACAATTTGTTTTGTGTCTTTGGATCGGTTTAAGGCAGAAACTACAGAACATCGAAAAACAGACAGCAGTGTTTCTTCTCCTTTTATGTTCCACCTAATGTGATGCCAAGTACTGTCTTGATATCACTCATCTTTCTTGTGTCCCAGTGATGGGAGATTTTGATAATCTGAACATTTCGGGTTCTGCCTGGAGATGTTAAGACTGGAGATGAAGATGGATCCAAATAGGTTTTTCCTATAGCCTATGGCCAAGACTCACAGGGAGATGATCAGGAGGCAATTCCAGCCAATAGTGAAATAAGACTCCATTTATTACTTTCCTCAGGCAGGTATCAAAATCTATAGTTATACACAGTCATAACCTTGTATAAAATCTTAATTGGGGTACAAAGGGAGAGGTTTTCCTCCAACTTATTTATGGAGACATTTGCATCAAAGGAATAAGCAGGCAGGATTTAAAAAACAGAAAAGCAGCTCAACACAATGCGTCAGACCAGACTCTGAAGCCAGACCCATGGGGTTCAAGTCCTGGCTCTCACTAGCCTCTCTGCCCTGGTTTCCCCATCTGTAAAGGGGGAAATAATACCTATCTCCCAAGGTTTTTAAACGATTAATTGGATTGATATTCATAAAATGCTTAAAGTGATGCCTAGCACGTACTAATTGCATTAATATTTGCTAAATAAATGTAAAGTGGCTTTAAACAGACACTTTGAAGGTCACATCTATTCTCTTCTCTCTGAGCAAATAAGATGCTAAATTCTTACAAGGGGCTCAGTGATTTCAGCATATCTTGCTTCTCAACAGTCATCTCAGACTATTAGACCTAGCAGATAAAATTAGAAAGAAATAGTAATGCATAACAGAGCCACAAGTCTTAGGTTCATTTAGAAGATTTTTCTCGAGATCTTCAATAATCTAGCTAGTAGGGTAACAAAAGCTTATTTAGACACAACAAAGATGAGAAAATATATTAAACTTTCTGAAATTCATAGATCTACTCATAGGCAAATTTACGGCCAAATGTATTTATTGCTTAAAAAGAGAAAGGAAAAATCAAATTAATATTTTAGGAAATCAATATTTAGGAAAACAAATAGCTTCAGAAAATGGAAAGGTCATAATAATAAAATCAAAAGTTAAGAGAAAAATTGTGGAGTTAATAAATTCAAGCAGTAGCTGTTATAAAAGAGAGGCAGAAACAGTGCAATTAGAAGAAAGGAAAATATAAAAGACAGTTGCAGAAAATATTTACAAAGTATAAAGTATACTATGGATAATTATAAGAAAATGTATTTGGTAATCTCACCAAAATAGACAATTTTCTGGGGAAAAAAAAAAGCATAAATTACCAAAATTGATTTAACAACAGAAAGAAAACTTTACAAGAGCAATACTGAGGAAATTATTAATAGAGTTATTAAAGAATATCCCCTATAAAAGTCTCAGCCTATTAACCAGGGAATTATTCCAGACCTTTAAGGCACAAAGAATTCTCCTGTTGGATATAAACAGTTACTGTATTGAACAAAACATAGGAAAATGCTCCATCATCTAATGGAGCAAATATAAAGACTTGATACCAAAACCTAACAGAGTTGGTGCAAAAATGAAAATCATACGCCAATTTCTCTTATGAATATAGACGCAAAAATCTCAAGTACTGTAAAGTTTTAGTAAAGACAATTCAAGGTATATTTTTTTAAATAATCCACCAATCTCAAGTAGGTTTTATGCCAGGATTTCAAAGAGGGTTCAATATTGAGGAACTTTTTGTTATATCACATCATATTAATAGACGAAATAACACAAACTAAATTCTTCAATAGACGCTTAAACGACACTTACTACTCATTCCTTTTAATAACATTTTTAAAAGAGAAATAAATGGCTGCTTCCTTGGCACTATTAATAAAATATTTTCCAAAGCAGTCCCAGCATTGTATTTTATGGGGATATATAGTATTTTTTTCCAAATGGGAGTTCCTCAGACCACTGTCCTCCAAAATGTTAATATGTGCAGTATTTGTCAAAAAGAATGGAGGGATCCCTTTTTCAAATACTTGTGTAAAATGCTGAGTTGAACTAAGTCAAATATATATCTGATGGCAGGACTTCTTGGAAATACTAAGACAGTGGTGTGAATTCCAAATCTCAATGGAATGCAACATTTTTTTTGTTCAAAGCACTGGTCCCCTCAGAACACAGTTGTGAAAATGTTGTCCTAGAGGGATTCCTTTTACATTCAAATAAAACAAGGATGTCTGTTATCTCTATTATTACTTATATTGATTTAGAAACTCTAGCTGGTAAAAGAATAATGCAGAAGCAGACACGATATATAAGAATATTAAAGAAAGTAAGAAATACAGAAAATATATATCATACAATTATCTCTAATTATATTATCTATGATTATTATGATTCATGAATATTCCCAGTAGCAATAAGACACATAAAACTCATGAATGTTCTGAATGAGAAAGATGGGCTATATGAAAAAATATAAAATTTATGAAAATAGAAAATATTATGAGCAGGCATATGATATTCCTGACTGAGAAGGTTGAATATTACAATCAAATCCTATTTGCATTTGCAGGAACTTAGAAAGACAACAGTCAAGTTTACCTGAAAAATATAAAATGAGACTAGGTTCTTTCATACCTTGATGGTATGATTTAAATTACTAAATGCTTTTGGAAAGCAACATGATAGAGCAAGTCAAGAGCCTTTAATCAGAACCACCCAGAAGTTTCACTCTGGAGTTCTAGCCAAAGAAAGTAACAGAAAATCTCTAAGTGTTACGCGTGCAAAGATGTTCCACATTACATTATTTATAAGGGCAAACCTGGAAAGAGCCTTAATGATAAGAGTTATCGTTTCCAGATCACATGTTGACTAAATACATGACAGATTTTACAGATATGAAAACTGAGGCTCAGAGAGAAGAAATAACCTGCCTTTGACCATGGAGCAAAAAAAGTGGTTGAGCCTGCATTTAAGGCCAATTTCCAGGCAAAGCCCATGCTCTCTTCATTGCCCCATGCTGCCACTAAGGCTATAAAAACAAGGGACTCTTTAAACAAATGTTCCTCATCTATTCTTCAGGGTTATGACTCATCACAATTAAGGTGTTGAAGATGTTGTAGTAAAACGAACAATGTTTATAACATAATGTAAAATGTAAAGAAGCTATAAGTATATATGCACGCTGCAACAACTAAAGGGGAAAATCCACAAGTCCAGAAAAAAGATTAGAAGGAAACAATGCTAGTAGTCATGTGTTAGCATGGAGACTTACGGACAATATATTTTTTCTTGTTTCCAATTGGGTTGGTAATATATTACCTTTATCAAACAAGATAAGCTCATAAACTGAAAAAGGAGTAAAAACATTGTAACACACAAAAGTAGATTTCATGAGAGAGGAAAGGTGCCAGAGCTGTGTCTAATACAAGCTGTGTTTCTTTCACATCGACTTGTATATACTTTATACATATTAGGAGCTAAATAAATATGTGGTGATTAGATTGAAGCATATCCACATATTATATTTAGCTTTTTGCAAGAAACTGAATGCTCACCAAACAGCTTTGGACAAGAAACAAAAACCGTATCTGATTGAAATTACAAGGGAGACAGGAAAAATACAGTATCCATTTTGAAATTTGGCTTCAGCATTGTATTCTATTGATTTTATAATGTCCAGAGCAGCTAAATGCAACAAACATATAACGTGCTATGCAATATAGTGTCTGAAGTTACTTTGGTCATCACCTAAATTTCAGAGAAAAGGTAGGGGACATAAAGACACTATCAAAGAAAATTGATTTTTTACAGCTAATAACCTTGTGCTTGGTGGCAGAACACAGTATCAAAATCACCATTTTGTGTTCAGATAATTTCACCAGCCTTCCCTGCTGTTCCCTCGACACTCCCACAGCTCTCCATCTGCCGCCAGCTACCTCCTGCTCCTACACATTCTGATGACCACACAAGTAGGGTTCAAAACGTGACCCAGTAATTTGTATTGCATCTTTGATCCTCAGCTCTGTTTCCACTGTGATAGAGAGATTAAAGTTTCAGGAAGGGAAAAGTGGTGACTTATCTTTCAGGGAAATTCAATTTTTCCTACCAGAGGTGAGAACACTTGAGAAGACACTTTATCCCCCAAACAACATTTCCCCTACTTTAGGAAAACAGTTTGGCCTGGAATGGATACAACATACTCTAGATTCAACTCCCAGCTCTTCTCTAGCAAGGTTATTTATTACCAAATAAGCCCTCCTCCCAGGGTTAGACGCAATAAGCCCAACACCATTAAACTCTAGAGAATAGTCTTAACATCTGGATTAAACCTACATGAAATGTTAAGAAACACGGAACCACAGTCAGATACTGGCACTCCCCTTAAAGAGAAGCATCCCCAAATATCCACAATAAAGGCAGGGCACCAAGAAGAGCCAGATGAGTGAATCATGAGCCCTTTCCGTGGTTTTCAATATTTAATCTTTCACTCACTTCCACTCATTGAGCAGGACTGGCCAGGCTGTGATGGAGGCACAGGGTAAGAGGGGAGCTAGTCTGTCCGTGTGAGAAGGCATGTATAGAATTCCATATATACAGAACAACAAACCTCAGAGTTTTCACTGAAAAGAGAGGTCAAGACATCCCAGCAGTGCATTGAAAGATGGGCAGTATTCCAACAAGACTTTTTATTTTGTCTTTCAAAACAAAATGATTTAACAATTTTAAGAACTAAACAGCTACATGCCCAACACTGGACCAAGCAGTTGGGAGATAATGAGCTTAAATAATGTAGGCAGTTCATGAGTTTCAGATTTCAGTAAAAATAAATAAATAAATAAATAAATAAATAAATAAATAAATAGTGGAAGTTTAGAACAAGAGTGTCAGGGGAGAAACAAACAGAAATTGTGGATTGAGCTAAAGTCAAGAGGATTTTGAATATATTTTTTGAAGATTCAGGATTATCATAAGGAAATACGCTCATGATTGCCAACAGTAGAAGAAAAGGAGTAATAAACAATCATATTAATTAGCGGAAAGTACCTATTACAGACTTGTATATCCATTACTATTTACTCAATTTACTTTTGAATAAATAATTGTTATTTTAAATTTTCCATTCAAATAGTATTTGCATCCTCCTCTTTCTCCATCCTTCTTCTGATTGATGTATCTTCCCTGGACTCACTCTATCCATCCCTAAACCAAGAATCCCACTCCCTGGGACTGATATCATTCAAGTGTTACTCAGATATAAGCACTTGTGTACCAAGCATAAATGACAAATAGATTTAGTCCTCTCAGAAGGTTTCTGCAAACTCATTATTGACCTCAAAGATAGCAGTTTCTAGAAACAACCATCTTAATGCAAATGAAATTCAGGAAATCTCTGCCATTTAGACATGTTCTGTAAGCATCACCCTCTACTAGCCCTATACCCAACCCGTGAGCTTTGTGATTTTGCACCATAGTCAGTTTCTCATAAAAATGTAGAACCCCAAGATTAATATAAAATTGACATCAGCATCAGAATTCTTTCACTGTTCTGGGTCTCTTCCACTGTTTCTTAAATTTCTTCATTCATGTTAACTTTGTTTCTAAATTAATTTTATTCATTTATGTATTTATTTATTTAGACAAAGTGTTTCTCTCTGTCAGCCAGGCTGGAGTGCAGTTGTGAAACCATAGCTCACTGCAGCCTCAACCTCCTGGGCTCAAGTGATCCTCCCGACACAGCCTCCAGAGTAGCTGAGACTACAGGCACATGCCAACACTCTGGATAATTTTTTTTTTTTTTTTTGAGATGGAGTCTTGCTCTGTCACCAGGCTGGAGTGCAGTGGCGTGATCTTGACACACTGCAACCTCCGCCTCCTGGGTTCAAGCGATTCTCCTGCCTCAGCCCCCAAGTAACTGGGACTACAGGCACATGCCAGCATGCCCAGCTACTTTTTGAAGTTTTAGTGGAGATGGGGTTTCACCACGTTGGCCAGGATGGTCTCGATCTCTTGACCTCATGATCCACCCACCTTGGCCTCCCAAAGTGCTGGGATTACAGGCGTGAGCCACCACAACTTGCTGTGTTGACCAGGCTACTCTTGAACTCCCTGGCCTCCCAAAGTTCTGCAGTTACAGATGTAAGCCACCATGCCTGGCCCTAAATTAATTTTAAAAGCCATACTTGCCACAAACTGTAACTTCAGATTCAAACAATATAAAGACCTCAGAGATTCCCAACTTTTCTGGGTTGGTTTTGTTTTCAAAACAAATAGCACTGGAAATTAAATTGACTTTTTAAATCGGAAATCCCAGCACAGCTTAAACTGAAGAAAAGAAACTAGTAGTACTCAGCTAATCCAGAAATCACATTTGCAATGAACAGAAAAAGCAAATTAGTTTGCCCTGCCACATCTAGTTTAATAGATTTTCCCATACATAAATTAGAGATCAAGAAAAGCAAAAACTGTATGTGATAGATGGATATGCTTCAAGATCTGTGATCTCAGAAACTCCACTCCAAAAAATTACGAAGATCTAAAAGAAACACGAGAAATGGGTCTAAAACTATTTATAATATAGATACAGATGTTAATGCAGCTATATAGACATAGCTACATAGACAGCATTCTACCAATGACCTATATTCTGGATTTAAGTTTGTAACTCAAGAACACTTCAAAATGATTTCTAAAAATAAATGGTAACTTTCATGAGTGTTTGTATAATAGCAGTGAAGAGAGTAAAATGTACTATCATTGCTAAGCTGAGGAAGGATTGCCCCAGCAAAGAAGAATGGCCCCTCTGTGCCTCATGAGGGGCCCCTGTGTGATTATTACGTATGATTATACACATGGAGGTGAAGGGTAATGGATAATGCTCCTCCCAAACCTTGTCATCAGAGCTGCTCTATTAGAAAATTCTGGGTAATTGATCCAAGGGCAGAGATATTTAATCTGGGGCAGCAATGAAGTCAGCCTAAGAGATAAATTAAGGTGTCCTTAGTCTAGTTAAACTCTTTGTTCAAAATTGCAATTACACTGATGAGAGTAGATAGCTTCATTCATTTTCTCAAAGAGCAAATGTGCACATTACTTTTTCCCCATTTGGGACAAAGGAGAAAGGGAGTCCGTACACTCTCTGTAGAGAGACTTCCCACATTTATCTTCTCTTTCTCCGTTGGCCATGTTGACAGCAATGATGCAGTAGGAAGCATACATCTCCAAGTTTACATGAGGGCTAAGTCAAACAAAGAAGATACTTTTAATCAAGAACCAAATGGTACCTTTAACTATTTCTAATGTTATAAATAGGATGAATAGAGAGCCTGTAGCTTAAATAGGAAACCATGAATCAGAAAGGTGGTTGCCACATAGCTGTTATGAATTCCTGGAACCATCTAGAGGGGAAGGAAGGAGAAGAGGAGGAGGGGGAAAAACCAGGACTCACTTTCTGAGCATTACCATATGATAAGCGCTCTGTCTCATGCTTTACACATACCATGTGCTATTCTGGTATGGCTCTACAACATAATTCCAAGAAAAATAGAAAGACCATTAAAAATCAATATAAATGGACCACTATGGTTACATTAAACTGCAAATAACAAATATAGATGAAAAAGGATATTTTTTAAGAATTGTTCAAAGTGATTATTTAATCTACTGATTTATATTTGATAGGTTTAGTATTTGGAAGAAGTTACTATTTTAAATTGTTAGTAGTAAAAATGTACTATTCCAGTCTGGATTTTGGGAAAGGACAAGATTTCTAGCTCCAGCCTCTTCAGAGGCCATGTGAAGTAAGGCTCATCACTACCAGGTGTTTGCACTTCACTTTAATTGGCACAAAGGTAAGTATGGGAGACAAATTGCCTCTGCAAATATTGCCCAACTAAAGTTTAAAATTGATAAGTATCAACAAAAGCAGTGTTTCTCAAACACTACTATTTATAAGGGTCCCCTTAGTGTGTGTGTACATGTGTGTGCATTAAATTCTAATATAGCAGATCTGGAGTGAGACCTAGGACGATAAAATTTGGCAAACGCCCCAGATAATTCTGATGTAGGTGACTGGGATCATGCTTTAAAAGCATTCACCTTGCTATTTAATGGATGCCATGATAAGATGACATTGACCATAATTACTCTCATAGTCTGAAGACTGTGTTCCAGGTACAGGAAAGTGAACTATCTCAATCAATGTTGGCTAAATTTATTAATTAATTGACCAAGTGAAATCAAGATTGAAGCAAAAGTCCCTGGAAAATACAATCAGGGTTATCAGCTAAGCTATAATGAAGCCCAAGTCATTGCAATCCCAAGGTTGACTGCAGATCCTCCTTATTCATCCACATTTTAAACTTTCTAACTTTCTCAAAAGAACAGCATCTATATAAACTGCTTTTATTAATTCCAACTAGGACAAATTGTTACTTAACAACAAACTTGGAATCCACATGCTCTGCAGGGCTGGGGAGGAGTCATCACTACATCAAGAAGGTCAGAAGCTGTCTGCTGCAGCAAGCCACGCCTGTGCCCACAATGCATCATGTCTTTCTCACTCCTTTGCTTGGCTGGGACTAGCTATTCCATAACATCTTCCTTGTTCTCATTCTTTGCTTCTTGCCTTCCTGGCAATTTGAGAATCTGTCTCAACCTGCTGATACCTGTGGGCCAGGTGAAAACTTGCATGCTCTACATTTGGCGTGCCACACTCCTGAAGTTCTCCCAAATCCGTTTCTACAGACAGGAATAGAAATTTCAAGAAATGCATCCTTCCTGGCAAGAATATGTCTGCTATCATGCCAGAAGAGCCTCCTCCCACTCCCAGCTGACTCCTTTGGACAGCCATAGTCTTCTCTCTCTCTCTCTCTCTCTCTTTCTCTCTCTCTCTCCCTCCCTTTCCCTGATGTCTGCATGCTCATGATTCACTGAGTATGCCCTTCACATTAGCTCTGATGGAAGGTAGGCTTGTGCCCTGAGGAGATAATGGGCCAATCCTCCTGAAGAAGTAAGCCCTCTGAATGCCTGAGGCAAATTGGTACCTGCCCAAGAAACATCTCAGCAGTAACATTTGGGCAGTTCCACCTAGTCAAATCAGACACAATCCCCACATTCCTACTCACATTTTCTTTGCCATTCTTAAACTTCAGAGAAGTGGAATGCACTCCAGCTAAGCTTGTCTGGAAACTCTTCACTTTCATCTTCACGGAAAGAAAAGATTTTTGAAAAGAAAATTTAAATGAAACTTCAATTCTCATTAACCATCCCTCCACAGGGAGCCTACTGGCAATGAATCACAAGACTACCCTGCCAAATGGGAAATGTAAGCTGATGACTGGATTTGAAATCTTAGAGCCAACCTGGGCTGAGCGGCTCTGGTTTTTGTGGGCACTGAAACCTGCAGCCCATGAGTAGGTTCCTCTGTTACACTCAAAAGACACCTTAGCCAGACGTGGTGGCTCACGCCTGTAATTCCAGCACTTTGGGAGGCTGAGGTGGGTGGAGCACCTGAGGTCAGAAGTTCGAGACCAGACTGGCCAATACCATGAAACACCCCCCTCTACTTAAAAAAATACAAAAAATTAGCCAGGCGTGGTGGCATGCGCTTGTAATCCCAGCTACTCAGGAGACTGAGGCAGGAGAATCACTTGAACCTGGGAGGCAGAGGTTGCAGTGAGCTGAGACATCGCCATCACACTCCAACCTGGGCGACAGAGTAAGACTCCGTCTCAAAAAAATTAGACACTTTAACAGGCATGAAGAAAGCTTGTTTTTATCATTCTGTCTACTCTTGCTCCAAGATTTATTTGTATTTATCAAGCATTTTTATTTAAGTAAAGTACCTTAACAAGAAAATAAAGTCTTTTCTCACTTCACTTTCTGCACCACCTGAATTTCGGTGCCCTTTGACCTTACAGTAAATCACAGTAACATTCAGGAAAGCCAAAGAGTTAAGAAAACTAAGTCTTGATTGGGACACAGAAATTCAAAAAAGAAAAAAAAAAGATTATGCACAGAGATGCAAGGAAAGACAATAGTCATATGATATACTTGCACAATATTTACTAATTTTTTCCGAAATTTTACATCTATTGTCCTTCTCAGTACAATTACATCACTCTTTCTGCTCTGAAATGTTTTTCAGATATTAAAATGCAATTATAATTATTTCTATAGGAAATAGCAGGCTGAAAAGACCAAACTCCTGTATGCTTTCTGGTAGTGTTTTTCTCTCATTTAAACTGGATTTAATGAGCAGTCTTCTATGCTCAATGGGGAAACCGCAGCAATACTCCTTTCTACAATTACCGATACTGAGTTTCTGCAACCACAGTTTTCTGTCTCCTGTTTTCACCAGCTCACCATACATACAGTCTTTCCCTTCTCAATCCAACTTCCTAGCTGCACCCCAAGTTCACTTAGTCTTCAAAGTTCACACTGACTTTCAGTAATACAGCCTTACTTTAGACACTTTTTCTTTAATAGTAAATGAGATTATTAGATTTTTACATTTATGGTAGACACAAATTTGGAACTAAATTAATAACTAGAATAATAAGTGTTACTATTTATTGAACACTTTGAGTGTGCAAGCTATGAACCAGACCCTTATATCTACCTGGGAAAGTAATTCCATGGCAAAATAGGTGTTATACCCATTTGATAAACGATAAAACTGCAGAGAGGTTCAATAACTTTCCCATTTTCATATTGCTAGTAACTGAAAAACTGGTGATTTAAAATAAGATATGTTTGGTGGTAATGTCCATATTCTTAACCATTACTCACACCCTCTCATGAGCAGACAGGAGTCCTCCTCTTTTCCAAGAAATCTTTCTTTAGACTTGGCATTACTAGCTAGGGAAAAAACATACATAGGGCAATATTTGGCACTCCTTTGTTTGTTTTAACCATGGCCATAATTTCCACTGCTACTCTTGCTGTTTACACATCTCTTAACTATGCAAATGCTATTAATGTTTCTTTTAATTTCATGTTTCATAAACAATAATAGTCAATAAAACACCCATAGCACAATCAAATGTGCCTATGCAAACACTCACTGCATACCAGTTTTAGAAATTCTTAAGAGTAACAATGTTGATACTATTTTTCATTGGTGCTCCATTGATATAGAATTGGCCTATCTTCATAAAAAGCATTAATTGTAGATGCCTGCAATTGACTTCCACATTTTTATTGCATGCGTTTTGCTGTGGTGGTAGCTGTGTGTTTTAAAGTTGATTCCCATCTCCACTCCACCCCCGCCCTAGTACCTAGACAGTGTTTTGTCCATGGTGGACATTCAGCAAATGTTTATTTGATTTGGCTTGAACTGTTTTAGAGATACATTATGCTCCAGAATGCATGGAGGAGTGAAATAATCCATCCAGTGAGCTGTTAATCTGCTAAGCTATCAATTAAGGGCACAGCCATCCATAACAGCAACCATTAAAGACTACTAAGTCATTTATCTTGAAGTCAGTAAAACAGATTTCTGTTGGCAGACTTGGACAGCTCAAAGTATCTGCGATATGAGTGAATAAGTCAATAATCCATACATTAAACGGTTGCTAAGTACTAAAACTCTTTGAAATGATAGGCCATTAAGGCTAAGACAGTTTCATTTAGGGACATAAAATTCACTTTTAAAATAGTCTCTAGATATGAATTTCTATGATAAATCACCTAAGATGTACCAAAAAAGGTAGGTATTCATTCATTTACTCAAAAAGTATGTACAATAGGTTTTTGGAAACTTACTTTAAGTAAAATTACATATAAAGAAACTAATTTTACCATAGGCTAATTGATATAAACAAGAGTCAAGTACATGTAAGAAAGATTCATTAAAAAAAAAGTAAGATAATTATTTAACCAGTTATTCCAATTCAGGGTCACAGGTGGCTGGAGCCTGTCCCGCAGCTCAAGGTGCAAGGCAGGAACCCAACCTGGCCAGGATGTCATCCCATCATGGGACACACTCACGCATACACCCACACTTCCTCAGCCTGGAACAATTTAAATACACCAATTCACCTAATGTTCACATCTCTGGGATGTGGGAGGAAACCAGAGTGTCTGGCGAAAAACCTGTGCAGACATAGGCCACAGCTAGAAATCAAAATGTTTTCTCATCGGTGTTATAATAAAATATGCCGAATGAAACAACGTTATTTGAAGGACCTGCTGTATTGCGCACCTGCCATAGCAGTGTAATACAAGTTATAAAAGATACAAGTTATGAAATGTTGTCCTCAAAGACTTTACAATCTAGTTGAAGTCTTTTCTAAACAGATACATATTTCAACAATTATAAATCTGTATTGTAAATGGGCAGCATCATGAGAAATGGAACCTATAATGTGAAATGAGGGTAATGTGCCATTTGAGGTGAGCTCGGCTTGGCAGAAGGGGACTACAAACACTTTAATGAAAAAATATATAGAAACGTACCTGAAATGAGGGGATCACACAGAGAGGTAGCAACCACACTGTCTCCTCACAGTTTCCCAAGGCCCCTCCCTAACCTCAAAAAGTGGTGTATAGCTACTAGTGATACTTTCCAAGCAAGGTAGGGACTTGTCCGTTCCATAAAGCTTAATTTTGCATTGTAACATAGTTCTTTTATACTTGGAGGCTTATGTCCCTATGCAGAAACACCCATCTCTTCATTTCCATTTAAGGTAATATTTAGACACATCATAACTTTCCTACTTCTAATATCAAGCTCAATACTACTAATAGTAAAAATAGAACCCCAGCTGGTGTGATAATGCCCATATATACATTCTTCTGACTCTGCCTCCAGTTATTTGGCATCTAAGGAAGCCCACATCTGACTTTGAGCTAGTTAGTAGAGGGTGTCATTAAAAAGAAATTTAAATTAAGAAATTAAGAAAAAATATATAGACCCAAAGACTTGTGGATAAATGAGTAAAATAATGATTATAAGACAGCAGGGTTGTAGAATGCTTTGTATTCTTGCACATCACAAAAATATGGGAAGCCAAGATACATATTCACTAAAATCTGACTGTATAAAAAGGAAATCCAGGTGAAGAATGCACTCTAGACTTCCAATTCTAGCAATATGTTAGATAGATATACCAAAAAAAAAGAATCCTTTCTGCATGAAACACCTAGAAATATTGGATGAGATATAACCATCACCTTTTGAAATGTGCAGCTGAGATCATAAAAATAAAAAAGATATGGTCATAAACTGAAAAAAAAAAAAAAAAAGAAGGAAAACCAGCATAATAACCTAATGTGAGGTTTGGCTTCTTTAGGCATTTGCTCTTATTCCTAACCTAATGACTTGCTTTTAACAACAACCTCTAGGATAACAAAACCTAAGCAATGGGTTTTCAAGTTAGGAACTAAGACCTCTAGATGAAGTCTGGATCTTTGAAGACCTATACAAATTAAAGGGTGGGCATTACTTGGAAGACAAGCCTAAGGAAATTGCCCCAAGTGCAACACAAAGAGATGAAAATCATGAAAAATAAGAAAAAAATGAAAGATAAAATGAGTTACTCTGAGATATATCAAATTGAGTTTCTAGAAGAGAATAATAAGAATGGAGATGAGACAATATTTGTAGAAATTATGATTGCGGATGCTCCAAAACTAATTTTGTAGATTAATGAATTCTAAGAGTTAATGGCAACAATGGAGATAGAAGGTAGAGATGTAATAGCATCAAACATCCAGAGAAAATAACTGTCTGCCAAGAATTGTGTCTACAGATAAAAAGAATAAGACCAACTTAAGAGAGTTGACTAGCAACAGAATACCATTAAAAGAATTTATAAAAGATACACTTCAGGAAGAAGAAACATGGTATTAGGGGCAAAGTTTGAGAGGCTAGAAGTAGGGAACAAAGAATCTACCAAATATGTGATCTAAACAGACTGTATAAAACAATCAATTTGGAGGATATAAAGATGGGGTAGAACTCATATACTAGATAACAGCAATATAAATAATAGGAGTGGTAAAATCATGTTCAAAGAATTCTGAAGTTATTTCATTGTTCAAGAAGAAGGTAGTGATATTAAATTTAGATTTTGTTAAATTAACTAGGCATATTAAAATGTTATGAGTGGTCATACAAAGATTAGCAATGGTGTACATAGCTCCCAAAGCAGGTGGGGGTATGGAATAAAACAAATGAACAAACAAAATCTCAAATAATTCAAAAGTAGGCAGAAAGAGAAAAAATACAAAATTTAAAGCAAAAAGTCAAGTGCGAGAGATAAATCGAAAGTATAAGTAACCACAATAAATGTAAAGGGTCTAAACTGTTTAGTTAAATGGCAGAAATTGTTAAATTGGGTTAAAAAATAAACAGCTCTAGGCTTTGTACACAAAACAAATAAAATGTAAGGACTCAGAAACGTTTAAAATAAAAGGCCAGGAAAAGTTACTAACTCTAAACTTCTAAGAACCTAACATCAGCATGCATGAGGCCAAAAGCTGACAACACTGCAAGAAGAAATGGGTAAATTTACCACGATGGGGAGATTTTCATATATTAATACTTCTTTCAGAAATTGATAAATCAGGTAGAAAATGAGTAAGAAAATGGAAGATTGAAAAACACTCTAAACAAGTCAGATTTAACTAACATATACAGAACTCTGCATAAAGCAATTGAAAATTAAAGATACTTTATGATAATTAGCCACATAATGGGCCAAAAGCAAATCTCATTAAATATCAAAAGAATCATTATTATAAAGTCCATGTTCCCTGTCCACAGTGCAACTAAATTAAAATCAATAACAAGGCAAAACCTGAGGGAAAGAAATCAGATCAGTTGTTGCCAGAGGCTGGGAGATGGAGTAGGAGATTGATCACAAAAGGACATAAGGGAATTTTGTAGTGTGATGGAAATATTTTATATTTGATTTTGGTAGTGGATTCATGACTGTATATATTTGTCAAAACTCATCAAACTAAACACTAAAAATGGGTAAATTTTACTGTATGTAAATTATGCTTCAATAAACCTGACTTTTAAAAAAATCAATAACAAGCAATAACTTTCAAAAGTCTCATGCATTTAGTCCCCAAAATTAAATAACAGTGGAAATTAGAAATGCTTAGAGCTGAATGATTATGAACATACTCCATTTCAAAATTTGTGATGACTGTAGTTGGAAAGAAATGCATAACCTTTAACAGCTTAAAAAAGCAACAGGGTAAGTCCAAAAGACATAGTTTCAAAGAAAAATAATAAAACTGAGTGCAGAAATCAATTAAATAAGAGAAGAAAAGGTAGTTCTATGAAAGAATAATTATTAAAATAAAGCCCTGTCAATTCTGAGCAACAAAAAATTAGACACGAGTAAATATCAGGAATGAAAATTAAAACATACCTAGATTCAAAACACATTTTAAAACTATGTCAATGATATTGAAAGTTTACACAAAACAAATCCCTAGAAAAATATAGCTCATCAAGAATTATCTGAGATCATGTAGAAACACTGAATATAACTATAATTATGTTTTAAATTAAATTAATAGTTTAGAGTCTATTCACAAATAACCAACAAATTCAAACATTTTTATGGGACAGTTCAACTAACCATCTAAGGAGCAGATGATTCCAATCTTACACACACTTCCAGAGTACAAAAAATATAAAGACACTCTTCAACATATTTTTATGAGAGTGGTGTATCATTAATACTAAAGCTTTATAAGAATTCCATATCCCAGAACCATGTTTAGAGCTGCCACCCATTTATTTTGACATTTCTGAAGCTGAATTCCCAAAACATAAAGGCTTTGCCATAAAAATACGAGTCCTTAGCTTCCAAGGAGTAAGATACGTTCTTGCTCTGCTCAAACTCCTCCTGCCCTCTCATTTTATCTCAAAATATTTTTCCTAACATAAAATAATAGTCCACCATTTTCTCATCTCATTTTAAAACATAGAAACAATAAATTATTGTTCTAGTGCTCTGTTAGTCAGGATTCTCCAAAGAAATAGAACCAACAGAAGATACAGATATCAGCCAGGCGTGACGGCCCACACCTGTAATCCCAGCATGTTGGGAGGCCAAGACAGGCAGACCACTTGAGATCAGGGGTTCAAGACCAGCTTGGCCAATATAGTGAAACCTCATCTCTACTAATACAAAACTTAGCCAAGCATGGTGGCACATGCCTATAATCTCAGCTACTCAGGAGGCTGAGACAAGAAAATTGCTTGAACCCAGGAAGTGGAAGTTGCAGTGAGCCGAGATCATTCCACTGCACTCCAGCCTGGGCAACAGAGAGAGACTCTGTCTCAAAAAAAAAAAAGATATAGATAGGTATGGATAGATATATAGATAAACATATACAGACAAATACGACTCTAGAGAGAGATATATAGATAGACATAGATATATAGGCATAGAGAGATTCTAAATAAGGTATTAGCTCATACCTTATATCTTTTAAATATATATTTTTTCAAATAAGGTATTAGCTCATGTGATTATGGAGGCTAATAAGTTCCAGCATCTGGCATCAGCAAGCTGGAGACCCAGGACAGTCAGGGGTGTAGTTTTAAGGCCTGAAAGTCAGAGAACTGATGGTATAGATTCCAGGCAAGGTGTGCAGGCCTGAGAACCAAGAATGCCGAGGGCAGGGGAAGATTGATGTCTCAGCTCAAGCAGTCAGGCAGACAGTGAATTGAATCTCCTTTCAGCTTTCTGTTCTGTTCAGGCCCTCAACAGATTAGATGACGCCCACACACATTGAGGAGGGCCATCTGCTTTATTCAATTCACCAATTCGAATGCTAAGAAATAATGTTTAATCAGATATCTGGGCATCCTGCGGCCCAGTCAAGTTGACATATAAAATTAACAATCACAGCAGCCAAATCCAAATATATTTTTATTTTTAAAAAATGGCCAAATTGGGTTTCTTCTAGAAACACAATGATGGTAATCTTTGTCAGATTGGGGCAGAACCGGGCTGATCATTTCTGCTAGGAACACACATCTTTCAGAGCCTTCCTTTATCTGAACAGTACTACAGAAAAACATTTCTAGAGCCTTTTAATAAAAATTGTTATAACTTATTTTTACTTGTTATAAAATTATGTTTATTTTAGAACCATTATAAAGAAAGCAAAGAGAGAATGCTTCTATTCGGAGGAAACCACTTCCAAGCTTTCACACTGCTGTAAGATCTTCCATATCTTTATCCCCACGTATTTACTCACCTCTTTACTGCCCAATCTCTTAATTGTTTAAAAAATAAAAATTAAAAATACCAGCTCTCTGAAGTGACTCAATGACCCATTGATTAGGCATTGCATATATTTGTGCTGTATCTACACATTATCTCTACAATTGAAGAAAATAATCACATACCAATAGTGCAGCCCGAGGGTCATCATCTTAAAATTCTTAATAATCTTATCTTTGAATAGGTGCTTTGTAAATGAAGGCTGAGGAGACAACAAGGCCTGCACAGAGGTCTTAGATACTTATCTCCCAAATGGCAGTGCCCCTTCACCTCCTCAGGGGCGATTCTCAGTCGAAAGCCCCCGGGCCTCCCCTAACAACCACTGCAGCCCTGTCTGCCTGCAGTGGAGGCCTAGGCACAGGTGCAGGGAGGGTTGAAGGCAGGCTCGTGCACTCGGAGTTGCAGACTAGGACACCCCCTAACACCTGAAAGGGTCTGCAATCATCCAGCAAGTGTATCCCTGTGCCCGAAGGAGCACAACATTAAACAGCAAATTTAAAAACAGGTCAAGACAGAGAAGGGAAAGAAAGGAAGAGGCTTTTTCCCCCTACTTTGAAAATGTGAAATGTTACGTGTTTTCCCATTGAACGGGACCCTAAAATTATGCAGCCATCCCAGCATAACGTTCACTTTCCTGCTCCTGCTGTGCCCATGCTCGACGTGCCGCTACACCGAACTTCGTTTTGCTGTTCAAACAAGCCCAACTCAGTTTTCCAGGTTTCTGCATACATTGTTCCCTCTTGGATGAGCCTTCCCCGACCATCGCCATCCAGGGCCTATTTGGGATGTTCCTGCTGCATACTTGAAGAGTTCCCTTCTTCCCTGTCCCCTTGCTAAGCACAGTGTGCTGTAAATCCTTCTTTAATGGTCTTGTCCACTGTTCCTATTGGACTGTAGACTCTGTGAAGACCGGAATGTGGTGATTGTCCCCAGACACCAGCGTGAACTCATGAATGAGCCCTACGTTTCCATAACAAGCACCAATTTTCCAAGCACCTTCATCTGTTATTTCATTTCCTCAAACAAACACATGGGCCTTTATCTGGCTAACATCATTATCCTTATTTTACGGAAGGGATAAAGAAGCTACAATGATGTTAAATTATTTGCCTAAGGCCACACAGGCTGCGGCATTATAAAAATAATAACAAAAACTAACATTTACTCAACACCTAGTATATGTGCCGCACTTTGTTTGAAGCACCTTACACATGTGAAATCACTTCATGCTTACCGCCATCTGTCTTGGTAGGCACTGTTATTATGCTCCTTTTTAAAGAGGCGATGTGAGAGGTTAATGAGTAACTTACCCAGGTCTACAAAAGCAGCGAGGATCAGAGCCAGGCTAAACACCTGCAGTCCGGCTGCAGGCCTGCTCTATTTCCCGACATGCCACCCTGCCTCTTATTTGGCACTGCAGGTAAGACACATGGTTTCTGGTCTCAAAGTGGTCAAAGACAGAAATGAGATATCAATATATACTTCATGATATAAGAGATTTTGTATCCTAATTAGTTCATAGATAATCGATGCTCTAGAAATGGAGAGATTTTCCCTGTTTCACGCCAGGTTTTCTCTAGACTGGAACCACCATGAGCACATAGACTGTGTCTGGCTGCTCAATGTTACATCCCTAGGGCTTGACATGTACAAAGAGCTTAACAATCATTGGTTGAGTAAATTTTAAGAACCAAAATACCTGTTGTCCCAGGCGATAGAAAAAAGTTCCGCAGAGCAGAGAGCACTTCAGCTGAGTTTAGAGACTGGCAATGACCTGGATATGTGGTGGGGTGGTGGGAGCACCCTTTGGATGATGAAGAAACACTACGGAAAAACACACACAAGGGTGGAAGCATCCTTGGGTAGTTGTCAACCAACTAATCTGAAATAAAATGTAAGATTATTCCTTGAGAGATCAGGGCCTGAGTGGGAATATAGTTTAAGGAGGCTGCTGGGGCCAAATTATATAGGGACTAAATGCGAGTATAAGGAAGTTGGACTTTATTCTCTGGGCTCTAAGACATCTTTAAGGTTTCTGAGCAGAATAATAATACAATTGAGTGTCACTTTCAGAATATCAGTACAGCATCTATATATGGGATAAATTAGATAAGAATAAGAGTAAAGAGAAGAAGACAAAGAGTCTTGCTTAAGTGTGGAGGACTGAAACAACAGGAACCTAAACACTGACGGCGGGAAAAGGTAAAGAAAGGCTCAGATTTAAGAAGCATTTTGAGGGACTTGATTAATTAATGGAAATCTGCTACCATTTCACTAGTATGTGGAGAAAATAGGGACATAGGAAGAGTGAGTCCAGGGAAAGTCTGGAAATTACAAATCATATTTTTAATTGGAACAATATTGCTGATGAGTGACTTTTAAAAATCTACATGCTCAACCTCTTGCAGTATCTTTCAGCTATACATTAGCACATTTTTCCAAATATTAAATACATCTGTTGGATAGAACACTTTTATTCCCAGAAATGTCACAATCAGCTGCCTCTGCATAAAATGCATGAATTTGAATTATGGTATTAAGAAGCTGTTGTTATCTGCTGGCAAATCAAACAGAGTAGCTGGCCACCTTATTTCACCTCTTTGTCTGTAATTTTAGGTATTACTACTGGTGTGGTGCTTCACAGACTTTTTTCCCGTTGCACCCTGTTCCAAGTAAATACTGAACTGCAAAATAAAGATGTTCTGTTAATTTAACACAGAAGCATTGGCCCTTAGAGCTAAGACATTGATACTGAATTTTTGTCATTAGATAAGATACTGTTAGCATAACAATATGTAATTTGTAACTGATTAACACTTTGAATTAAAAAAAAAAAGTGCCAGTCAATGTTATGGTACATTGCCACCCAGTTTTCTGTCAAAATATTTTAATCTTGTTTCAACTCCCTATGTCTATATCTATGCAATATAAGAGACAGATCTAAGTTTTATTATGTTCTAATGGAGTTAAATCATAAACGTATTTCCTTCTTATAAAAGCAAGATAGGTCCATCCCCAATAAAAGGATTCACTTGAATTCTGAATGCTTAATAAAGTATCTTTAATATACTAGCCCTTATGCAACAAAATATTATTTCCATTCCAAAGAAATGTTTCCCACCCCACACTGAAGACACTGCACAAAAATAATGTAAAATATTAAAGCTTGGTGTTTTAAGACAAATTTTCTAAATTGAGGGCATGTGGGGAGTGGCTGCAGAGGGAGGAGATTTAATGGTGTTAATATGAAAGGGCCAGGACACTCAAAGGAGGAGGATCTATGTCTAGCTAAAATGCAAAAGCATGAAACTCTTTCCTATAAAGGGCTTTAAAATCCTTGTCTCCACTACACGGAGAAAACAGCCACCTAAATAAAAGGACACTGACCTTTGCAAAAAGAGAAATCAAATTACAGAGAACTTGGTTTAGAGCAACCACTGACAAGTTTAGCAAGTAAGAATTCAGTGACAAAGTATATGTCAAGGACAAGACTCATTAACGTGTATCCATGCTCTTGCTCACCTCACTTGAAAAAAAAAAAAAAAATCTGTCTTCTTCCACTCAGCTTCTCTCCCTCCCTGATCTCCTAAGGACTTAGAGTGGTCTCCTTGCCAGGCTGGTTATAGTGGAGCTACTCTGGAGAGTGAGTATAGCAGAGAATTGTAAAAGAACCCTGTGCTCAGAAGAGCCCTGTGCTTGATTTAATGCTCTACGGTAGCCATCTGGAAATTCTTAATTTTTGAACAAAGGGTATCACATTTGCATTTTTCACTAGGTCTCACAAATTATGTTGCCAGTCCTGATTGCAGGTGGTGGAAAATTTTCAAGTAGCAGCAGCAGCTACCACACAGCACACAAACAGGCCAGGCGGGACAAGCCACACTCAGCAGATATCAGTGACTAGGGAAGTCAAAGGGGCTATCCAGGGACCTCACAGAAGGCACCAAGCAGGGCAAACCTTCCACCCCACGGGCATAAGGTCCACCTTCTCTTTTACCTGGTGCCCTCTTTCGAAAGAACAGTAGACCCTTTGAAAGGGGAGAAACAACAGTGATGGAGTTTGAATTTTAAATCGACTGAATATTTACCCAAAGTAGAAAGCCAAGATGTCTTTATAAATGTAAGTTTTTTCGACCATGTTCAGGAGCTTGAAAAGGAGCATCAGATAAAGAAAATAAAGTTTTTCTTATATTTTTATCCTATCTAAATAATGGTGTATAAATGTTGACCCCTCCACAGAAGATGAGGAGTATGATCTCAGAAAATGAACTGTTTGAGGTTCATTGAGGGAGGCTTCCCAGCACACGAGTTTTTCACGAATGCTTTAGGTATATATGCCCCAGTTTGAGATTCTATTTGGCTAAGTACTCTGAATAAAGGATAGGCATAATACTGTCATGGAGTGTGGGGGTTTTATTGGTTTCTTTTTATTTATTTATTTATTTATTTATTTATTGGCCTCTTCCAGCAATCATCTGAACATGCGGCTCTGAAATAGAGGTATTTGCAAGCATGCTTAGCAGTCAAATACGACAATCCAGAAAATATGTAAAATATACATTCCAGAGCAGATTTAAAAATATACCAGATGGCTAGTCATTGTGGTTTTTTTTTCAAAGTTCCTCATAAAAACATATGAAATACTTTGCTTCTCTTTAGATTAAGCCTACTGAAGCACAACAGATGACATGATTTCTCACTTTGGAAAATGTTTCATTACCTCAAAATAATAGAGGTGGCTATAAAATGGCCTTTTCTTATGAAATTAAGAGGTGAACTCACTGGTATTACTCTTCTCATCTGTTTCTCCCTCATATATACCCTTTCTTCACCAAGAAGCTCTCTTCCCCTTACCCTTTCTCTTTCATTTAGTCCATGTGGTGGCCTCTTGTGCTGTATTTTACTAAATTGGAACAGATGGCATGGTAAAGGAGACAGAAAGCTCTGATGGAAAACCATCCACATTTTACCTGGGAGTTCAGGACCAAGAGTAATGGGATTGAACCTCCCAAACTGAGATAATGCATGTAAATCCCATAGTGCTATACTTAGTGTATAATCTCTTGATCACTTTCATTATTTTTCCCTAAACATAAGAGAGCCCTTCTGCCAACTGTATCTGTGCTGAGACCTCTATGCAGTCTCCAGTGCCTTTTCTGAGCACCAAACCCTGAGCTTGTGAAAGAATTGGTTCAGAATGTGGAGGAAAGTTTGAAGTATTGCTGTGAAAAGCTAATTCTATTATAAAGGAATAAGGGTTTGTCTCATGGTTTTATGTGGGAATGTCATTTTATAATCTATTTCAGAGTTTCTGAATTTTTCTACCCATATAAAAGCACCATGAAGTCAATGACTATGCCCATCTGACTGAACACATCCTAGCACCTAGTATTGCACATAGTAGGCATTTAATACATGTGTGTTAAATGAATAAGCAAATCAAACAAATCATAAATGAGGACATTTAAAATCACCTAGCCCATCCATTTCACAGTAGCCCAGGGAGTTGCCCAAGGTCAATGGAATATAGAGCTAACCCTAAAAGTAATGGATTTCTATGTCCCACTGCACAGATCCCTGAATTATTAGCACTTTCTCCAACTGAAATAACATGAACATAATTTTCTTCCCAATTATTCTGGCTGAGAGATATACAAAAGGTGTCAGTGGGTGGAAGATTTACAGCACAGCTTCTGGAAAGCCTGGAAACACCATGGGGCAGCTGCAAAAGGTCTTATGGTAATTAAATCGAGAAGCCAAGGAAACCTTGGAGGCACACTTTGTGGGCTCCAGGACAGCCCTCCTGGAGGAAGGCACTTTTGCGGACAACCATAATATAATAGATCTTTAGGGAAGCAACAGTGAAAGAAAATACAAGAAAGGAAAAATACCTATGGTTTCCTATCGTTTCCAAGGTTGTCATATATGCTAACCTTTAATATAGCCTTCGGCTCCACTACCTATGAAATATTTTTCTCTCCTGTTATAACAAGGTGAACAATTCACACAATTCATCTCCTGAAATTCGGTTATACCAAAAACAGTAACTTTCTTCGTATCCCTAAAGCTGAACTAAACTCATGAGCACCCCCATCTCCCCGCGAATTGGGGGAATAGGGAAGGTGATGATGGAGGCGATTAAAGAAGGAATTTTAAACTAATGAATTAAAGGTTTCTCTGTCCACACTGGTTTAAAAGGACTTTTTAAAGTCTCGTTTGGAAAAATCCTCGTCTCAAGTTTTCTTTATGACACCTGTACGTTTTTGAAGAGATGATGTCCTGGGGATATGAAAAGTAGCTTACCAGTCCTCAGTGTGATGGGGCTGGGAGGTGGGGCTTAATCAGCAGAGGGTCCTCTCAGCTTTGGGCCCTGAGTCCTGGGCTGTAACCACTTGTGGCAACAATGTGCTGGAGCTGCTGCTGAAGTCTGTAGTCAAGCTTGCCTGTTCTAGTTGAGTGTACCTCCTGATCCTGACCCAGACTTGCTGGCCCATTCTACAGCTGGATATTTCTCCAAGAGGCCCTATGGGAACTTTGGGATACTCTGCATCCCACCCACTGGCTTTGGAGACAGAGCAATGTCAGGTCCATCTGCCTCAATGCATCTCTAACCATGGCCAAATCACATCCTGCCACTATCAGCATCAAACTCAACCTACTGCTTTTCCAACAGGTCAGCTGCCTCTCCAAGCTACTCCTAAGGAACTAACATATTCTCTTTCCCCTCCCAGTAGTACAGGACTTTCTCTTCTGCTTCCTACTTGGTGAAGAAATCCTGAAGGTCACATCCCCCTTCTCTACCCTGTGGATTGATTTGTTCTAAGAGGTGTTTGCCTTGCCTTTTGTAGGACATTATGATTGAAAGGGAATGAGAAATATATCAGTTTATTATACTTCTAAATATATGTGTATATATTTGGGTATATGTAGATATATAGATATAGATATAGATGATGTATCACCATAATTTCAAATAGTTAAAAAGGATACAGGTCTGACTCCTATGATTTTGGCCAGACGTTGTTCAAAGATTAAGCTACAATACATTACAGAACTAGAAAATAAGTTACATAAAATAACATAGTAAAAAAGTCTTACCAAATGTAGTAGAGTGAACTATATTTAATGTCTCCAAGACATAACTAAGCCTTAGTTTTTGTATCTATAAAATACAAATAATAAAGTCTGCTCTGCAAACATTACCTGGGTGTTAAAAAAAAAAAAAAAAAAAAAAAAAACCCAACACTTTGAAAGCTATAAAGTTTGGAGAAACGAAACTTAGAGTAAGAAATCTATAAAATGAATTTTATCCCTGAGCCCCAACCCTATGGCATAATGGGATCTCACTATATATATGGCAAGAAAAGCCTGACCAGATATCAACTGACAACCTCCTGAGAATTAAGCAGCAGTATCCCATGGCATGGCATAAAGCTTAGTGGGGTATATAAAGTTGCTATTGAACCAGATTTTAAATATATTCTTTCTCTTCTATTCATAGAAAAAGCCACATTTACATGAGTGTGGTTGAAAAGATTTGCTGTAGAGTAGCAATTTTATGGGAGCGTGTGTGGGGGAAAGGTTTGATTGAAGTGCATATGGCAAACCTTTAAGACGAATTTAATAGAGGGAAATGCCTGCCAGCATCTGAAATCCTGGACTGGAGTAGCTCAGAGTCCACAGATGCTACAAACATTTCAGCAGCCTTTGACTGGGTAGAAATTGGACATATTTTGAATCAAATCATTCTACAGAGTAGCTTATTCTGCAGTTGCTCTCGCAGCATCTGGGATACTTTGCCAAGAATGATCATATTTTTGTAATCTCAAATCCATAATAAGTTACACAGGGCAAGACCTCCTCTAAAAGACTGGCTGGAACACAGAAAGGTTGGGAAACACAGTGGCATGATACCATTCCCAGACAGATCCTCCTCCATTTTCCTTCTTGTAAGGTTCTGTGCTTGCCCTCACTGCCAGGACTGCTGCAGGGTCCCTATACTCCATTTTCTCCTCGTGTGTCCATAGAGTAAACTGCCCATTTTGCCTTTCATCTAAAACGTCAGCTATGTGTTTTAGGGATTTTTTTTACCTATGGCTAGATATGTAGAGTCCTGAAAAACTATATGAAGAAAGTTTGAGAATTTAAAAATAATACTTTAATTAGTTGTGACTTTCAGGTGACTTCTAACTCAACCAGGAGTAGTTGCTCCCATCTCATCACTGGACATTACAATACCCATCTTATGGCCTGTGCTTTATGGTTCGTGAGACGCTTTCTCATGCATTGCCTTATGTGATCTTCTCAAAAACCTTGCTATGGCCAAGTACTGTAGCTCACACTGTAATCGCGGCACTTTGGGAGGGTAAGGCAGGCAGATCACTTTGAGGTTACAAGTTCAAGACCAGCCTGGCCAACATGATGAAACCCTGTCTCTACTAAAAATGCAGAAATTAGCCAGGCATCTGTAATACCAGCTATTTGGGTGGCTGAGGCACAAGAATCACTTGAGCCCGGGAGGCGGAGGTTGCTGTGAGCCAAGATCGTGCCACTGCACTCTAGCCTGGGTAACATAGTGAGACCCTGTCTCAAGATTTTAAAAAAATTTTAAAAAGTAAAATCTTGTAGGAACAGCAATGCAAACAATGTAGAGAATGACCCAGAGATAATACGTAGAGAACATACTCACCTACTAAGGAGAGTCAGAGTGATAATCCAGATCTCCAAAGTCCCAGATGAATCCCTTTAACTTTTCCCATGACTTCTCAATCATGGATGTTTTGAAGCTTATTAAAGAAAATGACAGGCAGTCATGATTCTTTCAGCTGCAGTCATTGCAACTGATGTTTTCTTATACCATTTTCAAAAAGCTAGATGTTTCAGACTCCAAAATCAATGTTCTTTCCCATTCCTCTGTTCACGTGATTCTCTGCTAGCCACAGGGAAAATGAGTAGTGATCATTTCTCTCCTGCTTAAAATGTTCAGTGCTATAAGTTATTTTCATCTTTCAATACAAGATGCAGGTATAGATAGAAATTAGGATTCTGAAATAGTATTGATTAGCCTTTGTCAAATAAACTGTGTAATTTATGAAAATACAAGAATCCAGCTGACATCTGACTAGAAGGGAAGAAAAGTTCACCTTATAAAACAAGTTGTATATGCCATGCTGCTAATAAGGGCTATTCTATTTCTGAAATGTCAGGATTAGGAAGGACCACAGTGGTGCCTGGTCTCCCCTTCCAAGCAACACCACAATTGGTCAAGGCAATTAGACAAGGCTCTGCAGAGTCTTTGGGATGGCACCAATACAGTTGCCTAATTTTCTATCTTCCAGATTCCTAATAAAGTTGTATAGAAAACACAAGGTGGAAAAAGCTATGTTTTAATGGGCACACGCAAGAAGTTTTATCACAATGCTGTCAGATACTAACAGGACTGAGACTGAAGGAGATGTAGAAAGGCAATCCATGAATCTCCTTCTAGAAAAAGCAGAAGTCAGTAAGGACAACCTGAAAGAACCAGATAGAAGCAGGAGATGGAAGTAAAATGTTGCTGGTAGGGCACTTGCAGGGACACCTGAAGTTCAACAAGGACATCAAGAGATGTTCCTAATGTTGCCAGACACATCAAGAGGGGAGCTGTATTAAACGTCTAAATTAGAAAGCAAAACTTTGAAACATTTCGAAGGCCAAATATCGAGTTATACCTGTATTAGTCCATTCTCACACTGCTATAAGAATATACCCAAGAGTAGTTAATTTATAAGGAAAAGAGGTTTAATTAACTCACAGTTCAGCATGGCTGGGGAGGCCTCAGGAAACTTGCAATCATGGCAGAAAGGGAAACAAACGTGTCCTTCTTCATTTGGTGGCAAGGAGAAGAAGAATGAGAACTGAGCAAAGGGGGAAGCCCCTTATAAAACCATCAGATTTCATGAGAGCTCACTCACTATCATGAGAACAAAATGAGGGTAACTGCCCCCATGATTCAGTTACCCCTGACAAGGTCCCTCCCATGAAACATGGGGATTATGGGAACTACAGTTCAAGATGAGATTTGGGTGCAGATACAGCCAAACCATATCATTCCACCTCTGACCCCTCCCAAATCTCATGTTCCCACATTTCAAAACACAATCATGCCATTACAACAGTCCCCCAAAGTCTTAACTCAATCCAGCATTAACTCAAAAGTCCAAATCTCTCATCTGAGATAAGGTAAGTCCCTTCCACCTATAAACCTGTAAAGCCAAAAGCAAGTTAGTTACTTCCTAGATACAATGGGAGTACAGGCATTGGGTAAATATGCCCATTCCGAATTGGAGAAATTGGCCAAAATGAAGGGACTACAGGCCCCATGCAAGTCTAAAATCCAACAGGGCAGTCATTAAACCTTAAAGTTCCAAAATGATCTCCTTTTACTCCATGTCTCACATCCAGGTCACAATGATGCAAGAGGTGGGCTTCCGTGACCTTGGACAGCTCCATCCCTGTGGCTTTGGAGGGTACAGGCCCCCTCCCAGCTGCTTTCACACTCTGGCATTGAGTGCCTGTGGATTTTCCAGGTGCACAGTGCAAGCTGTCAGTGGATCTACCATTCCAGGGTCTGGAAGATGGTGACCCTCTTCTCACAGCTCCACTAGGCAGTGCATCAAAGAAAATTTTCAAAAAAATGAAAAGACAACCTACAGTAGAAAATTTTTGCAAATCATATATCTGATGAGGGGTTAACATACAAATACATAAAGAACTTCTAAGACTCAACAACAAAAAGATAATCTATGTTAAAAAAATGGACAAATGAGTTGAATAGACATTTCTTCAAAGAAGATATACAAATAGCACATGAAAAGATGCTCAATATCATTAGTCGTTAGGGAAATGCACATCAAAATCACAATGAAATACCACTTCCTACCTTCTAGGATGGCTACAATTGTTTTAATAAAGAAAATAATAAGTTTGGTAAGGTTATGGAGAAATAGTAACCTTGTAGGTTTACAGTGGAAATGCAAAATGGTACAGGCCCTGTGGAAAGTACTTTGGCAACTCCTCCAAAAGTTAAAATGTAATTACCATATGACCCCGCAATTCCACTCCTAAATATACATTCAAAAGTTTTGAAAACAGGAACTCAGACACTTGTGTGTTACTGTTCATTGCAGCATTTTTCAGAACAGCCAAAATGTGGACACAACCTAAATATGGCAATAAAAGGATCAACAAAATGTGGTATATATATGCAATGGAATATTATTCAGTCATAAAAAAGAAATGAAGTTCTGATGCATACTACAACATGAATGAACTTGAAAACATTATACTAAGTGAAATAAGCCAAATGCTAAAGGAAAAATATTGTATGGTCTTATTTATATGACTCTATATATATATATATAAAATAGGCAAGTTCATGGAGACAGAAAGCAGATTAGAAATGACTAGAGGCTGTGGGGAGAGGTAAGAAGGAGAGGAGAATTATTGCTTAATGGATATAGAGTTTCTGCTTGGGGTGATGAAGAAGTTCTGAAGTAGATAGTGGGAATGAGTGCACAACACTGTGAATATACTTAATGCCACTGAGTTGTACAACTACAAATGGTTAAAATGGCAAATTTTATATTTCATATATTTTACTACAATAATTTTTTAAATGATAGAAAAAGCGATAATTAAACCTGTTAGTAATGGGCAAAACATACGAACATAAATTCAGAGAATATGAAACCAAATGGCCAATAAACATATGAGTAGATGGTCAGTCCCATTAGTAAAAAGGGGTATGAAGATTAAAGTCATAGAAGATACCATTTCTTACTCATCAGATTAAAAAACATTGAAGTCCAAAAGTCACAATGTTGGAAAGCATTGGAACAACAGGAACATTGATTTGCTGTTATTAGGAATGTAAATTAGTATTCACTACTTTGAAAGTATTTCAGCAATATCTAGTAAAGCTGAATTGCATATCCAAGGAGTACATAATTCCTCTCCTAGCCATGTATTGTAGAGAAATTCTTGCACATGTATACAAAAAGGCATGTTCAACAACACTCATAGTAACTGTATTGGCAAAGTCAAAAGCAAGCAAAAAATCTAAACGTCCATCAAGAGAAGAATGGGTAAACTACTTTCAGTATATTCACACAATGAAAGACTACACAGCAGTAAAAATCTACCAACTAGAGCCATACACATTCTCATGGAAGAATTTCACAAACATAACGCCAAGCAAAGAAAAAAAATGGTAAGTTTCAATGGAATAGATTATTCCATATGCATAAAATAGTAAAACATGAGAAATTGTATTCATCATTATATTCTATTTGTTCTCTATGTTACTGTATTTACTAAAAGAGTAAAATTTAAAGGAAATGACAATTACTTAATTCCTTCTGGTGGGTGTGGGAAGGGAATAAGATGCGAAGGACACAGGGAGTTTCAAGTTATTGGTACTATTTATTTCATAAACTCAGTGGTGGATACATAGCTATTCATTATATTAGTATTTAGAGTTTTTCTATGTTTTAACATTTCATGATAATGTCTAAAAAAGAGTCTAAAAAGAATTATACATGGTTTTTGAATATATCTTGTCAAAGATACTGTGCCTGACATTAGCAAGCTATCGAGCACATGATCTAGTTGTGGGTAAGACATTTGCAAAAATACATAATATCTAAAGCTCACAGATATCAGGCTGCATAATACAAGAATTGAGAAGGGGAGCCTATAAACCCTATAGCCAAGTCCTGGAAAATTAATTCCATAAAACCTTAATAGTGATTCAAAAAATGGAGAGAGAAAAATATACTTAATTACCTCTCAACTCTCCATCCAGTGTTTCAAGGGTTTGTGCCTGATTTATTTTTCCTCATCTAATGTCTTTAAGTGTTTCATCCCCATAAGTCGTATAAAATTTACTCTTAGAGAGGTCAGATGTGAGTAAACAAATGCTTCACCTTGGTTGCCTGTATCAAGCCTGTAGGAATTCTGTCCCATATTTCCAGAGTTTTATATACTCATCCTGGGTGGGTTTAAGTACGTTTCACAATACTTCATCCATCTTTCCATTTGCAAAGCAAAGAACCAGGAGTCATTTTCATATTCTCCTTGTTTAATAGTTTTATACCTGCCCAAATGCAACTTTCATATGAAAAGTCACACCAGCATGTGGGAAGTAGAAAAGGACACTAAATGCCCATTAAGAACTCACAAAATTATTCTTCTATATTAATGCAAATATATTCTATATTCTATATTCTATATTTAGTATAAAATCTTTAAGGGTCTCTATCCCTGAGGGAGAAAAGAAGTAAAGTTTATTCCCTATTTTACCTTAAGAGTAAAACTTAGTTAAGTGGCTTGACTCACATCGCACACCAGAACTTGATACCTTGAGAAAATTAACTCACTTAGTGTGTGCAACAATTGTATTATTAAATTAAATATTATTAATAGTTACTATTATCATCATTAATATTATTCTCAGGAGCAGAGTCAGAATGGAAATTCAAATTGCATATTTTTAATCCCTATGTGGTTTTCAGCACATCGCCCCATCTCCAGCAATGATATTGTGCCCTTACCCTGGTCCAGAATGGGAAAATAAATCCATTTCTACTTTGCTTCCTTGATGACAGGAGTCCCCAATAGCAGTGTACAATATCAACTCACCTTATTGAGAAAATGGTCACGGAGGCTTTTCTTCATGTATTTTGAATCTTCCATCATTGAGGAAATGTTCACTATACATAATTGCATGCTTTCTAATACTGCTTTCCTTCAAATTGGATTTTTCCCCCATGGATTTTAAAGCTACTTCCATTTGAGAAAAGTAAAAACAGTTGTAATTTCAGCAATTTGCCATTTTCCTCCTTTTGGGATAGTTTTACTCATTGTATTTGAAGGATAAATAACTAAATGATCTTGAAAAATTTAATGTGAAAGAGATACCAAGATTTTCAACACAAGAAGGCACACCTAATATGCCATAAAAGGTAGCTTGAAAAACAGAACGCTTTTCAGTAGATACATAAACTCCTATTTAACTACTAGCACTTTCTATTTCTTTATTTCTGCCCTATAATGAGCTATTCCCTGTTTACTGTCGTTAAACTTGGTTACTAGTGGCACTTAATATAATCCCAGATGGTTAAGGTTTCAAGAAGCTTCACACACAAGTAAATAAATCAAACAGGAAGGGAAAGCAGCAAAAGGATAATGCAACTTAAGATCCAATTTGAGGGTAAAATATAGTAGTGGTTCCTCTCAGATTGCAGAGATTTAAACACATCATGAAATTTTATCAAGTATCCCACAGCGGGCCACCATGCTGCTTTTACATAACTTCACATCCTAGAAATGTAATGATCTAGAGAGGTGCATTTTTTCAATTGGTTTGGACGTTCACTCTTCAATTCATCAGATTTTCCATTGGCCTATCTTGAGTTACATAAGTCAGAAGTATTCCCTACTGAGAATCAAACTTTGAAGACAAAGACTATTTGGTAGAATATATTTTTGTATTATAGATTTACAATGAGAGTCCTGATCCCCTTCACTTCATATCAGACTTTTTTTGTTGGAAGAGTGGTTTTACAGCCCCTCTCTCACCAAGGGGTCCTCATATTGCATTTACTTAGAAAGCTAGTCTTGGCCAAGTCAATGAACGTCAAGAGCTATAATCATTTAAAATATCAGCTTTCTCAGCTACTAAAAATAAATCCCAAAAAAGGACTGAGAGTAAACCATATGTTACTCTGAACACTTATTAAAAGAATACTAAGAGACTGGAAATGTCATTTAAGTTTTTAGTAATAAGGTAGAATCCTTTTATTCACCTTGCTCTCAAAGGATCACTCCCAGGGCATGAGTAATAAAACAATGACTAACACACAGCACTTACTATGTATCATGAATTGTTGTAAGTGCCACATGTATTAAATAACTTTGTTCTCATAACAACTCTATGAGGTATATTCTATAATTTCTTCATTTTACAAAGGAAAGTACTGAAGCACAGAGAGGTTAAGTAATTTGACTGAGGGAGCACACACAGTAAATGTAGAGCTTAGAGTCAAACTCAGACAATTTGGCTCCTGAGTCTATCATTTTTACTCTGAATACTGTGGTACACACAATGCTAAATATTAATCAAAACGCAACCTAGAACTCTTAATCAACGAGACAAAAGCATGAATTAAATCATTATCTTATTATTATCTTTTGATCATTCCACATACTATGAATTCATTTTTTTAATTCAACACATATTTATTGAGAATCTACTTGGTGCCAGGCACTATCCTCAAGAGTGAAGTTAGAGAGAAAAAAATGAGTGGCTGTAAGAAGCTCAGAGACAACCAGGAAAGAGAAAAAAAAAGAAATGGACAGATACAAGCGAGTGAGAGAGAGAAGCCCAGGGTTCCCACAAATAAAATACTTACTTATACAGTGTGAGTACTAAATTGATAAAATATATCCTGGCCTTTAAAAAAGGAAGAAAAGAAAAAGAAATTTCTCTTCACTGATCTTTTCTGAAAGCTAAAATACAGGCTTTTTGCCTCCTACCCTCCACTGCTATCATCCCCAAGAGCCTGAGGTTTATGGCACCTTTACTCAAACATTTTTCTTAGCATTAAATTGGAATTCCAATATTACCTTTATAGTTTTCATATTACTTTTGATATTTTCAAATCAGTATGAAAGTTGACTTTAAAATTTTTCCATTGAGAGCAAAGGTTTATTATGTTAGCAGCTTCAGACAATGCAGGTGCTTGAAACTCCAGCACAGATGTCTAACCCCTCCATCAGGCTGGCCCAACCTGAGTGAAATGATTAGAATTCATGTGCCAATACAATGCAACGACATAGCTCTTTATAAACCTAGACTGTGTCGCTATCCAGGCTCTTCAGAAACCATTTGCAGGCTGCAGATGGAGATAACTGAAATGGCCTGGACTAAAGAATCGGAAACCAAGAGGAAACAGAAAGACCAATTGTCCTGGGACGACAGCATGAGGCTGGTTTTTCAAAGTCACAGACTAATTCTGCTTGACTTAAAGTCATGCCTTGTTTCAAACACACTCTACCTCGGGCTGCCTGCTTGAGGATTCACTGCTAAGTGAGACCATAACTACTTTCTTTTTGAAAGGATTAGGCCACAGGCTGAAGCTTCCAATACTGATTTTGAAATCCGCAGTCATTTAGAAGATGGCTTCTCACATCTGTTCTGCTTCCCTGCTCCACTCGAAGCTCCGAATCGCCCTCCTCATCCTAAAAAGATTGCAACAGTCATGAACTAAACCATTTTAGGTCTCTTCGCTAGAATTAAATTGAGCTTCATGTGCTGTTTGGATTTTATAATTTTTAAACAGAAAGACAAACCACACAATAAAAACAGGTTGGTTCCTGCCCTTTATACTGCCTTATACTACTGCAGGGCCTTGGGCCATTTATTTTATTTCATTTTATTGTATTTTATTTTATTTTGTTTTCTTTTTTGGCTTCAGTTTCCCTTTCTAGAAAATAACAATCCCTGTTGATACCAGTTCATAAGCAACACTGGTATACATTTTTAAAACTATGTTCATTGACTCAGTTCCTGAAAGGTGTCTTTATGAGTTTTTTCCTCCAGAAATTGGAATCCATTTTTATTTCCTTATGCTCCATTGCATCCAAGCATCACCAGAAGTCTATCTAGCATCCCATAATTTAGAAAGTGCTGATCTTGTGCACCTCAGTTGACTAAGTATCAGGCTTCAGGCCTAATTACTGTTTAGTTTCTGCCTAAGTCACTTACTTCATCTCCTCTTCTTCCTTGCTTTTCCAACTCATTCACCAATTGTTTATCAATCAACTATAAATTGTGACAGACCCTGGGTAAGTATTAGGGAATAACTGTGCACATGTCCAGTCCTTGCCTTTAAAGATCCTGCATTTAAAAGGGAAGACAAGCAGGGAAACTTCCCACCAGAGTCAGCCTCAGCTTGACCCTGGTTCATTGGGCAACCCCGATTTGAAAAAGCAAACTCTTAGGTAGCTTTAGCCTTTTCCCCAACAAGACTCACCCCAGCACCAGTGCAGGCCATTTTGGCTCAAATCACTGTCCTAGACTATCAGACCCAGAATGCAAAGTTAGCGATTTCCCAAGACTCCTCCTCTGGCAGCTGAAATGACATAACTCTCAATGACAACTGCTACTGGGAAAACACTGCTCTCTCTGTGATGTCTTCATTCCTTCCCGGCAGCATGCATTCCTAGGGTTTTGGAGACCAGGTTGGACACTGTGTGGCCCAGTTCCCATGATTAGGAGCTTTCACATAGCCTTAAAAAAAAAAAAAAGTTTCTATTCTGTTCATTTGCCTGGTAAAAAAAACTCAGCTAAGCAGAGGGGCCCAGGGGCCCAGTGTCATTCACTCCAAGCCTCCACCTAGAAGGCTAAATCTGTCGCCCCATTCCCTGGAACACTCATACACTGTCAGTGGGAATGTGAATTGATACAGCCACTATGGAAAACTATATGGAAGTTCCTCAAAAAACTGAAAATAGAACTACCATACGGTCTAGTAATGCCACTGCTGGGTATATACCCAAAAGAAAGGAAATTAGCACAGTGAAGCAGTATCTGCACCCCCATATTTATTGTAGCACTATTCTCAGGAGCCACGATAAGGAAGCCACCACATTTAAAGCAGATTTTTTTAAACGTGGTATATATATACACAGTGGAATATTATTCAGCCATAAAAAAAATGAAATCCTGTTATTTGCAACAATCTGGCTGAAACTGAAGGTCATGTTACACAAAATAAGCTAGGCACAGAAAGACAAATGTCACATGTCCTCACTTATATATGGGAGCTAAAAAATTGATCTTGTGGAGGTAGTGAACAGAATGGTGATTACCATAAGCTTGGAAGGGTATTGGGGGTGGGGAATAACAAGGGGTTAGTTAATGGGTACAAAAATACAGTTAGAAGAAATAAAATCTAGTTTTCAGTAGCACAATAGGATGACTATAGCTAACAATAATTTATTATATAATTCAGAATAACTAGAAGAGTATATTTGGAATGCTCCCAATACAAAGAAATGATAAATGCTTGAGGTGATAGGTATCCCAATCACCCAGATTTTATCATTACACTATATGCTTGTATTAAAACATTACGTATACCCCATAAATGTGTATAATTATTATATATCCATACAAATTAAAAAATAGTATTTAAAAACAAAATATTGATAAAACATCATTTGTTCAAAGTGTGTGTTAGGTACTTAATACAGAGAATTGCTATTTCGTAACTTTGTATTGCAAAATAGCTATATGTATATGACTACATATATCTAGTTTTTATAATTTTTTACATTGCTACATTTATTATGTTAGTTATTAAAATATAATTTTGTCAGAGTAATAAACTACTCAAGCTTGTAAAAAAAGAAAAAATTCCTGCCTCCCTGAACCAAGCTCAGAGGGGAAACTGGAATTCTGTTCTACTGCAGACCCTTGAAGTCACTCTCACATCACTCCAGGTTCAGGTCACTTTCCTGACACACTATCTTAGGAATGACAACACTTCAGTTGGGTTCCCTAAGTGTCAGGCACTGTTCTACTGTTCTATACTGTGACAGGGGTTAGAGTGTGTGTGTAATGCTTTTCAATCCTCACAGCAAGCCTACAAGCTAGGGACTATTATTACACCCATTTTATAGATTATGAAACAGAGGCACCCAGAGGTAACTTGCCTATGGTTACATAGGTAGGAAGCAGCAGAATCAAAATTTGAAACCAGTAGGGTTCCAGAGTCTTCGATCTTAACCTGTGTGTTGGGACCCAAAGGGCAACTCTGCCATTCCAAGAGAAGACTCCTTGTACAGGGTTAAATGCCATCACTTATACCAATTGCTTAACAAATTCTATATAAATTCATGTATTCATAAGGGGACACAGCTTTATATTGCTATTTAAATTTTGTTGTTTTCTATTCAAGTGTGTTTTTAAGACATATTCTAAGGTCTCACAAAAAAGCTGGTGCTAAGGAATACTTCCATATCACTTGCAAATAATTAAGAAAAATGGTTTTAAAGTCCAGTACGATGGCAGCATGGCTTAATGGAAATAGTCAAGATGACTTCTCAGAACGCTGCCCTTCAGTCTTCCAGTGGGCACCACTACTATGATTTTATTGATTTCCAAATTTTCTGAGCCTCTGGTTTTAGGCTGTAAAATGGAGATGATAAGGAAAATTCTGTCTACCTTACATATTTGTTTTGAGGCTCAATGAGGCACCATATAAAAAGTACTGTGTAAACTACGAAGCTTCATGTAAAAATAAGTTCTCATTAAAAATAAAAATATAAGATTAAGAAAATAAAAAATTTATCCTTGCTAAGAAAAGAGGCAATTACATGACTTCACACTAGCAACCATAGGACATAGGTCTTTGCTCTGGCATCTGCTAAGACAGAAAGAAAAGAAGACATAAATAGGAGAAGAACAAATTACTCCTGAGGACTCTCTTGAGAAATTGGCTCTGGGGAGAAATCTTCATGGGAAGAACCATTAAAATGAGCAGTCTGGGGATTGCTGGAGAAGGTCTGCCTTCTCGTGCATGATCTCTGGTAGTTTCCTTCTTGGGGGTTCCTTTTTGGACTACTAGCACCAGAGTAGAGTGGAAACAGAAGAAACCACCAGCACAAAGGAAGCTACTACAACAGTAGCTTCTAATGCAAAAGAACTTCAAACAAACTAGGAAATTAGGAAGAAGGGTAGTCAGTGAAGCTAGTTTAAGATAAGTTTCCTTGAAGACTATAATATTCAAACTGTACGAACAGACTAGGATTGAAAACAGTTACCTATAAATTTACATTTTTGAAACATTGCCTTAAATCACAGATGTACTTCATCAAGAAGTCAACATCTGCAAGGTGGGTTCAACATATGCAAATCAAAAAATGTGATTCATCACATAAATAGAACTAAAGAAAAAACCACATGATTGTCTCAATAGATGCAGAAAGGACCTTCCATAAAATTCAGCATCCCTTCATGTTAAAAATTCTCAATAAACCAGGTATTGATGGAACATACGTCAAAATAATGAAAGCCATGTATGGCAGACCTACAACCAATATCATACCAAATGAGCAGAAGCTGGAAGCATTCCCCTTGAAAACTGGCACAAGACAAGGATGCCCTCTCTCACCACTCCTATTCAACATAGTATTGGAAGTTCTGGCCAGGGCAGTCAGTCAAGAGAAAGAAATAAAGAGTACTCAAATAGGAAGCAAGGAAGTCAAATTATCTTTGTTTGAAGATGACATGATCTTATATTGAAAAAACCAAATTGTCTCAGCCCAAAAGCTTCTTAAGCTGATAAGCAACTTCAGCAAAGTCTTGGGATACAAAATCAATGTGCAAAAATCACAAGCATTCCTATACACCAACAAAAAGCAAGCAGAGAGCCAAATTATGAATGAACTCCCATTCACAAAAAGAATAAAATACCTAGAATAAAATACCTAGAAATACAGCTAACAAGGGAAGTAAAGGACCTCTTCAAGGAGAACTATAAATCACTGTTCAAAGAAATCAGAGAGGGTACAAACAAATGGAAAAACATTCCATGCTCATGGATAGGAGGAATCAATATTGTGAAAACAGCTGTACTGCCCAAAGTAATTTAAAGATTGAATCCTATACCCATTAAACTACCATTGATATTCTTCACACAATTAGAGAAAACTATTCTAAAATTTATATGGGCCCAAATAACCAAGGCAATCCTAAGTAAAAAGAACAAAGCTAGAAGCATCACACTACCTGACTTCAAACTGTACTACAAGGCTACAGTAATCAAAACAGCATAGTACTGGTACAAGAACAGACACATAGATGAATGGAACAGAATACAGAACTCAGAAATAAGACCACACACCTACAATCATCTGATCTTTGAGAAATCTGACAAGCAATAGGGAAAAGATTACCTATCTGATCAATGGTGTTGGGAGAACTGGCCAGCCATATGCAGAAAATTGAAACTGGACTACTTCCTTATACTAATACAAAAATTAACTCCAGATGGATTAAAGGCTTAAATGTAAAACCCAAAACTATAAAAACCCTAGAAGAAAATCTAGGCAATACCATTCAGGACATAGGCACAGGCATGGATTTCATAATGAGAACACCAAAAGCAATTGCAACGAAAGCAAAAAATGACAAATGGTATCTAATTAAACTAAAGAGCTTCTGCACAGCCAAAGAAACTATCATTAGAGTGAGCAGACAACCTACAGAATGGGAGAAAGGATTTGCAATCTACCCATCTGACAAAGGTCTAATATCCAGAGTCTACAAGGAACTTAAACAAATTTACAAGAAAAAAATCAAACAACCCATTAAAAAGTGGGCAAAGGACATGAACAGGCTTTTCTCAAAAGAAGACATACATGTAGCCAGCAAATATACATAAAAAAGCTCAACATCACTGATCATCAGAGAAATGCAAATCAAAACCACAACGAGATATCATCTCATGCCAGTCAGAATCACTACTACTAAAAAGTCAAAAAAACAACAGATGCCAGAGAGATTGTGGAGAAAAGGGAATGCTTTTATACCGCTGGTGGGAGTGTAAGTTAGTTCAACCATTGTGGAAGACAGTGTACAATTCCTCAAAGACCTAGAGGTAGAAATACCATTTGACCCAGCAATCCCATTACTGGGTATATACCCCAAAGAATATAAGTCATTCCATTATGAAGATACATGCATGCATGCGTTCATTGCAGCACTATTCACAATAGCAAAGACATGGAATCAACCTAAGTGCCCATCAATGATAGACTGAATAAAGAAAATGTGGTTCATAAGCCCCATGAAATGCA
>NW_012102787.1:232954-235269 GCF_000951045.1 Mandrillus leucophaeus
TTGTGACTTCAACCTCTCTAAGCCTCATTTCTACCATCTCTAAAGTCAGAGTGTTAAAGAGTCTCTAAGCTCCCTTTAGTTTCCAAAATTCTGTGGTCTATTGTTCTCATTGGAAACCAGATACTTAGGAGAAAGTGAAAAGCCCCTGGAGCACTGGCCTTTTAAATATAAACCTACAAAGTGTAAGTATGAAAGCTGGAAGGCTTCATTGATGAATATGGCCTCATGTACAAGGTAGTCTGTTCACCTTGCCTTCATGTCTAGCACACAAGGGATATCATTATTTCCTGGAGAGATGGTTAAAAGAGGACATTTGAATGAGTAGCACATCTATCATCACTACACACAAGTCACTCAAAGCACAGACCCTTTGCCGAGTCAGTTCTTTGTAGAAAATTGTGGCAGTAGCGTAAATGCATTATCACCAGGAGGTATTCATGAGTTGCCAAAATACCATGAGCACAACGCTAAATGTGAGCAATGCAAAATGAGCAGCATTAGCTTAGCCTGGCCCGTAGGAGTTTATAGTGTAGGCCTTTCCAACAACAAAATGAACAGAATGTGATATCTGGGGGTCTTAATGGCAAATTTTAAAGGAGTACATATCATTCAATCAAGTGTATGGTAACCATAGCAAGTTGAAAAAACTTAGTGAACTAACATAGCCCATTCCCTGAAGTGCTAAATAACAGATTAAAAGGGGAATTCAGGAAAAATAAACTATTACTATCATTTTTAAATTGGGCAAGATGTATGTAATCCTTGTACACTGGGATTTCACCTGAATTAGAAGAGTAAGAAAGATAAGGAGAGGTGCACAACCAACGTATTCAGTGAGAAGCAACACATTCACTCTCCTCACTCCCAGAACAGAATCTCCATCCCTCGGTCCCAGATGCACTGTCTGTGGCTCTGTTCCTTCCACGGCCTTCCCTCTGAACTGAGTGAGCACACAATTGAATTAGATCTCGCCATTAGAGAAATTGGTCTCTGGAGAGCAGCTCTGAAATCATCCAAGCAGAAAAGTGAGAAAGCACGTTTTATGGTTTGCTGAATGATTCCAGGGCGATGTATAAACCCAGAGCCGAGCCTGCCGTGCACTGGGCTCCATCTATGAATTCCATGTTACATCAAGGGGTGATAAATGCTCAGATAAACATTTTTATTTTATGCCTCAACAATTTATCCTCTCTCCCTCTTATCTGACTCTGTTGACCCAACTTACTCAGTGAAAACACACATTCAGCCAGTAATTGTTTACCTTTGCTCACTCAAGCAGGTGTGCGCTCAGATTCCACTCATTTGCTATCTGGGTTACCTACTCTCCTTTGCCCATTCATCTTGATTTTCTCTGGCTTGCTATTGATTTTATGAAGGAGGTTTTTTTTTAATTTGTTCTTCATAAATGGTATTGACATAACTGTGTTTTGCCATTGTACCTTACATATTGTACTATAAACATATTGTGTGACCTATTTCATCTTCTTCCACGGGAAAAAGCCTGGTATGGGTGCTACAGTAGTAACCCGGGGGTCAGGAAAGCATCCCCTCTCGACAGTCGTTCCAAATATCGGGGACATTTGTTTAAAATCATGGCTAAGCTTATTGCTTCTCTCTCTCTATTTGTAAAGCAAGAATGTAAGGAACTGCTACTATTGTGCAAACAGATGAGTCTACATTTGTAATGCATTTTAAGATCACAAGACAAGCAGTCTATAAAAATCAGAAACAATAGCATTGCTATTAGATTTGTGAATACCTTCACCACAGATGTATTTCTCCGTGACGCTCATAAAAACAAGAAATGAGGTATTTGGGAGATATACACAAATCATTTTAAAGGCAGATTTTTATTTGATGTCTAGCATTGTCATGGGTTGCCATAACAAACTATAATTATTATTACTTAGGAGACATTTTAAAATATTTCTATTTGTAAAATCAGTTTAATAAGAAACAAACAAAATAAAGTCAATGTGTAGTTGGGAGGAGGGGGGTCCTAATACTTTATTATGAAATTTAAAATTATATATATGTATTCAAAGGATTCCAACAAATATCTTACTTTTATAGTTTTTAATGTTAGCAATTTTGTTGAGATTAAACTTGGTCTAGAATATTGCATTATTATCTTGAAAATAATGAAATCACGCCTCCAATATTAACTATATATTTTGGTTTGGTTTGGTTTTACTTTCCATTTTCTTATAAAAGATAAAATGAGAGCAATATCTCAACCTTAGTGATCCTCATTCTCTACTAACTCAAACTCTTTAGTCCTCAGAAAGCATGTGAACATTGGCCTTTAGGAAATA
>NW_012102787.1:235319-263431 GCF_000951045.1 Mandrillus leucophaeus
CTCATAAAAACAAGAAATGAGGTATTTGGGAGATATACACAAATCATTTTAAAGGCAGATTTTTATTTGATGTCTAGCATTGTCATGGGTTGCCATAACAAACTATAATTATTATTACTTAGGAGACATTTTAAAATATTTCTATTTGTAAAATCAGTTTAATAAGAAACAAACAAAATAAAGTCAATGTGTAGTTGGGAGGAGGGGGGTCCTAATACTTTATTATGAAATTTAAAATTATATATATGTATTCAAAGGATTCCAACAAATATCTTACTTTTATAGTTTTTAATGTTAGCAATTTTGTTGAGATTAAACTTGGTCTAGAATATTGCATTATTATCTTGAAAATAATGAAATCACGCCTCCAATATTAACTATATATTTTGGTTTGGTTTGGTTTTACTTTCCATTTTCTTATAAAAGATAAAATGAGAGCAATATCTCAACCTTAGTGATCCTCATTCTCTACTAACTCAAACTCTTTAGTCCTCAGAAAGCATGTGAACATTGGCCTTTAGGAAATAGTGTTCTTTTCTCTTTTAGACTTTGTGGAAATAAAGCCTGATTAACAATATACATTTTCCCCCTTTAGCTTCTGTTTGTGTCCACAGGTGTGAAACAAGCCTCTAACAGAGAACTTTGCATAAAGAAGCTCAAGAGTACATAGAGATGGATTAAAGTGCCCCAGAGGCCGTGTCAGAGGCAAACACAGCCAACCCTACTGTGAGTTTTGGCCCCAGACTTTGCCCTCAAAGAAATCAAGGAAAGACAGCATGTTAAAAAATAAAAACAACAGGATGTGGGTATTGATATCATTTTCAAACTCTCATTTGAAATTTATCTTTCAAAGCTTCTTAAATTTTTGGATTTGTCTGTGACTTATTTATCATTTATTTATCATCTATAATTGGCCAACTAAGAAAGAGAACCCTTTCTCAATGCATCAGACACATGGTTTAGGGGTTGAAAGGATTATGAGGAAATATTTCTTCTGGCAGTTATATTTGTACAATAAGAAATGCTCAAGTTCCTCAGCACTGGCTTATACCATTAATATTTCAACACAACTTTTTATTTTGTAGGCACAGGAAGATGATGAATTTTATATTAGATCACAAAGATCCCACATTGTTGGAGGTGTTTTGTTGTTGTTGTTGTTGAGAATTGTTTTACTATTATCAACTAAGACTCTCATTGCTGAATACTCACCAGCACTTGATATTCAATTAAGATTCCTGAATTCTATTTTGAGGATGCTGAGAATGTATTTTAAAACCCTACAATATTCTTCTTCTAAGTAATTCTAGTATCTTACTATTCAATTATTAATTTTAGAAAAGTCACATAAACTGGATTTGGCTTAAATAATATTTATAGACAGTCAAAGATTCTTAAAGTGTACCATCTACTTCTGCTAAGACATTCAGGGATATTTGTCTAAATCACCCTGTTATGGGTTGTTTTCCCCTCAAAAGTCATACGTTGAAATTTAAATGCCCAGTACCTTAGAATGTGACTGTACTTGGAGACAGGGCATTGTAAAAGGTAATGATGGTAAAATGGTGTTTTCAGGGTAGGCCCTAATCCAGTATAACTGGTGTCCTTATCAGAAGAGGAGGTGAAGACACATATATACACAGAGGGAAGTTCATGTGAAGACAAAGGGAAAGATAGTCATTTATAAGCCAAGAAGAGAAGCCTCAGAATAAAATCAACTCATCAAAAACTTGATCTTGGACTTGTAACCTCCAGAACTGCAAGGAAATAAAATTTCTATTATCCATTTGCAGTCCCTTGTTATGGCAATCCCAGCAAATATACACCCCTCCCTCAACAATCAGGAAGAGTTACTTACCCAACTTTGCAACAGAGGGTTACTTCAACACCCTAAGCAAAACCTACTTACTAGTCAACAGCAGCACACGATCTGCCAGCAGATGTCTAGGGTCTGAGTCTGCTGACACTGAGGATATTACAGGGCTGCTCCATAAGAACTTTGGGGCCTGTCTCTTCCATTTTGTCTGCCCTATCTCTTAACACCATCTCAAAATGCAAGCTCCTATGGCTCCATAATCTTCTCAAGTAGAGGCAAACGCTTACAGTTCTTCAGCTCTATATCCCCAGGTAGGGGAGAAGCCCCCAGGAGGTTGGAAGGTAAGGGATTCTTAACTGTCTTCTCTCATTTTTAACATAAGACATCGAAGTTCTGACTTTTGGGCATTACTATTTCTCCTTAATTTTTGGCTTATTTTTATTTTTTTCCTGTCTTCCTTGTTTGGCAGCAGGCACTGTTGTTTCTCGAACAATCTTTCTTCCGTATTAATTTGTATCCCCTTAAATTATCACTGGCTTCATGGGTTTTCTAAAAAATGAGATAGAACCTATTCTGAATCTATTTGCTGTTTTGTTTTTTTAAATTAATTTATTTAAATTATTTTTTGAGACAGCGTCTTGCTCCTTCGCCCAGGTTGAAGTGCAGGGGTGCTATCTCGACTCACTACAACCTCCACCTCCTGGGTTCAAAACATTCCCGAGCCTCGTCCTCTCGAGTAGCTGGGATTGCAGGCATGCACCACCACACCCAGCTAATTTTTGTATTTTTAGTAGCGACGAAGTTTTGTCACATTGGCCCGCAGTCTCGAACTCCTGGCCCCAAGTGATCCTCCCGCCTCGGCCTCCCAAAGTGCTGTGATTATAGGCTTCAACCACTGCGCCCAGCTTGTTTGCTATTCTTTAATCGATATGCAAGTGTATTTTCTACCCAAAACCAAACACAGCTCATTATGGCAGGGTCAGACATGGTTGAATCTATTCCTTCTCTGGAGTTTCTAAGTATGCATGGTTTGCTGACATTTTTGCATTATTTTTATCCTGGCCCAAGTTTCACTTTCTTGAGCATTAATGGGTTTTTTAAATAATTATTTTTAAATAAAACTTTCCACAAAAGACCAAATTAAAACCAGCTAAGCAGCCAGGTTGCTCACTAGGGAAGGTCCCCCAGTGAGATGGCATATAGCCATGTCTGCTTAAGGAAGACTGAGATAACTAGGCCTGGAACCCATCACTCCTGGATGTAAAAGTGGCTGTTCAACACAAGAAGTGGTACCTAAGGCCACATTTACAGAAGAGGCCAATTACTGTAAAGCATGTTTAGCTTCCCCAAACACCTAGAAATTTGAATGTGAACCAATTTAAAGCTATTAGCATATCATAGTCTCTTCAGTGTTTCAAACAGTGATAATATCCCAGTTGGAGTGGGAATTTGACCAAGGAATTATCTTTTCCTCAATTAGCATATTATGTGAATATTCGGATCAAGCAAAGCATTTTAAATCTGCCCATAAATTTCTTCCACCCTTGGCTCACTTGAGCAGTGGTAAGTTGGTATCATGTGTTGTTGCCTTTTGTGAACTTAAGAAGTGCAAATTTAAGAAAAGTTTTGCTTTATTAATCAGTTTCCTTGATGAAAAAGCACTGACCATAACATGGGTATTTAAACACAAATTTATGTGTCCATCTTGGATAAAATATTTCTGTGGGGAAGTGAACAAAAAACAGAATAAAATCAACTCGTCAAAAACTTGATCTTGGACTTGTAACCTCCAGAACTGCAAGGAAATAAAATTTCTATTATCCATTTGCAGTCCCTTGTTATGGCAATCCCAGCAAATATACACCCCTCCCTCAACAATCAGGAAGAGTTACTTACCCAACTTTGCAACAGAGGGTTACTTCAACACCCTAAGCAAAACCTACTTACTAGTCAACAGCAGCACACGATCTGCCAGCAGATGTCTAGGGTCTGAGTCTGCTGACACTGAGGATATTACAGGGCTGCTCCATAAGAACTTTGGGGCCTGTCTCTTCCATTTTGTCTGCCCTATCTCTTAACACCATCTCAAAATGCAAGCTCCTATGGCTCCATTATCTTCTCAAGTAGAGGCAAACGCTTACAGTTCTTCAGCTCTATATCCCCAGGTAGGGGAGAAGCCCCCAGGAGGTTGGAAGGTAAGGGATTCTTAACTGTCTTCTCTCATTTTTAACATAAGACATCGAAGTTCTGACTTTTGGGCATTACTATTTCTCCTTAATTTTTGGCTTATTTTTATTTTTTTCCTGTCTTCCTTGTTTGGCAGCAGGCACTGTTGTTTCTCGAACAATCTTTCTTCCGTATTAATTTGTATCCCCTTAAATTATCACTGGCTTCATGGGTTTTCTAAAAAATGAGATAGAACCTATTCTGAATCTATTTGCTGTTTTGTTTTTTTAAATTAATTTATTTAAATTATTTTTTGAGACAGCGTCTTGCTCCTTCGCCCAGGTTGAAGTGCAGGGGTGCTATCTCGACTCACTACAACCTCCACCTCCTGGGTTCAAAACATTCCCGAGCCTCGTCCTCTCGAGTAGCTGGGATTGCAGGCATGCACCACCACACCCAGCTAATTTTTGTATTTTTAGTAGCGACGAAGTTTTGTCACATTGGCCCGCAGTCTCGAACTCCTGGCCCCAAGTGATCCTCCCGCCTCGGCCTCCCAAAGTGCTGTGATTATAGGCTTCAACCACTGCGCCCAGCTTGTTTGCTATTCTTTAATCGATATGCAAGTGTATTTTCTACCCAAAACCAAACACAGCTCATTATGGCAGGGTCAGACATGGTTGAATCTATTCCTTCTCTGGAGTTTCTAAGTATGCATGGTTTGCTGACATTTTTGCATTATTTTTATCCTGGCCCAAGTTTCACTTTCTTGAGCATTAATGGGTTTTTTAAATAATTATTTTTAAATAAAACTTTCCACAAAAGACCAAATTAAAACCAGCTAAGCAGCCAGGTTGCTCACTAGGGAAGGTCCCCCAGTGAGATGGCATATAGCCATGTCTGCTTAAGGAAGACTGAGATAACTAGGCCTGGAACCCATCACTCCTGGATGTAAAAGTGGCTGTTCAACACAAGAAGTGGTACCTAAGGCCACATTTACAGAAGAGGCCAATTACTGTAAAGCATGTTTAGCTTCCCCAAACACCTAGAAATCTGAATGTGAACCAATTTAAAGCTATTAGCATATCATAGTCTCTTCAGTGTTTCAAACAGTGATAATATCCCAGTTGGAGTGGGAATTTGACCAAGGAATTATCTTTTCCTCAATTAGCATATTATGTGAATATTCGCATCAAGCAAAGCATTTTAAATCTGCCCATAAATTTCTTCCACCCTTGGCTCACTTGAGCAGTGGTAAGTTGGTATCATGTGTTGTTGCCTTTTGTGAACTTAAGAAGTGCAAATTTAAGAAAAGTTTTGCTTTATTAATCAGTTTCCTTGATGAAAAAGCACTGACCATAACATGGGTATTTAAACACAAATTTATGTGTCCATCTTGGATAAAATATTTCTGTGGGGAAGTGAACAAAAAAACCTCTAGAATCAAGCCACTCCCAATTCTCAGTCTCGGCTTTCACCACTTCCAGCCACTTCCCTTGGCCAGCGTGGCCAAATGCATAGACCACCATCCTCTGTTTTCATGTTGGAGCAAGCTACCCAGAATCAGATAATTCCCTAACCAAAGGCAGAAGCTTCCAGAAACCATTTCAGACAAAGAATAAAATCCCCTCATAAGTGTGAGGAAGAAGTCAAATGATGACACATTAGAATGGCAGTCTCATTCACAGGATTGAAATGCTGGGGTATAAGGTATTTTAGGTGAGACACAGGTGGACTCTTCCATTGTAGTGGACATATATTTATTTAAATAAAATAATAGCTATATTTTCATTAGAAAAATTATAATTGACATATCAAGCCCATGATTTCATAGGCTTTTTCTTCTATACTGATTTAAACTAATTTATGTTTTTTTAAGTCAGTTTAAAAATATATATATATAAAAAATACATAATGGTACAAGTGGTCAGCAGAAAAGGCAAACATTGTGAAGGTAACCTACGAATGATGGAAATCTGGGAAAGGCAGCACGAAAACTTTTGTCTAAGGCTGTAGGCAACTCTTTTTTCTGGTCTACACTTTCAGGAGTCCTAAACAGGATAAACAAAAATGAATTCTACCTAGACACATGGTGGTGAAACTGAAGTACAAAATACACAAAGATAGTTTATTTAAAACAGAGAATCCAGAAAGTAACAGTATCTCTTTGAGGACTTTCTAATTAACAGTGATAAAAATGAAAAAAAAAGAAACTAATACAAAGTGCTGAAAGAAAATAACTGTCAATTTCCTATTATATGCCCAGCCAAACTATCCTTGAAGAGGATAAAATAGATGCTTTCAGATTACAAAATGGAGTACAATTACCATTAACAGATCTCTATGGAAACATGTTTTAAGAGATACAGGCCAACCCCACTGAGTGAATTAGACTTAGAATGAAAGAGTGGGGCATGTGGGGCTTAAAACCTAGGTGACAGGTTGATAGATGCAACAAACCACCAGGGCACACGTATATCAATGCACGTTCTGCACTTGTATCCCAGAACTTAAAGTAAAATAAAAAATAAAAGGAAAAGAAATTTAAAATAAATAAGATAAGAGAATTGACTTGATAAGATAATAATAATGACTAATGTTGAGCTTTTAAAAACTATATGAAACTAAAATATCAGATGACAACTACATGCAAGCTATTAGAGAAGGGATGAGAGCCACTGAGTCTGCAGGTCTTTATGCCATTTGGGAAGAGAGCAGAACATGGACTAACACTTGACATTACTAAGTCAAAAAGGTGTTAAAAGTTAGAGTGCCATTAAGGAATTTAAAAGGCAATAAACAACTTTCCAACGAAGAAGGGGCAGTGAGGGCAAGTAAGAGGGAATGAAGAAAACCCCATCATCCTATAGAAAATAGGGAAGGGGGTAAAAGAAGGATAAAGGAAGCCACCAACAGAACCAAAGCAGAATCTAAACCAAACCTTGACATCATGGAACTGCTACATCCAAAAGCAGATTGCTTATTTCAAAATACAAATGCTTTTCAATTCACACACAGCATACCCTGTTGCTGTCATTATTATCACAACCACTTTTTGTTACAGAGACTGCCAGATTTAAGTTGCCAGGGTCTAATTAGGAAGCCCCCTCCATCCACAACTGCAGTTATAAGGCTCACCCACCACAAGATCCTTATTATCCCAGTTGGTGCTCAGTTTCAGAAGGCATCGATTTGGAAGCACATAACAAAAACCATTTCCAAAAATAAGGAGCTCACATTCATAAGTACACATGGATACACTCCAAAACCCTAGAGCTTGTTTCACTCCTTTTCATCTTGATCCTGAGTATGTACTGTACAGACCCCTGAAGTCAGATCCTCTTCCCACTATAATTTAGCTAAGGATTGTGTTACAACTGTCTGCAAAAGGAATTTAATTTTTCAGAATGGAAAGTAATAGAGTTCACCCAAAACTGAAATTGCAAGGTTGGAACCTCCCTGCTTCTTAGCATCAGCAGGCGTGTAAAAAGAATAAGATTTATGTCCCTAAACCTAAAATATTCTGAAGCAATTATTTACTTAATATTTTGCTAAATTACCTAGGATTGCAGTTTTGATTAGGAAAGCAAAAGAGAAGTCTGCAGGTGGCCTGTAAAGCTAATTTTGAAGATAGCTCTGCTAAGCTCATGCAGTGGTCTTGGAGAATATTAACATAGTGTTACAAACCACAGTATCCTCAGGGTGTTCACCTGCCACAGAATTTAATTTATTTTATATCTCATCTAATAGACTGAACCTCATCCATTAGGTAAATATAATGTGGAAATATTGTCTTGTTTCTCTAAAGAGGAAACCAGCAAAGACAGGAGATTTATTCTTACAGAATCTTTTGCTACTCTAATTGGGTTCAAATTTGGGCTGTGTTGTGACCTATCTCTCATTAAGGTTCAGTGTACAGGATGCTGCCCACATATAGTAGGATCATATGTGTTTCCTGAGTATATGGAAGATAAATTTAAAACTAAATCAAATAGACAATTTCTGTGATGACAAATTTACCAGTTGAATTTCAGACATCATCCTAGTAGCCTGACATTCATAGACTGAAACTATTTTTAATCTATGGACTCTACTTAGGTGTTTGAGGTATTCACACAGCCTGATAGGGCAAATAGACCCAGAACTGGATAATTCTGAGAAATGTTTTATATTAGTGGTGACAGAGAAAGAGGCTTGGAGCTGTAGGCAACCTTTAAAAATAAAAATAAGAAGTAAGTGAATCAAATATGACATTACAATAGAAAGGAAATTGAATTCATGTGCACAAGATAAGGGTGGCTTCATTATTCTTGGGCGTCCTGGCTGTGCTGTGACACCGGGGACTGATGAGGCCACCCCATCTCTGGAAGATAAATTCAATACGTAAGGTATTGTTCTAATATATTCTTGAGTTGTACAGAATATACTTAACAGATGGCAATGGAATAGTATTTTTATCTTCAGACGTTCATAACAAGAAGGAACATAATTTGCAGCAAAGCAAACCTGGAATAAGTTTCATACAGACTCACCTCCCCAACTCATTTGGCAAAATTAGTTTCTCAGGAATAGAGAGTGAAAGCCAAAGGCATTAGGGTGCTTTTATAAGTCACCTTGGTAGAATTGAGCTCTTCACCATAAATAAAACAGCTGAGAAAATGCTATCGCTAAGCCTTTAAATAAGAAAGTCTCTAAACATTTGGAGAAATCATCCAAAGACAAAAAAATTTCAATAAAAATTTACTGATTCATTTGGTTAGTTTAATCTTTGTCGGCCGAGGTTCTTTTTTTTTTTTTTTTAAGCTTCTTAAATTCTCTCTTGGCAACTGATAATTCTTTCTTTCTCTTCACCTCTTCCCTTACTCCTCCAAAATTATAAATCCAGTTGAAGAGAAGGTAAATGCCCAAGTCTCTACCCACGCATTTCCAATTTCTAACATGCTCTCCTGGGGCTTTATCTCATCTTTTTTTCCAATTACTTGACCACCTGATTTCAGCAAATTTTCCCATTTACAAATAGCATTTTGCCAGCCATATAATGGATTTCAGTTGAGAGACACAGTGATTTCTCCAAGATAGAGTTACCTCAAAACCTGCTTTCCAAGTATACAGTCTAAAAGTAGCTAAAACAAAGGTGAAAAATGTGCAGGAGAAAAAAACAAATGAAATCTACTTAGTGGCATGAGATATTGCAACAACCATTGGAGCATTTTTGGAGAAAGCTTTGGACTATAGAGGAAACTACTTGTCCAAATGATTGTGAATCATCCAAAATACACAGAATTATTTCTTTGTTTCCAAATGCTAATGTTTGCTCTTTTCTAATTATAGAGGAAATCATTGCAAATGAGGTGTCATTGTCTCTGGGTTAACCATCTCATATGAAGGACTAGAGAGGCAGCTTTAATTGAGGTGGGCGAACTCCAAACAGGAAAATTTCAGGATATACTTAAACTTGAGATATGTGTCTCTTGAGACCTTATCATTAAAATATCTAAGAAATAGTATCTCACAATGTTTGATCAGAATTGAACACTTTTAACCCCAAAATTCCATAAGAGGTCACCTAATTTGTGACTTTTCAGTACTTTTTGTTACGTCCTGGATTGAAAGAGAGGCTCAGGTTAATGGCATAAATTTAAGTATTAGGCTCATGACCACAATGTAAAGAGGCCTGTTGTTAACTGTAAAATAATTACATCCTCAAAAAGTTAGTATTATCTCTTTTCTTATAGCCCTTTTTCTCACCCTCATCCACCTCATAAACTAGGACTATTAGATTGATTATATCATTTGCAGAGCTTTTCATCCACTATTAATGAGGAAGCATACAACATGCAACAAGTGTAGAAAAATTACGACACCAAAATTTATATACAACTTTAAAGTTCAGAAAGTGTTTTCACATACATAATCTTATTTCACTCTCACAATAAGGCTGCAATGTGTTATATTAACTTAAAAGACAAAGACTTTAAAATTTAGAGACATGTTGTAACTTTCCCAGGTTTGCACTGCTATTAGGCAGCAAATGATTCTTGATTCTAAGCAGTGTTTTCTTCTTTTTAGTTTCTTTAAGGATATTCCGATCCAACCAAGATTGGAACAAAAAAAAAAAATGCACATATTCACTGGATTTTCTCTTCCTGGAGAGTAAAGACTCACTTCAAACCAGAATGACGAGATGGGGAAAGTTCTTGGGGAAAGTGAGGATGTTTCAATTCTTCCAGGAAATGCTCTAGGACTTCTTTGAAGAAACTACAGAAACACAAAGTCACCAGGAGCCTGGAATGGCAACTGCTGGAGGAAGAATCAGAAACAAAGTTGGTACAGTTACCATGCATAAAAGTAAGGGCAAGGTGCAGATATTTAGAAGGTGAAACTACCATACAAATCTTTAAGGAGAAGTTTCCAAAGATTTTCAAAAAAGATCCTTTCCCTGGTCAAGCAAACACATATTGCATGTTCAAGTTTCCAGAAATTGACACTTTTTAAAAAGAAAAACTTGCTGCAACTTTCTGAAGGGAAAATTGAAGGAGACAGTCAGGGGCTGGCACATCCAGGGTTTTTGCTTTGTCAAACCTTAAACACTTGAAGGAAAACCAAAGTGACTTAACCCCAGATATCTCAAGAAAGCAAAAATAACCTTAGAAGCCAGAAAGAAAGACTAGTAGAGAAGAGGAAATGCACTTAAGGGAACTATTTCAGAAAACCTCCACATTGTTTGCCTGACCCACTAAGAAGAGGTCTCTCTACTTAATGATGTTAATGATCTGTTAATGAATGGCCATCTAGTTAATGATGGCTCAGCCCAAATGGCCATTTGAGATAGCGCCAAACAGCAGCCCTATGGATATAGTAACTGAAGAATTCACAAACCTGGGAATCAAAGTTAGATCTAAGGACACTGAATTATATTCTTTTCTTCCCTTCTATATCATAGAAGAGAAAAGGCATGCACATGAAGTGACAAAAAATTACAAGGAAAAATTAAATATTATCCATTCCCTTTTCACATTCTCATGTAATTTGCTTGGACAACTGTGACTGTCTCTTGATAGGTCATCATTCCTCCTTGCCCTGATCCCTCTGCCACACAGTATCCACAATGATGTTTCTAAAATATGGATCTGGTTGTGACATCCCCATCCCCTCCACTCTCCCATACACACTAAAGATGCTTTAATGACTTCCTGCTGAATACAGATCAAAGTCTGAATTCCTCAGCAAGAATATTCCTTGTACCTTTTCCATACCAGTTTCCCAAACACAAAGAGAACTTCACCCTCTGTGCCTTTGCTGATGCTGTTTCTTTTGCCTGGAATATGTGCACACTCCCTTCCTCTGTCTGTTAACTCCTGCTGATACTTCCAGGCTCACGTGCCCTAGACAGCTTTTCCTGACCCCATCTCCCAGTGTATTCCTTCTGCTTATGTAATGTGATTGTGTTTTTGCACAGATGTGGAACAAAATGTTATTTCTAGTGCAGAAATTCTCTTAGGAAGACTATTTCTCGGGGAAAAGCACATCCTAAAAATGACTAGAGTAAAAGGTGAGATCACAAATGTTCTGAGTGTGGAGAGAATTTTTAGGAATGAGACAATAAAAGAGACAAGTTGTTTTGCAGAATAGTAGGGAGGCAAGTGTCAGAGTGAAAGCAAAGGAGGGGACAGATGACTCTGAAAGGGCATACTAAGTAACATTCAAGGAGACTCCTTCAGGAATAATCTAGAATTATTGGTGCATCCTGTAAACATTAAAAGAAATCTTTAAGTGGGTAGACTTATACTCAGAAACCAATATAGGAAAGAATTTATGTGTTCTGGAGAAAGTGGGTAGAGAGAGAAGGCATTAATGCAGGAGCTGGACGGTAAAAGTATTAATTTACTAAACATTCCATTCAAAACTCAAGATCCAGAAGTCAGGGCCTGACCCAAGGTCTGCCACTCTTCCAGTTCTGCTATCACCTCCTGGCTTCCTGCAGCCTCTCCTCTACCTGGGTTCTTATACTGAACACTGCCCTGTGAATTTGCAAAAATTTTAGAAGGCTCACATATACCCATGCAGTATATGAGGCACTGCTGCCTAAATCTGTAGCACCGGGAAGATCCAAGCTGACAGCTAGGTTACACTTCAATTATAGCTCTACTCTAGTCTATCTTGATTATCATTAATTATGTATATGTGTGGCTCTCACACTAAATTATGATTTCTTATAGGACAAGGACCCAGGCTTACTCACCTCTGTATTCCCTTACACGGGGAATATAGCAAAACAGTTATGAGCAAAAACTCAACAAATGTTTGTTGAACTGAATAGAATTGAATTATTGATAAGAACATTTTCAAAACATTTAGAAACTCCACAATGATCCCTTTCAGGGGCAGTTTTCAAAAGTCAGCCAAAGTATGAATGGGGAAGAAGAAAAGATGATGCAAGTGCAGTGGTAGGGAAGGCTGGGAAGAGATAGCCATCAGCATGGGCCAACATGTAATGTGAAGCCAACATGTAGGAGATACATCCTTAAGAACGCCTTCTTCCTTTAGCTTTCACAACCTCAAGACCCTTGACATGCTGGATCAGATGATTCTTTATTGCGGGGGGTTGTCCTATGTACTATACAATGTTTGGCAGCATTCCTGGCCTTCACCTACTAGATGCCAGTAACATCTGCCAGTTGTGACAAGCAAATGTATCTTCAAACATTGCCAAATGTCCCCTGGAGAGCAAAATCACCCCCAGTGGAGAACCACTAAACTGAAATGTAGAAGCTTTAAAACATCTCTGGAAGCAGAACAGATATCCTGGGTCCCAGCTTCTAAAAAGGATGGGGTGACTGTCATGGAAAGAAACTATTGCCAAGAGACACTCCGCTGACATGTTCGCACACTCACTCATGGGTTGTCAGCCTCACTCCTAATTTCAGCCCCTAGCCTTCAATGTCCATTGTCTGACTGCCACATCTTCAGCTTGGCAAGACTTAAACCCTGTTAGGGTGAATACAATCTCTGCTGTCTGGCTAGTTTGTTGCATGGTTTCTTACAACTACTTGTTTTTGTAGTCTCAAGTATTTACCAATTTGTCATCAATTTACTAAACATTCCATTCAAAACTCAAGATCCAGAAGTCAGGGCCTGACCCAAGGCTTGCCACACTTCCACTTCTGCTATCACCTCTTGGCTTCCTGCACCCTCTCTAGTTGCGTTCTTATGCTGAACGCTGCCCTCTGCATCCCCATCAAAAGATCAGCATGCGATTTATTGTACATAGATCACCACTAGGGACTTAATCTATAAATAGGAATCTCTGAATCCCACTAAGCATAGCTTCAAGATGTAGGATGGCATTTTGCATTGTGGGATCTCAGTATTCACAAACTTCCACTGAAGGGAAAAGGACCTAAGGAAATTAGGAAAAGGACCTAAAGAAATTAAGGAAAGTGATGGCAGTATTTTTGCACTATTTCAGAAGGCAATCCATTCCAAAGAAAAGTGCACAACAGTAGCACTCTGACATAGTTTGAATATTTGCCCCCGTAAATCTCATGTTGAATTGTAATCCCCAACGTTGGAGGTGGGACCTGGTCGGGGGTGATTGAATCAAGGGGGCAGATTTCTCATGAATGCTTTTAGCACCATCCTGTTGGTGCTGTCCTCTGATAGTGTGTGAGTTCTCAGGAGATCTAGTTGTTTTAAAAGTATGTAACAACTCCTCCCCGTCTCCCTTTTGTTCCCTCTCTCACCACATGACGTGCCTGCTCCTGTTTTACCTTGTTCCATGAGTAAAAACTCCCTGAGGCCTCCCCAGAAGCCCACCAGATGCTGGCATCATGTTTGTACAGCCTGCAGAAACATGAGCCAACGAAACCTCTTTTCTTTATAAATTATCCAGTCTCAGGTATTTCTTTATAGGAATGCAACAATAGTGTAACACGCACTCTATATCTTGCATTGCTATAAAACAATGTAAGCTTAATAATGTAGATTACTTAAGACTTCAGAAAAATAAAGGAAACCAGGACACTATCACTGTGACCACACCAATCACTTTAGAACAAATGATATGATGGAATGGAAAGAAAATGGAGGATGGTGAGAAAACAGGAGGGTGAAGTCTCCATCCATGCAGAAATGAGGAGAGGCTGCTAAAAGAAACTGCCCAAAGACAAGCCAATGAATAACTCAAGAATAACTAATGTTATGTATGAATTACAAGTACCCAGGATTCCTCAGAAACTTCTAATTCTAATTAGAATGGAGAGAGTTGACTCTGAAAATGAGTTATGGTAATCAGTTTCTTATGAGACTTCAGTCCCAGGAAATCGAGAGTTTTAAACTATTCATTGACTCATTTTATAAGAAAGATATATATTTAAATCAACTTGGATTTCTCTGTTGACCCTATTTTACACAAAGAAAAGAAAGAATGAGAGGGTGAGATATTGAAGCATACAACCTATGTCTGATTAGAGACTAAGAAGAATTTAGGGTATGTTTTGCCATTAAACCCCTAAAAAGAAATATAGTTATTTTTCTATCAGATGCTGCTTGAGCACAAGAGCTCTACCTCATTTAGTTTTCCAATTACAATAATTAAAGAACATGTAGGTGGACTTGCTTTAGTCCAAGCTTGTCCAACCCATGACCTGTGAGCCACATTCAGCCCAAGACAGCTCTGAATGTGGCCCAACACAAATTCATAAACTTTATTGAACCACTATGAGATTTTTTTTGGAGTTTTTTTTTATCTCATCAGTATTAATGTATTTTATGTGTGAGCCAAGACAATTCTTCTTCTTCCAGTGTGGCCCAGAAAAGTCAAAAGATTGGACACTCCTACTTTAGTCTCACACGTGAGAATATTTATCTCACACATACAAACATACACACTTCTAATCATAAGACAAAGCCACTCCATTTATTGTCAGTCATTTATTCGGCAGATATTTATTTATTGAGGGCCTCTTACGTGTTAGGCACTGAGACTAGCAAGGTAACTTCTAGTGGAAGTGTGCTGCTTACAGTCCCATCCACATCAGTCTTCCAGGTCTACGGTCCTTGCTCAAGGGACAGACACATTTTGTTATCGGATGACTCCCACAGCCCCACCAAAGCTGACTGGCCATGGACGGTCCCTGACACAAGGCCAGCCACTCCAGAAGTTGGCCAATAGTCTGGCCTGAAAGATTAGCAGAAACCAAGAGATTTCCCCTCAAGAAATTTAAGGAGAGGATCCTAGGAGACTGAAGTCGTCGACCGTGAGAACTGCAATCCATGAAGTAAGAGGGCATCAAAATAGTCACAAGGCTGAAGTTCTAAGGAGGCTGTTCTGTGAATCCACAGAGGAATCCTTCAGGAAAGACAGAAAACAGAAGCATACACGCTGACTCAGCAGAAAACTGCAAATGTGACCACAAGACCCTCAGAATTCCAATTCCCCAGAGCTGCCTCATTTCTGATCACTTCCCATCCCAGTCCATCAAAATTTTAATAATGAACAAATCTCCTGTCTCTTGAGGTATTTGAGTTTCTGCTCTTAGTCCCTGAATGACAAAGCACAGGCATCAGACAGTCATATGCTCAAGACAGCAACAACCCATTTGAAAAATTAAAAACAAACAAAAATCTGGAAAAAGCTCACCCCAGTATTAAGTCAAAATTCAGTTTTGATACAAGCACTGATATGTCAGGCCAGAAACTTAACAATCTGTTTGATATGCAAAACTAGGATACCCCCTACATCCCTCCCCAGTGAGCCTTCTGCTAGTTGTTTAGATTTGCTGAGGCACTTCCATTTGAAGCTGCACCTCCCTGTCAGGTTCTGGTCTAAACTGCATAAATCCCCCACATTGCTTACCCTGGAGTTATGAACAGGAAATAAAGGCAAAGCGGATGGCACCTAAGCTAGCAGGGAGACTAATGTAAGTAAAACACAGTATTGTACTGCGGAACTTGTAATTGGTTTTAATCATATTTAACATCTGTTTCTCTACTTTAGCATATAATTTAGATGAAGCAGCTTAGAAATCTCAGCAAGAATCCATATTTTACATTTATTGAAAGAGGAGCACTTTCCAAGTGATCAAATTGCTCTCCTAATTCACTCATAATAATGTAGTAATTTGGAAAGTCTTTTTTATTTTCCTCATGAAATGTTCTTAATTAGGGGTCCTAGCTAGTAAAGACTTCCCATCTGCCGTAATGGCAATGTAAGATTATCAAACCAGCAAAACTTCTCAGAATTCTCGCCTCCTTGGATATGTCTCTCTCTCTTCACTTGACCTCTACCTTCACCTTGCCAGTGAAATTGCTCTCTGGAAAATCACCAACTACCTCCTACTTGTCAGGCTTAATGCAGCATCCTCACTTCCTCTTTCCTCCTACTTCTCTGAACATTCCATCTCTATCTACTTCAGAAGGAGAGACCCATGGCCCCTGGTCTAGATCAGGGCCACAAATATGTTCTATTTGTTTTACACAGTGTTTTTAAAAGTCTGACTTAATGTGTTACAATTCCTTGATTCCCATCAGTCTAGATTTATGACTTCTCTTGAAAACTCAAAAGATCTGGCAACAATGGGCCCCCTCATTAAAACTGTGTCCCAGTGCACCCCTTAAAACAGACCCACCCTCCCTAGTGCCTCCGCAACCCCCACCTTTTTAATCAGTAGGTGAGGATGTTCTGACCCCAAGCTCACCTCCCAATTAAGTTACCGTCCTGACTCCAGTAGGTGTTCCTACCCCTGATCCCACAAAGCCTTCAGCCACATCCCTTCACCCACAGTGGATATTTGCCAATGTTCTAACTTCAGCTTTCTTATTCCCTTTCTCTTTTCAGGAATCCTACTCATTTTCATTGCTTCAAATATTACCTGCTTTGAGATGATGCTTAAATGTATACTCAAATCCTTATCTCTCTTTTCAGCCCATACCCAAATTTCTAACAACTTTCTTGTCACCCCCACTCAGAAGCCTCATTTACACTTAAATTCAGCAACTCCAAATTGATACCATGAACTACTCCATCTTACTTACCCTGCAGACCAGCTTCTCCCAACTTTTTCATTTCTATTATTTCTCTTTTCCTATGTCACCTGGGCCTCAAACCTCCAAATGGTCTTTATATCTCCCCTGTTTTCAATAAAGCCAGTGCTAAGCTGCATAAGTTGTATTTCTGCAAAATCTCTTGAATGCCTCCCATGCCCACCACCACAGTTCAGCATCATATCATCATAACTTCCCTGGCAGTACAAAGCCAAGTCCTAAACTAGCTGTTGAATTCCTAGGCCAATTCCTAGCGGGACTATTTCAGTCTGTATCTCTGCTTGCATGTTTGAACCCTCTGATGCAGTCTACATGCTGCTACCAAATTAATTTTCCAAAGCACAGCTCTGTCCCAGTTAAAATATGTTCTTGTTTTCTTTCCTGACTGCCAACTATGTGAAGAACACCCACAGTATGTCCCAAGTTACCCTCTCAGATCCATCTCCTCACTAGTCTGGTACAGATATCACGGTGCACACAAACTAGGCTACTCACTGTTTCCTGCACATGTGTTATATTCACCCAACTCTTCGTTTTTCTTTATACTATTTCCTCTTCCAGGAGCCATTTCTAATTTCTACCTTCTCTGCCTTTAGAAACCTACTGACTTTTCAAGACCCATGGCAAAATCCACTTCTTCCTTGAAGACATCCCTGTGTTAACTTTTCCCTAATTTCCATATACATTAATTGTGCTATCAGTTCATTACTTGAGACTCATCCAGGGATGACCTAAATGTCCATGAGATGGTGTCATTTATCATTTGAGTTGCATACATAACAAGGCTATTGAGTAGGAGTGAGTCGCTCCTTTTGTGAATTAGCCCAGTCTGCAAAAGCCTACACAGCCTTGTCCCCTTGTCATACATAATCTCATTTGAGCCACACTTAATAACAATGAACTGCAAGACGAGTACTATTATCTCTCTTTTTACAAAAGAAAAAAGCCAAAGAAAAAGAAAGTTGACTGTGGTAATATCTGGGAATGTAGGTATTCCAAGCTTTCTAGACAATGAGGAACTTACTGTACTTCGGGTAAAGCATGAACTCCTTAACTCAAATGCTTGCAATCATCGTGTCCTTGTTCAATTTGTTATTTTAGCTTGCATTTTCTTAGAGCAAGCTATCATAATGACAAGCACATAGTAGGCATTCAGCATACTATGAAATGAAATTGGGGGAAGTTGATTTTTCATGTTCAGCTTTTTCCTAAAATTTTTGAATATGGAAGAATTGAATAAGCATCAAAGCATGAAATGCGCCATTGGAAGCACACCATTTCAATAAAGAGTCAAGCAGGGTTCATTCCTGCTTCTCAGGGAACAGAATGTGAGACACAAGAAGAATCAGTATCATAGGCCAACCCCCTCATGGCAGATGAGTTAAAATCCCCACAGTGCTCAGAAGGCCTCTTGATCCCGCTGCTCTAGGGAATAACTGGATGGAGACCTTTCCTGGGGACTAAAGCCCTGATGAGGAAAATTCACTTTCAGCAGGATCCACTCAGCCTGACACTCCTCGTTCTTGCTTCCTTCTGCCATGGCACATTTTCTTATTTAAGCTGTTGGCACTTGAAAGGTCCCTCTGAATAATTGATGATTTTCTGGAAATATGCAAAGAGCATTTTTGCCAAGAACAGGAGCCCCATTTGGGGACCTGGTCAGATTAGAAATTCAGTTTCAAGTCCAAATCCCTTTCAACCTGAAACCTTCTGTCAGCTTGGAAAAGGAAGGCCAGGACTGGTCAGCACTTGGCAAGGAAACAGCCATACATAATTAGGAAATATTTTTTAAGCAACAAATATCACTCATTTCAATGAACAAAAGCAGCTTTGGGAATAATTGTCGCTATCATTATTCTTTTGTAGTGCATAATCACTATATATGATATCACTACATAACAAATCTCATGTCCCTACATAAGCACAAAGAATTAAGGTCATGTCTCTACTTTATGTGACTTTTTATAAATCGTTTACCCATCGCTGAGAAGGTGCAAAGAGATATTGTTAAAAGTACTTTTTAACCAATGTATGGGGGAATAAAGGAAAGAGCAAAGGATTTATGACCCCTTTTCTCAGGCAGACAGTTTTGGCACATAGTAGTAACAAAATGTTGCCTTTCAAGTCTCCATTTATAATCACAATAGACTTGGTTAGTAAAGGGATTCTTTCTTTGTCAACTGTGAGTTAGACTCTTAGTCTTCAAAGTTTATGACCAGTTAATTCCCAAATACAGACAATCTATGGTTTTAGCTGCCATTAGATCAGGGTTTCTTAACCTTTTCTGAGCCATAGATCCCTTTGGGAGTCTTGGGAGTCTTCTATGTTCATTCCCAGAAATGTTCCTAAAAGCATAACCCAAAATAAATGAGATCACAAAGGAAGCCATGTATATCACAAGATATATATCATAAAGATACTTTTGTAATTTAAGGTATAGTAATCGATGTGCTTGTTAATATATTAAATAATGGGGCATAGTGGGTTTGTTTATTATCAAACATAATTTCAAAGCAGAGGTGAGAATACATGGTACATCAAGATAGCAGCATCAGCAGTAATATCATATGCAAAAATATTGAGCCCAGGTCACAAATACTGCTCCTTACTGCGGTGGGTTTTGCTTTTTGTTTTGGGAGGGGGTGGGTGTTGGCCTATATTCATAATAGATAAAAATGTCAAATTTTAGTTAAAGTTTGGTAAAATTGCAGATGTAAATTTTTTCCATCTAAGTTCACAATTCTTTGGACTTTATTCTCATGAAGAAAAGATGCATATCCTTTTGATTAGTTCTGCTGGTTATTTTTAAATCCTCAAGATTTGTAGAAGCTTTATACTCACCTCCAATGAATATATAGTATGTGTTTGTTGGTCCTAACACAGGCATCATGGAAGAGGCTGGGAGTAGGGTTTGTTGCCTGTATAGGCAGACTGCAGATCTGTAACTCTTTTTTCTGTTCACTAAATTAAGTGATGCACATAAATATTTTTTATTGTACATCTTCCCTGTTAAGATTTTCATTAAGCCTGTAGATTCTTATATAATGTTAGGATTATCTGATTTATTTGTTTAGACTGGAGAGCTCCTATTTAGCATGTTGTAGTGTTCAGTAAAGGGCTTATTACAACAAGCAAAGATTTAAACAATCATTTTGTAATCAGCAGGCCCCCTCAAATCACATCTTAGCTCTAAGCCAAGGTACAAATCAATGGGCTTATTGTGAACAAAGCACCCCATTTATTAAAATAATCTTTTAAAATTATTCATGGGGTGAAATTCTTGTTAGGCTCTACATAAAATCTGTGAATAACACAGGTGTATATTTTTAATGAATTACCCCAAAATATCTATTGAGCGAGTACCTGTTCTTTACGAGATATTGAGGAAAGGCAAAGAATATGAAATGGACTCCTTCCTACTTTCAAGAAGTTGATAATCTAGACGTAAAAAGAGAAAGGTCTTAGAAATTAGAGACAACAATTTAAAAGTCACAGTCTTACCTACATTGTCTTCCACTACCCAGTTGTGAATGTTAAATAGGAACTGTATCTTCACCACACTGATTGCAGGCAAATCAGATTGTATGCAAGGGAGGTTTTCCTAAAGAGGTATTTCAAACCTTGCAAAATTCAAGACTAATTTTCTCATAGGAATAAATTTAAATAGGGTCTTTCATTCTCCGAGTGAATACCACTACACTCATGATAGTCTGGGGACACATTATAGGGAGTTCATCATACAGCCACATCTCCACAGTCTTACCCATTTTTTCCCATTATCCTCAGCTGGATATATGATGACTTTAAAGAATTTGAAAGGAAGACTGCTTTAGTATTCCTTCTTTGTTTACTCAGGATTATCTCTAATATTTCCCAGAGTTCTTTCTGCCAAATAATTGGCAGCAAAAATGGTATTTTATCACACCTCAATTATGTTGCAAGGTTACTACTTTGGAAGGTAGGAAAAAAAAAAGGGATTCATAGTCCTAATGCTAACACCACTACTTGATAAAAGTTTGAACGATTATTTCTTTTGGCTCTTCATATTGTTTCATTATAATAAAATGAATTTTAAATAATACATTTTGACATATGGTACAAGGGCCTGGTTCACATTTTTCCGACAAAGAATGAGTGCCTCTTTTCTTTACCAGCTAAAGTGACACTGCCAAGCAACAATAGTCAATGCATAGTTTATAGTTTACTCAGCCCAACAGCTTTAAAATGGTATAATTTTGGCAAGTATTTCTTAATTTAGAAGGCTTTTATCTCAAAATTTGTATATAAAATAAGACATATTAATATATTGTAGCACTTCAAATTTACATAATTCACATTCATATACTATGTAACGAAGTTGCGTTTACAGTCTAAATCCCTATTGTAATTACTTTCTAATCATCATTGCCCCAGCCACATTTAAACTTTTCAGACCCTCAACTGTGGGGCTATATTAGTAGCTTATAGTCATATAGCATTTAAGATTTACAAAACATTTTCTCCTATTTTATTTCATTTGAGCATTATAACCACAATGTTCAGTAGGTAGGAAAGTTAAAATAGATTCTCATTTTGAACAAATTGAGGCTCATCAGGCTTCATTTCAGCGAGTCACGGAGCCAGAATACAAACTCAGAGTTTCTGATTTTAACTCTGGAGAAGTTCTTCACTAAAAATGAAAGACATCAGGAGAGGAGGTACGGCAGGTAAACAAACAGTAAGTGCTATGATGATTTGAAAAGGCGCTGGAAAGTATTGTGGTCAGGAAGGTTTTACAAAAGCAAAACAGAACAACTGGTGTCTGAGTCATTTTGAGGAAACTGAGCAGGATCATTGAAGGGCACAACCTGGCTCAGAAGAGCGGTATATGCCAGAGCAAGGGTGAGAGACCGACAAAGAGTGAGAGAAAGAGAAGGTAATAGTTTTTCAAAAAAGACTATCATTGACAGAGCTTCAGTGGGCTCACAGATGGAGCCATAACACAGTCATAATACATGGCCCAGATAGCAGATGGGCCACAGGAGCCGCAATGCATTTCAGACCTGGACAGTGAGGAGGCCTATGTGTGGCATGACCCCCTGTGTCACGGAACGAGAAATCCAACGCTGGCCCCAAGATTGTTCGGGCTACTTAAATATTCTTTTGGGAAAAGCAAGTCGCACATCCCTCTGGGAGCTTCAGCTGACATGTCTGGAACATGACTGTTGCCTGGTTCACAGGAAACTGGATGAGTTAATAAGAAAGCGTTCTATTGGAGGATTCTGTGGACTCTAAACTACTTTAGAAATACTGGGGCACCTATGCAGAATATAACAGAATGCTAGTTAATGACGGAGTCCTGTGTGATGGCAGGCTGCTATAGGTACTGACGAAAGAGTAAATAACAAAACCCCTTGTTTTCTCATATTCCTGATACTTGCTGGCATACTTTTTGCAATTATGAAAGTACTAAATGGTCACTGTAAAAGTCATTCAAACAGCCCAGGAATAAAGGAAGTAGAAATGAAATTTACCCTTCTCCTCCTATCCCATTCCCCCAGAAAAAAACACTGTCACCAGTCTGGTGTACATCCTTCTGTAGGCCAAACGTCTTCAACAGCATAATGACAGGAAGCGGACAAAGTACAGATGCTATTCTCCGTTCCATCTGAGGAATGAGATACACTCTCTACCCTGACCTCGGCCCTGGGCTGTGCAGTGTAATGCAAGTGTTAACGCTGACCAGAATCGCGCCGAATGCCTTGCATGTATCTCAGCTGCTTTATTCAGGCAGAACTGGAAGTCTTCACTATCTGGACACCACCTTCCCTCTCTGGCAAAGGAGATGAATGGTTTGCTGTCTTTGGTCTGATTAGTGACTGTTTTAGCCAGCCTGTGGGATGTGGCCCTTTTTCCTCACTAGCACAGGAATGTCAGAGCCGGAGGAGCCTTGGCCAGCTCGACGCTGCTGCCTTGTAAATCAGGCCAGTGCAATCCGGTGAGGAGAGCAGGACTTCCCAGAGAGAAAGTGGACTCACTCTGCCAGGGGTGCTCTCAACTCCTGATTTATAAACCACTTCCTGGAAAACCAGGTGCAAAATCCAGGTTTGTAAATCAAGTCTTTATTTGGGATTTATTGGCACGATTTTAAAATCTGTTTCAGGACTTGTAAATCTGTATTAGGATTTGTAAACCCATTTAAGGATATGGAAATTAATTTTTGGACTTTTAAAACACTAAAAACCAGTTGGCTACAACTACCATTAAAAAGAAGAGAGACTTATAAATCAAAAGCAGGCTGCTAAAATGTATGGGCAGGTTCCATAAATTAAACCCTGAGTTTTTAACTTCAAGTGAGTTTAGATGTATAAATCCAACTTGTGAATCATCCAAAAAGTACAACATTTCTACTCTAATTTGAAATATTACAGGGCAATATCACCGTTGATGCCCTATTGATTAGTTGAATATTTCAAAATAATGGTAATAGTCCATTCAGATTAGAAGGACTTGATTTATGGAACCAATAGGTGTTCTCTGAAAAACCGAAGGGGTAGGTGTCTATGCTTCTATCTGGGCTGCACTGAGAGGGCTGAGAAAGTCTGAGACCATAATCTAGCTCTGGTGGTTGAGTTTAGATGTCATCTTGACTGTGCTAAGGGATGCCCAAATAGCTGGCAAAGTATTATTTCCGAGTGTGTCTGTGAGGTGTTGCATTTGAATCAGTAGACTGAGTGAAGAGGATCAACCTCACCAATGTGGGCAGGCATCATTCAATTTGTTGAGAGCCCAAATAGAACAAAAATGTGAAGGAAGGGCAAATTCTCTTTCCTCTTGAGCTGGTCCATCCATCTTATCCTGCCTTGGACATTGGAGCTTCAGGTTCTCAGGCCTTCAGACTCTAAGACTTATACCAGTGCCTCCTTCCTCACCTTCACCCTATCCTACCCCTCACCCCTGGTTCTCAGGCCTTCAGATTGGGAGTGAGTTACAGCACCAGATCTCCTTGGTCTCCAGATTGCAGACAGCGTATCGTGGTGCTTCTCAGCCTCCATAGTCATCTGAGTCAATTTCCAGAATGAATTCTTTCTTTCTCTCTCTCTCTCTCTCTCTCTCTCTCTCTCTCTCCCCCCTCTCTCTCGAGAGGGATGCCAGAGGTGCTCTCAACTCCTGATTTATAAATCATTTCTCATGAGAGAGAGCTATTATGTTGGTGCAAAAGTAATTGCGATTTTTGCCGTTACCGTTAATACTATTGGTTCTTTTTCTCTGGAGAACCCTGGCTGATGCAATGGGCATAGCATGGCAAGAAAATCCCTACATTAATTCTGAAATTCCAGGTCACTTTGGCTGTGATCTGGAGTCTTTAGTAAATGTTCAGTCTCCACAGTGCAAGCCAACCTCAACATTTTATCTATTAGATATCATTCAATTTTATACTTCCTGAGTAAAAATATTGCCCAAATAGGCTAGTCACAGTCATCAAAATTGTTCCTATAGAGAAGTGGTTCTCGAACAGGGAAATTTTGCCTCCCAGGGAAGATTTGGCAATGTCTGGTGACATTTTTGGGTGTCATAATGGAGAAATGCTCCTGGCATCTAGTGGGTAGAGGCCGGGGATGCCACTAAACATCCTACAATGCACGGAGCAGCTGCCCACGACAAAGAAGATCTGGCCGAAATGTCAATAGTGTTGAAGTTGAGAAACCTTACCATTAAAGGATATTTAACACAAGCCAATACAGGATGAACCCATCGGGACTCCTCCATCTCTGATTCCGATAAATCTACCATTCAGGACAACCCAGAAGCCTTTCCCCATTTAGTTAATCTGAAAGGAAAATACATTCAAAATTCATAATGCAGTAAATATGAGAGATCATATTACAAATATATCTTGCTACCACAAGTGTGCTCTATATTTGATCAACAGGTCTTCTGCAGAAACTGAAGTTATAGCATTTAGTGAAATTATACTATTTGACGAGAGAGACTCCTTCATTTTATTTGAAAACAAGTATGTGAGTTAGGAAGGGAATATAAGGCAAGAATTCTTTCTAGCTTTGTTCGACAGTTTTATAAAGCAACCCCATGTAGTGAACTCCTAGGGAGCCTGAGACCCTTTTGATTATATGGTGTTTGGAATAAAATAAAACAAATCCCATGTTCTTTTATTCTGACCTGAAAACGATTTCTAAATGATCACCTTGGGTGTTCTTTCCTTCTACTTATTGCTATGTTCTTCCATTTGAATTACTGCTGAGCATCACCTCAGAAGCCAGCTGAATATTGGCCGATTGTAAGAAGGCAGTCTCATATTGAGATTATAGCAGCTCTCCCCAGACTTGCTCTATTTGTGGGCCTAGCCATTATAAGAACCCTAAAGATAAAGACAGGAGTCAACATTCAAATGGTGCATTTGAAGCACACAGTGAAGTATATTGTGTAAATGCAAATGAACAGAAATATGGCATTGTAAGAGCTCAGCCACTTGTGCAATTAGGAAGGAAATCAGGCTTGTAGAGTGCAGCATCCAGCTGAGCACTCAATTATGCACATGAGAAAAAAAAGTTTAAAGAAACTTGGTGTGGTGATTTGGCTCTTTGGAGAGTTTAAATCCAAAATATCTGAGATGCAACCAGTATATAAATAACTGTAATCATGCCCCCCCACCTTCTACCCTCTGCACACATTTCCCCATTGGCCTACAAGAATGCATATCATTCCCCTGACTTAGACAATGTTTTATTCCATTTTAAAAACCATAGCTCTAACTCAATAGCTTCCAAACTCATTTTCCTTGCCATAGGGTCCAAAAGTATCAAGGTACGTGAGGCCAGCAAGGTGGGGGGTCTCGCGTCAGGTCATTTGCATTGTTCATAGGAGCTTAATGTATAAATACAGATTTTAAAGGATCAGCAAAATAGTGAATGTCTTGCAATTTCATCATTATATATGAGATGGCACTAAGCAAACATAAAACTTGATAGAAGCAGTGATCTCATTTCATACTGTTATATTATTCATTATCTAATAGGTGAATGCATAAGAAAAGGATATAGGACATGTTAAGGCTGACCTATGAAACAATTCAAAATAATAGATATTTGTTATCAGATAACATACTCCTTCTCTTACTCTTCCCAACTTCTGCCCAATAAGCTTCCTTCTGCGGCCTAGGATGTCCCATATGAACCAGTCCTCCCTTAAAAGTATATAGACAATTTCCATGATCCTTTTAAAACTCTTTTCTTTCCAACCACATCTGCTAGAATTTTTAGGTATAGCCTTCAGATCTCAATTCACCCAGCAAATGATCATTCAGCCAATATTCATTGTGAAAATAGGCCTCCATGGGTTCTGTTAGATGACAGGATACAAAGATGAATAAGTCACCATCTAATAGCAAGGCATTCACATTTTAATGAAAGAAACAGACATTGCTAGGTTTCAATGCTGCCTCCCCAAATCATGTTGAAATTTATTTGCCATTCTAACAGTATTGAGGTGAGACTTTTAAGAGGTGATTAGGTGATGAACGGATTAGATTAGTTATCAAGAGAGTGGGCTCCTGAGAAAAGGGTAAGTTTGGCCCCCATTTTATCTCTGCCTCATGTGCTTGCTTGCACTTCCATTTTCCACCATGAGACAATGCAGCAACAAGACCCTCACCAGAGTCTGGTAACATGTTCTTGGGCTTCCCAGTTTCCAGAACTATAAGCCAAATAAACTTCTTTTCTTTATAAATTCTCTAGTCTGTGGTATTCTGCATATCAGTAGAAAACAGACTAAGATGAATGTGTAATAGTCACAACACAACCTATCCCATGTGTTGAAATAAAGGCACTTAAATTTCTGTAGCAACACAGAGGAAGGTGGTAAAATCTTTAAAAGGTTACAGTGCTTAAATACATTTTATTTTATTTTATTTTTATTTTTATTTTTTTAGACAGAGTCTTGCTCTGTCACCCAGGCTGCAGCTTGGCTCACTGCAACCTCTGCTTCCCGGGTTCAAGCAATTCTCATGCCTCCGCCTCCTGAGTAGCTGGGATTACAGGCATGCATCACTACACCCAGCAAATTTTTGTATTTTGTTAGTAGAGACAGGATTTTGGCATGTTGGCCAGGCTGGTCTTGAACTCCTGGCCACAAATGATCCATCTGCCTCAGCCTCCCAAAATGCTGGGATTACAGGCGCAAGCCACCCTACCTAGCCTTAAGCTAATTCTTAAAAGATGAATACAGTCTAAGAGGAAGCCAAGCAGAGAAACAGTAGGAAGAACATTAAAATGAGGAAGCAGCAGAGTCAGACATGGTTTCATAAGGAGGTCAATAGTAACAGTATTCAAAATCATCTGGCATAGCTAGAGCAATGGTTTTCAACCAGGAAGAGGAATAAAAGTAGAGTGATGATTTTACTTCAGGGAGGAGAAGGTGGTGTCTGAATCACTTGGGGAGATTTAGAAAACTACGGTCAATTTTATGTGTCAATTTATGTAAACTATGGTGCCCAGATATTTGGTCAAACATTATTCTGGATGTTTCTGGGAGAGTTTGGGGATGAAATTAACATTTATGGTAGATTTCAAGTAAAACCAATCACCCTCCCTAATGTGGGTGGGCCTCATCCAATCAGTTGAAGGCCTAAATAGAAAAGACTGACCTCCCCCAAGCAAGAGGAAATCTGCCACAGACTGCCTTCAGACTTCATCCGCAACACTGGCTCTGCCCGGGGTCTTTGCTTGCTGTCCCACCCTGCAGATCTTGGACTTGCTAGTCTCCATAGTCTCATGAGGCAATTCTTTAAACTATATCTCTGTGTCTACACACATACTATTGGTTCCTTTTATCTGGAAGACCCTGACTAATGCATGTGTCTAATCAAAAAATCACAAAAATGAGGGCCTGGGGTAGATGTGAGGAACTTTGAGAAATAAGATTGGAAAGAAAGGCTGGTGGAAATAGGACAACTAGATAATCAAAGATTTAAATACTGCCAAGCCATTAATAAGGTGTTTTTTGCCTTGCGTATTCTCTTTTCCCTTAAAATGCATGCCCAGAGAAATACCTTATGCTTTGCATTGGTTTGGCAAGTGATATCAACCTTATA
>NW_012102787.1:265476-272846 GCF_000951045.1 Mandrillus leucophaeus
AACTAGACTAGCTAAATTTAGCACTGAAGTGTGGCTTTTAGGGAATGATCTCAGGGATATGTTATATGTGTACAATATTTTCTCATGTTTCTTTAAAAAAATCTTACTTCTTCATATAAACTTATTTCCAGTTTCTCTCAGGGGCTGGAAAAACATCTTGATAACTACCCAAATCTTCCCTCAAAAGTCCTTCTAGTCTTACTCATGTCAAAACCAATAGGAAAGTAAATTTATGTGGAAACAATTCATGTCAGAAATGCAAAGGAGAGAAGACTGAGAGATGCCTGCTCTCAGATTTTTCAGAGCAATAGCTCCTGAGACCAGAGGCATGTAAATTGGTGTTAGTCTTCCCAGGCACCCTACGCGAAGGCTGGAGGGCTTTCCTGAGTGAATATTGCCTAAATCCTTCATGTCTGCTCAACAGAAACTTCGGTTTGTGAGGGAGGAAAATTATAAATAGAAACCCGCTCTTTCTGTAAAACTCTGGTCACAATGTTCGGTGAAGTGATAAATGAATAGGTTTTTACAGGCAAACCACAGTAATTAGGTCATTCCTCATTTCTTTATTGGAGGCAGACCTAGATGTTTAATCATCATTATGCAATAATTTGATTTTAGCAATGCATTACTATTGGAAATATTATACATTTACTTTACCTCCCTCATTTTTAAAGGTGGTGCTAAAAGGAAAAGCAAAAACTCTTTAAATCGTGTCTGAAGTTTACAGAGAAATAGGACCCTAATTTTAAATATCAAACACTTTACTACCTTTTTGTGATTTTCATAGTAATACTATACGATATGCTAATAATATTGTAGAAAATATGACAAACACATGAAATGCAAGAAAAAATTAATATAATCACCGACGATTCCACTTTCCAGGAAAATCACCATTGTTAATATTCTGGTGAATTTCCTTTCAGCCTTTTTTCTTTAAGAATTTCATTTTCAAAATAATATTCACAAAATAACAAGATTAAGGCTAGTATCAGACACACAGAGACATTCCAACGAAGGTAGCAACAGAACATGATTATTTTAAAAGGCAATCTTGGAAAACTTAGAAAGCATTTTCATACTAATCACTGACCAGGCATGGCCACAATAGAGAATTAAGTTTTTCTTCTTATCTTTGTGCCTGAAATCAACTAGGGGAAATGAATAAACACAAATTAAGAACTTTGAAGGAATAAATATCTTCAAAGAGCTTGAATCTGTAATTTCCCCAAAGAACAGATTTATGATCTAAGCCCATTCTTTTCAACTTAATGCATCGACTCTTCCATAGGCTGGTAAAAAGCAGTTCAGTAACCGCATCTTCCATCCTCGGTGATAAGACCTCCTGCAATAGGATCAATAAGACCTGCTTTCATAGAACTTTTTTTCTTATCCCATAACCTCAAAAATCATTTTGTGCCACAATGATCACTACAGGGAGGAAAATAAAGAGATGTTGAATCTATCAAAGTTTTTCATAGCAAGGCTGGTTTATTTCAAACCATCACAGCATGGTGGTTAACAGCTCTGGAACAGCCAAAGGATGGAAGCAGAAGGAAAAAAGAAACTCAAAGATCCTCTTCTTTCTTTACAGGAACCTTCAAAGTTAAAGGAGAATAAGATTCATATTCCAGGCATTTACTACCCAATTTGGCAATGGGAATTTCAAACCAGGTTTATTTTTTAAATTTCACTCTTAACTACAGGAGAAATTTCTAAAATAAGCTGGAATTCAGCTTTAATATGGAAATTGTTAATAAGTGGGATAAAAAGAAAGTTCCAAGCCCAATTAAGTTTGGGAAGCGATAAACAAATACACTTATTTTTCCAGTATTTCTCAGGGTTGTTACCATGCCACTTACACTGTGAATCTCCCAGAGAGAACTTAGTAGATAGTATTCCCCACATTTATATTTTCATTTTTCCCCTGCTCTGAGTTCCACAGAACTCATTTTGAGCAATAATTGTTTTGTATGTTTCTGACCACCCAAATAGAGTAAGTCTGAGTTCCACAGTCTATTTCTTATATTTCTTACAAAGGTCATACTTATAAATACAAAGCCATATTTATAAAGGACTTAACTGGCATGAAACCCTGCAGCATAGCATTTGAGAAAATATCTCTGAACATGGAATCAGTAGTGTAGGGTCAATGACCACTGTATCACTTTTTAGGTCTGTGACCTTGGACAGATTATTTAACTTTTACGAATCTTGGTTTCTTCTTCTGTGAAATGGAAGCAGAAGTTTTGCCTATCTCACAGGGTTGTTGTGAAGATCAAAAAAGGGACTCAGAAGACAGAGACTAAAGAAAACTGTGGGGAGTTATTGTAATTGTGACTGGAGCCTGCTTTAGCACTAAAACACATTGTCTTTGCTGGATGTTTTTCAAATGAGTGATTTTAAAAAGGTTCTGCATCTTGTCCAGCAATTCCTTTTCTATTTTAACGCCTCACAGGGCTGTTTTATCCTAAAATTGTTTTCTGTGTCCTGACTAAGAGATTGATGATATTACATTAAGGTAGAGAAGATCATAAATATAGTTGAAGTTATCTTGTAGAAAGTGTGTTCATTGATGCAGATGTACACATTAGAAGATAGAAGACTTACCTACGCTACATCTCTGCTAGAATGATATTTATATACACGCTTTAGTTAAGTAGCAATTTGTGTCAAAATAGTCAAACCATCTAACATGTTAAAACAGTGCAAGAGTCTTTATTACTGAGATAAGTAGATAACAATTATTATCAAAAATAAATACTCCCCCAAAAGCTAAGAGGCCGATGAAGAGAGAGCAGAAGTGAAAAGTGTGAAGCAAGGTGATAAATCTACTGTCTCCAAATAAATAATGTCTAATTCCAAATATAAGGCCAAGAATTCAAGACCTGTATTTTTCCCAATTCTATTTGCAACTAGAGAAAAAGTTTTATCAGAATGAATTTTGAGGCAAAACTATATTTGAATATTTTTGCTTAAGTTGTCCTTTGACCTTTAAGTCAGTTTTCAAATCTTCGTTTCAAAATATCCTTAACTGAAAGGCAAGGTACTTACCCTGGGAACCTGGAGGTCCACCTCTGCCAAAGCAGTTCAGCATAAATGTGAAATGTCTTTGAAGTCCTATGTTTTGTTTATTTTAAAATGCAGGTTAGTTATTCAGTATATTCATAATGCATTTGTGCCTATTTGAATATAAAAGCATGTTTCTTATCATTAAGGAAATGAGATGCTCCAGGAAGGTGTGCAGTGTGTACATGGTATGCCTTGCAGGACTACCTGGCATGCACTGAGTGTGAGGATCCCAGTAAGTCACTGGGGGGAAAATCATCCAAGCTCAGCCCTTCAATTTTAGCAATCATGTTAAGCCCTTTCTTCCACGTTATCCAAAGACATACTACGACGATAAAAAACATATTTACTTCTTTAAGAAAGAGAATATCTGAAATTCACATCAGGGTTCTCGTCATGCAATAATAAAAGAAACTTTTTAAATAGATGAAGAGCTATAGTGGTGAGCCTATAGCATTACTTCATGCTCCAAGCAGAGTACACGAACTTAATGAAGCTAATACTTCTATGTTGAACTGAGAAAATTTCTTCTTAATGGTTCTTTTCTTATTGCAACTTAAATTTATGTCAAGGAATCTTACATTTCCCTAAGGAAACATGTTCAAGGTTTTTGCCTTCAAATTTCATTGATATACAAACTCAGGAGAGTCCTATCGTAAGAATGCAAGCATTGTGTCTTGCCTTTCAAGAAAAAACAAAAAACAAAAAAACAAAAAAAACTTTTTACTATTTGCTCAAGTCTAAAACTGTTTGACATAAGATGCTTAGCCCAACAGTATCTGAATATGGTGTATTAAATGCTATTTATAAAAAGTAAAGCTATGCTAATGTGCCTATCTGCCCCCTACTGCTTAACAGTATTAAAGATTAAAGCCAATTGTTTTGTAAACTGAAGAGGCTGTAATGGTTTCTTGGGAAGTGCTCCCTGTCAGCATTCCAGATAAGATTGCTATTAAGTTTTTTGCTGCTAGGATGGCTGGTTTGGGTCATTATACACTTAAATTGAGTTGCTGTCATTGTTATATAATGAAACGAAAGAGCCTTTGGCCTATACAAATGTGGTGTACCTTTTAAAGAGCGGGTAGCACTACCTGATTTATTAAAAAAACGGGTCTGGCCAGGAGTGGTGGCTCACACCTGTAATCCCAGCACTTTGGGAGGCCGGGGTGGGCAGATCACCTGAGGTCAGGAGTTCAAGACAAGCCTGGCCAACGTGGTGAAACCCTGTCCCTACTTAAAAATACAAAAACTAACCAGGCTTGATGGTGGGCCCCTGTAATCCCAGCTACTCAGGAGGCTGAGGCAGGAGAATCGATTGAATCCGGGAGGCAGAGGTTGCAGCCTGGGTGAAAGAGCAAGACTCAATTTCAAAAAAAAAAAAGAAAAAAAAAAGGTCTGTTTGCATTCTCTTACCAAGCTCCTGGGTGTTTCAAAGTGATTTAGATGAAATGCCCAAATAATTTTCAGATATATCAAAGACGAATAGCTGAGTTTTGCATTAACCTGCTTTCAATAATCATTGAAATCTAATGAATGATTATAGGCTGTAGCAGATTCATGGTTCTTTTTTCCTCTCTTAATTTAATTATGTCTTGCTCTGAACTGGGGATAGTCGAGAACCTGGATTTTTCATAATCCTACAAATTACTTGTTCAGATTAAAGAATTGTCGTCCTGATCTCTTCATTCTAAGCTTGTTATTTGAGAATCCTCTTACTGACTTGAGGAAGCTATACATTATTTTAATTTTTAAGTGGGCCAAAAAGTCATAACAGAAGATGACGGATGACATCACATTTCTTAGGTTTAAAGTCTTTTTCCTTTCTAATAAAAACTGAAAATTCCAAATAACCTTTACCTAGGGAAAAATAATTTCCTCCTCCCTTTCCCAAGTTTGTGACATCTTAGCACACTAATGATGGAGAAGGAGGCTAGTGGCACTTTTAAAATGCTTACTTATAACTATCACCTATGTTTTCAAAGTGTTTTCTCTCTCTTCTCAAGTTTTTAAAGTATACACATGCTGTAACTCCCTTTTCTTATACTACATGTCGATCCAGAAGAAATATAATAATTTTCTTAATATTTTAAAATTAGAAACTAAAAAAAAAAAATGGAACTGAATTTAAGAACTCAACAGATGAACGGATTCAGTGGCAATGTGGATCTTTGCCATCTCCAATTCATGGCAAGGTGAATTGTTTTGTCAAAACTCTAAGTCAACAATATTTATATTTAAACTTGCATGGACAATTTTTTTTCATTTATAGTATTCTCTAAAAATTGAAACACTCATGCATTTTGAATTGATCCAATAGCTCAAGATACCTGAAATTCTAATCATTATCCCTTTTCTGAGTTTTTTAACACTTCACATACCCTGTTCTTTTTCTCTGGCAGAAATATGTTTTCCTCTCCAGTGTATCTTTATCTTCATCTGTGTGCTTCAAACAGCAGAGAAAGGACACTCAAATGCTTAGAAAGGGTTTGCTTTATTATGTGACTCTACTGAGTCTGAAATGTTGCAATCACAAATAGCCCTCTGAAGATGCTTGTATACTTAAACAGACACATGACTTTTCCTAGCAATGGAAAGCAATTTACAGCTTTTTCTATTGCTTCAGAAGTCCTTTAGAAACTAGTACTTGCAAGAATAATGTTACAGCACACAATCAAAGAGGACATATCTTTAAGGATTAACTGGCTGTCCAGTCTCTTGTAACCATATCAACTAATGTTTGTCAATAGCAAAAATGCCAGTCCTGTTGGCAGCACATCCCGTCAAGTGAATTGGGCATCTGGTTGCAGTATGGTGCTGGAGAGTGAGCATCAGTGGTGTAAAAATCATGTTTGGTACCTCATTCAAGTCTGATCGGGGACCCCATGTTGTTTCACGTTTTTATCAGAATAATTCTGATAAAATTATTTATCAGCTTCCTGCAATCCAGTCCAGTCTGGAGAAGATGGACCCTTATGCAGAATTAAGAAAACCTGCAAAAACCAGGCTTCTGTGTTTTAGAGACTCTTTTCCACCCTAAGTCCCAAATTATACCTTTATGATCTAGGTTCCAAAGTAAACTGTTTAGGCTTAGTGTTAAGGTCTGTGTCATAAGTTGGTGTCATGGCACTGAAATTAGCAGCCAAGCGGAGTTTTATGTGTGAGGTAGCCACTCTCTTATAGCCAAAATCAAGACTATGAAAACATAGGACTGACTCCCATACACAATTTTATTTCATTTTATTCATCAACAAACCCAATTTGTACTAAATATTTGGGAAGAAAGTTGTACCAATATGGTTTCTGCCCTCAGGTAAGATATTAATGATGCATTATTTATGAAATCAATGTAAAATTACATTAGTCATAAAATACTTCTAGAACGAGATAAGAACCTGTACTAGAATAATAATAAAATATCACATACTTATATAGTGTTTACCATTCTAAGAATTTTATGTATATTAATTCATTTAATCCTCACAACAAACCTCTAGGATAAGTTCTGTTATTATTTGCATTTCCCACATGGAGAAACTGAGACCCAGAAATGAATAAGTTATCTCAGTTGGTGGTAAATGAGATTCAAACTCCAGCAGTCCATCTCCAGAGTCTGTGTTTTCAAACTCTCTGCTCTAAGTAGATTGAAATTGATAAGGAAGAGGTAGAAGGTAAGATGAGACAGGAAAGCAGGGAAAGAGGGTGAGACTGTGAGGTCACAAGCCTGGTTGGAGTGAAGTGATCCTAAAGGGGAACAATAAGAGATGACTTTGAATGGGTATAGGGCTGCCAGTCATTGGAGGATTCTGAATGCCCTACTGAGAGTCTTTTGATCAGAATGTCATTATGGAGTTTGGGCATGTAAATAATGTAATTTAAGAAAATATATTCTAGAAAGATAAGTTTTCATAGGGAGAAGCTACTTTGAATATAATCAAATATACAAACACCCTATAAAACAATTTGGCATCAACATAGTGTTGGAAATTCTGGCTAGGGCAATCAAGCAAGAGAAAGAAATAAAGGGTATTCAGTTAGAAAAGAAAAAGTCAAGTTGTCCTTGTTTGCAGATGACATGATTGTATATTTAGAAAACCCCATCATCTCAGCCCAAAATCTCCTTAAGCTGATAAGCAAATTCAGCAAAGTCTCAAAATACAAAATCAATGTGTAAAAATCACAAACATTCTTGTACACCAATAACAGACAGACAGCCAAATCACGAATGAACTCCCATTCACAATTGCTTCAAAGAGAATAAAATACCTGGGAATCCAACTTACAAGGGATGTGAAGGACCTCTT
>NW_012102787.1:274237-291694 GCF_000951045.1 Mandrillus leucophaeus
GAGTTAATGGGTGCAGCACACCAATATGGCACATGTATACATATGTAACAAACCTGCATGTTGTGCACATGTACCCTAGAACTTAAAGTATAACAAAAAAAAATTAAAAATAAAAAAAAATCAATTTGGCATTACCTTGTGATGCAACATTTACATACTCAATGACTTAGTTTTTCCACTTATAGTATCAGTCTTAATTAAATCCTTGCACATGAGTATCAGCAGGTGTGTAGAACAATATTTGTTCATAATAGTAAAATGTTAAAGATAAAATTAAATAATTTTCAAACAGAGAGTGAAAAGATAAATTACAGCACATTCACACAATGAAATAGTATACAGCAGTGAAAAATGAATGAACTGCAGCTATACTCAAAAACATAGATGAATTTTAGTAGCATGATGTTAATAAGGCAAAACCAGAAGGCCTCATTGTCACGTGGGCATTTTATAAAATCCTGGAACAAGTAACACAAATATACATTATTTAGACTATGTGTATGATAAAAACTATTTTAAAAAATAAAATAAGAGAAAGATAAATAAAAAATTGAGCTCATACTTATGTCTGATGGGGAGACAGGGGCTTAGAATAGAGAAAGAACATATAGGCAGATATAGGTTATTTTCAGTGGTATAGATACCTTGACTTAAGTGGTGGTTCATAAATGTTTTGATTTTATTAATAAATAAATGTCTAAAAAAAACAGAAAAACATTCAGAATGATCCAGATAAAAAGGAAAAGAAATGAGAGTAAGACAGATGAAAAGAGCGAAGGAAAGACAGCCAGGAAAGTTGGCTTTAGTGTAATGGTGTCTATGGAAAAGGATGCCCTGGAAGCATCTCTTCAGCTTCTGGAATCTTCTGGTTCCAAAGTCAGTTGTCTGTCTACCCTTCCAAAATTGGTCTTCTCTAATAATCTAAGTTCTGTGATCAAATCTTACTCATTTTTATATTGTTTAAGCATCTAACTTGGAATTTTTATGTCCTCAAAAATTGTAAGGAGAATGAATACAAGTGAGAGAAAAAGACACCTACGTGGCCAAACCACGCTGATGGACCTCAGAAATCACTGTCTCCTGACACAGAAGTCTTTTGGCAATGTCCCTGGCTTTCTCCTTCTGCTAGAACACATCCAGTAACGAGAAAATCACTGTTTTGAAATACCTTGTTCCACTGTCAAACAGAATGACTAGAAATATCTTCTTTATATGAATCCCAAATTGATGATAATAAGTAGCACTTCTCCATAAGACAATGAAAATCAGTCTACTCCCTATCCCAGGAAATCACCTTTCAAATATTGAAGAAATACAGTAAATCTTTGTAATTTGACTTTTTTTTCCCCAAGATAAGGTTTCCTAATCTTCATAACATGATTTCCAGGCCCTATCCTTTTTGGCACCTTCTTTCCCAGTGCTCTCCAGAACAATCAAATTAAAGCACAGTCTCCACAGTCCCCAGAAATGAGTTCAGTTTTTCCAGATGAGACCTGACCAGTACAGAGTAAAGAGGACTTAACACAACTTTTCTTTAATGTGAAGCCAATGCTTTTAAATTTGCTGTGTGGAAAGAGGTTGGCTTCAAATCTAAGAAGCAAAGAACTAGAGTTGAAGGGTTAAACACAAGCAAACTTTCCTTTTCTCAGATGGATTATTTCATGGATATTGTAAAAACAACAACATGTGATCTGCAAAACTGTTTAGAGTCTATCAAATGCTTTCATGGACATTATCACATTTAGTGTTTGAAGCACTTTCACGGTCGGGTGTTAGTACCCCCATTTTCCAGTTGGGAAAACCAAAATCATGGAACAAGCAAGAGAGGGAGCCAGAGCTAGGACTCATGAATTCTCACCCTATAGTCTAGCACTCTTTCCACAGGAGAAAACTGCCTGAAATAATCAAATAATCATTAAATGGCTGGGCTCCCTCTAAACAACAAACTAGGAAACAAATTTTGCAACAGAGACCTAAATACATTATTGACTTTAAAATCAATACGAAAAAGACGGGCAATCCAATAGAACAATGGACAATGAATTCAACTGCCAGATTCACAGAAAAAGAAACACCAGTAGCCAATAAACATGCTTTAAGACGCTCCATTTGATTTATAGTTTTAGAATGCAAATTAAAACAATAGTAGGCTATTATTTTTCACTAACCAAATTGACAAATTTAAGAAAAATAATTATAATACACAGTGCTAGTGAGAGTAGAAATAACAGAAACTCTTACTGAGTGAAATAATAAATTGATTCTTACTTTATTAAGAATTAGTATTCTGTGAAACAATTTATTAATTCACAGAAAGTGAAAGTGAACTCTACTACAAATTTTTGAGTGACTGCTATGGTTTGAATGTATCCCCCAAAAGTTCAAGTTTTGGAAACTTAATTGCCAATATAATAGTTAAGATGTGGGCCTTTAAGAAGTAATTAGGTCCTGAGGGCAGAGCCCTCTTAAACAGATTAATGGCCTTATCACCGTGAGTGAGTTCTCACAAGAGCAATTGTCATAAAATGGAGCTCTGTTCACTCTTACAGTTTCTCTGCCTCCCATACTCGCTTCTGCCTTCCACCTTTCCACCATGAGAAGACCTTCAACAGATGCTCTTGGACTTCTCAGTCTCCAAAACCATGAGCCAATTAGTTTTCTATTTTTTATAAATTACTCAGCCTGTAGTATTCTGTTATAGCAGGAGAAAACAAACTAAGAGAGTGGAAATTTGTCAGTATCTATTTAAATTTGAATATGTTTATCCTTTGGCACAGCAATTCCACTCTTAAAATGTGTCCCAAAGGTATATATAAGTGTGCATAAATGTCTGTCCGAGGATGTTTATTGTTGCATTGCTTACATTACCCAGTAAATGGATACATTCTTCATGTCTGTCATTAAAAGATTATTAGATAAAACACAGTACATCCACACAATGGAACACTGTGTCACTACTAAAAAGATGAAGAATGTCCATTTTTAGTCTAAGAAATAGGTCCGTGTAATATGAAGTGAATAAAGCAAATTGCAGAAGAGAATATAAGACAATTTCACTTGTAAAAGAACACACATGTATGAGGTCATTATGTATATCTATTCATACTATATCAATTATATACATATATACACAAACATACATTTATGAAAACAAAACATCCAGAAAGACACAATACATAATGTAATGTCTAGAACATTACAAAAAGTGGTACACAGTAATTTCCTTTTAAAACAGAAGTCCATCAGTTGTATTATTTTTTATTTACTAAGCAATCACTTTGCATCAGGCATTATACAAAGCAGTTCTTTACTTTGAATAATCCATACATTAAAACACATGTGAGTTAAGTGTTAATATCCATCCTTACACTGAAAGTATAACCCAAACCTGCCAATGTTATGGTCCATTGCCTCCACCAGGCTATAGGGGATGCGCATATTTAGACACCTGATGGTAAGAGAAATCAAAATAACAACAATTCCAATTTTAGAGGACTTCAAGAGGCGTGACGTTTTCAAGCTCACAGCCAATGGAATAGAGAGTTGGGTATTAAAATTATGTCATCTTTGCCATTGAAACCAAAAATTGACTATATTTCTAACGTCTAGGAAGTGTTAGATATTTTAGGTTATGGTTCACCATTTTTAAAAGCCTCTGGGCATCCTGAAGAGGTTTTCTCTGAAAATAAAAGTTTCCTACAGGATTAATTTCTCTTTCCATCAACCACCATCTAGAAAACATTCAGGAGACTTTAGATTCTGAAATGCAGTCAGGGCAAAAATTATATATATCAATTGAATGATTGATTAAACCTATTATAGGCAGATGAGATCACTCTGAAAAAAGCACCAGGAGAGTGGAGACATGAGAGAATGCTTGAAATCATGTATCTCATCTATTCATTTGTCTTTTTGAAAAATGGAAGGGATAGATAACCATGTGAAAGCGCTCTTCAATATTTAGAGGATGTCGATTAAAGAAAAGTTAAATTTGCTTTGTTCCTTTCAAAATAAAAAATAAAAAATAAACTAGAACCAATAGAATCCAGATAAAGATTTCAATTCAATATATGGATAACTTTTTAATAAAATTGTCCAAATGGAATGGATTATTTCAAGAAAAAGTGAATTCCTCATCTTTTAAAATTTGAACACCGTCAGGATGACCAGTTGGTAGAATGCTACAATAGACCTTTATGAATTGAATAGTTACCCAAATTTGATAACCTTTGTATTTTCTTGCACATATTTTAGCTCAACTTATATTCTCTTCAATATCTTGTTTTGTTATTCAAATATAGCAAAGCATGGGTGAATCTGTGCATATAGTAGTCTAAATATTAAAAACAGAAAAATAAAAGTCAACATTTACTGACTACTTTTTCATGCCAGGCACTATTCAGAGTGCTTACGCATTAACTCAACCACACAAAATGGAATCAGTTTCTAATATGATCTCCATTATACACATGAGGGAACTGACATAAAAAGAGGTTAAGGAACTTGGCCAAGGTAACATAACTACTAAGTGGAGAAATCAGGATTCAGCTTTAGTCTGTCAGGGCACTAAAAGAAAGCATAAGGCTCTGTTAAAGAAACAAGCCTATAGTCTCAACTCTATTCTGATGACTAGCAATGATATTTTCTAACTTAAAGCAATGGAATATTTCACCAGTCAGAGGTCTACACAGAATACATACTCTTTTAAAAAGTGCATCATAAGGATGAATCATATGAAACTTAAAATTACCCACATAGACACAGAATTCAAATTCAATCTTATTTTCCAAATTTCTAAGAACATTTGCCCAGCCCGACATAAACAGAACAATTTTCACTCCCAAGCTTAGAAGTGCAGTCTCTGCCATGTTTGGTTTGGGGGTGAAAAGGGCAAGGGCGTGGGACTGAGCTGCAGGAGTTCTGATTGCGGTCTCAGTCCTGCCACCAGCACACTCTGAGATGTTGGGTGAGAGACTTGGCTACTCTTTAAATAAAACCATAGAGTTCTGTTAAAGAAAAAAGTCATTCAATCATACTTGATAAGGCACAGTAAGGAAAACTTCATTCAGGACCATCACTATAGGCATAGAAACCACTGCAACAGAGTCTTGCAGTTGAGGAGAGAGACTGGGCTCAACTCAGAATACAGCATTGACAAGTGGGAATTTATAGGCAAGAAGCAGTGTGTGGACCACTGGATGGAAAATTGCCAAGAGCAAACCTCCTGGGTAAGGCGGATTCTGGTAAAAACCAACCTCACAGGACTCTTGCTAAAGACAGGTCAAGGTGATCAGACATCCCCTGGGGAATGGTGGAGGATGAGGAACCTGATCAGATGTCAAGGATGATCAGATACCAAGGATAAGGGATCTTGTTACACTGACTTAACAGGATTCTTTGCTAAAACTGGAGTTTTCAAGGAAGTGCACAAATGGGCATAGAAGATGTGGAAGCTTGACCAAAATTAAACCAACCAAGGAATCTTTGTCAGCTCCAGGAGTTCTATTTCATCTCAAAAGATCCCATAAAACATTTAACTGAGAATTGTGTAATACGTGTTTATGGCTTTTGTTTTTCTTACACAGGACCTTCATGTTTATTGTAGTGCAGTATTACCTTCCTCAGAGCTGGTCAGAAATATGTAGATCCCCTTCCTCCTGATTCATCCATCTCTCGTGATCCCTCAAAATTTTCCTTGGAGATCTTAGCTAGAAAATGTCTATTCCATAAGAAGAGAAATTAATTCACAGAGGTGGTTATATTAACAAGGAATAACATGCTACATAGCCAGTGAAAACAAAGTTAAAAGGAACAAGTAACTAAAGTAACTGACTACATAATCTCATAAATACATATAAAATACCCTACATTGCCAAAATTTTACTCAGCCCATCAAACAGACATTATTTCTCACAAGTGTTTTTGTCTTTCAAACAAATCTCATTTCGTATTTTTTTGACACACAAGCATTTTTTATAACTGTGATACTGTAAAATATGTATCTGGTCCTCATCTTCATTTCCTGACACACAGTTTCTAAAATACTTGGAATCTCTGGAGTGATAAGAGTGTCTTTTGTATGCTAATGAGATGGCTGTGACTGACAGCCCCTCTGTAGCTTCAGGGGAACTGGTCACCGGAAAGACCAGGATTATGGGGTTTGGGAATTTCAGCCTCACGCCCTAACCTCCAGGGAAAGGAAAGGGGCTGCATGTTAAAGTCATCATAACTGTCCTACAATTTAATCAATCTCACCTACATAAGGAGGCTTTCATAAAAACGCTTCCAAGAAAGGACTAGGTTCAGAGGACTTCCAGAAAGGTGAATAAGAACACATCCCTGTGCTGGAAGGGTAGTGCACCCCACTCCACAGGCCCAGAAGCTCCTGCACTCAGGACCCTTCCATACTCCGCCCTATATATCTTTTCATCTGGCTGTTCATTTGTATTCTTTTAAATATCCTTTACAATAAACCAGTCAACACAAGCATTTCCCTGAGCTGTGTGAGCTGCTCTAGCAAATTAAGCAAACCCAAGGAGATGGTCACGGAAATCCCAATTTATAGCAAGTCAGTTAGAAGGTCTAGAAACCTGGACTTGTGACTGGTGTCTAAAGTAAAGAGCAGCCTTGTGGGACTGAGCTTTCAACCTGTGGAAACTGACACTACCACCAGGTAGAGTGTGTCAGAACTGAATTAGAGGACACCCAGCTGATGTCCATTGTGACACTGATCACTTGTTTGGTGTGTGGATCACCCCCCACCCCGCCACATCTGGGCACAGAAGCCTTCTTGTTATAAGAGTATAGTAGGAGAGACAAACAGTTTGGGATTTTTCAACTCACTAACTGACACACTGACAATTCACCAAATCAGACCACACTAACCATCCCCAACCAAAAAAAAAAAAAAAAGGCAAAAGTAAAATGTATTAGCATTTCTTATAAATGTTTTATAACAAGTTTTTTACACAAATTCTTTGAAACAGCTCACAAGATTACTTATACTAAAATATAAATAAAGGAAATCAAATCAAGACCCAGAAACATATAAATTAAGATAGAACATCAAGACCAAAAGAAAAGTCAGATTTGCATGTATATTGTATGCTATTACTAAAATTTCAGCTAGGCCAGGCTCAGTGGCTCATGCCTGTAATTCCAGCAATATGGAAGGCCAAAGTGCATGGATCACTTGAGGTCAGGAGTTCCAGACCAGCCTGGCCAACATGGTGCAATCTCATCTCTACTAAAAATACAAAAATTAGCCGGGCATGGTGGTGGGCACCTGTAATCCCAGCTACTTGAGAGGTTGAGGCAGAGGGTGCAGTGAGCAGAGATCACTCCACTGCATTCCAGCCTGGGCAAGAGGGCAAGACTTTATCTAAAATAAAATAAAATTGAGCTAAATTTTTGCCTCCAAGCATTGGGGCAACTTCTAAAATATGAAACAACAAAATCAAACATATGAATTTTTTTGTCACGTAAAAAGAAGAATTCAAAGAAGTTCACAGAGAAGTTTTTCACAGGCCTTAAACCAACAAGGAATATAGAGGACAATGTTTTTGTTTGTATTCCTACCATATATGCATTAATGAGTTTTACAAGATTTTTTTCCTTTTGCATAGTAACCTGAGGGAAGAATGCCAAACCATAACTTGGTGAAAATAATTTTGCAGAGCATGAGGGTAGAGAAGGGAGCAAAAGATTGAAATTGTCTCCTCTGTCTTACACCTACGCTAATTATTTTAGTGGCTTCAAAAAGCCTTTTTAACTCCAGTCACCATGCTGTACAATAGATCTCCAGAACTTACTCATCTCATAAATGACAGTTATGACCACCATTTGACCAACACCTCCCCGCTCAGCAAGCCCTGGATGGCTACTCACGGCAAGAAAATCCACTGAGGCAATAACCAGACACAAATCCTTACAAACCAAGCAATGCATGGAAGTCTTTGGGAGAGTAAGCTCTAAGGTCTCCAAAATGTGATGACGTGGGATCCCGCCCTCTTTCCCAGAACAACTGTCAAATCTTCCGTGAAGGTAGAGCTAACTTGGACATATGTAATTTCACCCAGGATGACCATTTACCTCATTTTCACGTCGTTTCTCTCGTTATGATGTTCACTGATGGGAACAGGGTGTTCATGGCTATACAGAAGTCTCAGGCAGATTTTGATTAATTTGGCTGATTCTAACTCGTCTTATTCTTGTGATCTCCAGAATATGAATGTTTCTCTTTGAAATCTTGTCTTACTGAATGGTTGGTGCTCTTCTAAAATCATTGTCTTATGTTTAATTTTCATGTACTAAACCTTATCTATGTCTCTTCTCCAGTATGGTAGGTTTTCTTTCTTATAAATTTACCCAACATTTCCCAATCTTTTACATGTCTTTCTAAATATTTTATCTTCCTACAAAATAAAGTCCACTTACGTATTTTCATAACTTTCTCCTCTACTGGTATTTCCCACTTAAGACTCAAAAATAATAATGAATAATGTTTTTTCAAAGTTTACTCTATTTTGGTCCACTGTTTGTAGCTGTTAATTTGATTTTTACCTACATTTGAGTGTAAAGAAGATATCTGGACATGAGCCCACTAGCAACATTCCCAGGGTCCTTTAAGAACTCCTCATTTCCTGACCTGGCACAGTGGCTCACACCTTTAATCCCAGCACTTTGGGAGGCCAAGGTGAGTGGATCACTTGAGGCCAGGAGTTTGAGACCAGCCTGGCCAACGTGGTGAAACCTTGCCTCTACTAAAAATAGAAAAATTAGCCAGGCATGGCCGCACAGGCCTGTAATCCCAGCTACTCAGGAAGCTGAGGCATGAGAGCTACATGAACCTGGGAGGCAGAGGTTGCAGTGAGCTGAGATCTCACCACTCCATTCCAGCCTAGGTAACAGAGCAAGACTCTATCTCAGCAAAAAATATAAATAAATAAATAAATAAATAAATAAAGTACTCCTTATTCCCCTTCTGTTCATTGTCTTTGTAAAATACACTTGCACTATTTCTCACATGTTGACATTTCTGAAATGAGATATTTTGTCGGTTGGGAACATAGAATACAATCTTTATTTTTCAAACCTTTATTTTAAATCATTGGTGAAATTTACAATTAATGGCCTCTTAGATTCTAGGAAACATGATAGTGGAACTGATGTTATTACTTTAAAACAGTGAGTTAATAGGACCAGTCATATATTGAAGCCTCTCTTGTTACATGACAGATAAACCATACCATGTAATAAAAAAGAAACTTCTTTGTGCTTGAAGACTATGTTTTCATATCATTCAAAATTCTAATAGTTTATAAATAACCTGTAAACAAATAATAAAGGCAGGGACAGCATGCAGCCTTCTTTATGCCCTCATGAATTTTTCTTCAATCTACAGAAGACCATACATACCTACCTAGATGCTTTTTAAAAATCAGCTTTATTGAAGTATAATTGACAAATAAAATTGTATGAATTTAAGGTGTGCTTTAGATTCTTGGTGCAATGTTAAGACACAGAGTTTGTGTAGACATCAGTAACTGTATCAAGTTCATGGCATTTAACTTTGTTCAGACTAGCTATTCAAGGACATGTTCACAGTCCTGTGATTACTAGGAACTTTATCATAAGGCAATAAAGCATATAATAGTGGCCAGTCAGGAGGTATCCTAAAACCTGTTGGTTCCACAAATAAAATACAGACATGAGAAACCCAAAACTTATTTAAAGAAACTGTCATTAAGTTTGGATGGAATGTCCAATAAAATATGTAGTTTAAGGGGTACAGAATATTGCCTTTTATAAAAGGAGAGAAATTTAAATCTGAACCACACAGATGGGAATTTACACATAGAATTTGATGAGGAAGGAGTCCTTGAAAAGACTTTGAACAATTCTGATGAAAAAAGAAAAAACTTCACCCAGGACTTTTTAAATAGAGCCTTTCAATGCATATTTTTGTGGTGGACATCATAGGTACACTGGTTATATTTTTAAATTACCAAAAATTAAAAAGATAGAATTGCCTTGAAAATGTATGTCATTCTAGTTAAGGATCATAATAATGTGTATTTGCCTAACTCAGACTAAATCTTTTTGAGTGGAGAATGAGACATCACAATTGAAGCAAAATTTGGGAATCCTTTATATCTTACAGCATATGTCTTGGAGAAGAAATTGCCATTACAAACTATATAATAAAAATAAACATTTATTAAACATTCACCAAATATCAGGTGCCATGCTAATCATTTTACATATATTAGCTCATAAAAGTCACCATATCCTTTCCAAGTAGGCACTTTATTATTCTTATCTTACAGGTAATGAAATGAAAGTCAAAAAAGATGTAGTTTGTTCTGCAAATAAGTGGCAGAATAAAGTGTCAAGCCCAAAGGATTTGGTGCGAAAGCCCCTGTCTTGACCAGTATGCTATCAAGGACCATGGGCATTCCTGTTGGGCAAGCTTTGTACGTAAACCCCCCAGTTTGGTTTCTCTGCAATTCCAAGGTGTATGGAAAACTATTTTACCTCCAATAACGGTCCTCAGATTTGCGCACATACAGTGTTTTTATATTCTGAGAAGAGAGGCTCACATGTAACTAATCCCAAAACTAAAACTTTTTTCTCTCTCCTGGATTTAATTCTAAGGATATAATAACTAACTTGATTAAACAGCTCAGTGGCCTCACATATTACCATTTAGAATGTCATACCGCTACAGTTCTTAATTCTACCATAAGTGCCCTTCCCTTTCAAGTTAACTGCATGACCGATTAAATGCTCTGCACAAAGGCAAGGTGACTCTAAAAGGAAACATGCAATTATGTAGTTTCTAAGTAGTAATTATCTCAAATTAATTGCTGTTTTATGGGAGTTTTGATCGTACCAAACAATATTTACAATTGCAATTCAATTCCAAGATATCTTCTTACTCTGCTTAGCTATTTAGCTATCTCTTCAGTCATGCCTTCTCATGTTTGGGAAACATGTATGACTTATGGTACAGTTAAATGAGGTTTCATTAACTCCAAAGGGAGCTATCTGAACAGGAAATATATGCCACAGCGTGAAAGAAATAACATGGGGAACCCAAGGGTACTGTGAAAAAAGCACTGGCCTTCCTTGGGTCCACTTAGGTCAACATTTCTGACTTCTATTATAAAGTCTACTGTTGTTATTGGTTTAACCTCATCAAGAAAATTAAGGCTTCATTTTCCATGCTTTTCTTCAATGCCCCATCCTTTGTCTGCCACCAAAAGATAAGAGATCTAAGATCCTGTCCCATTTAAACAATGAGTCATGTTAGTCATTTTTTCAGTCTCTCAGGATAGTGATTTGTCTGTGTTCTCTTTTTCCCACTAAAATAGAAACTTTAGAAATTGAAGACTGGGGCTTATTCTCAAAGATCCTTTGTAGTTAATAAGCACAGGAAATTTGTATCTCTGATGCCTATCACATATTTAATAAGAAGATATCATTACTGCAAAACGGTTCTCTGTTCGAAACTAATGACCATTTCTATTACACATCTCTTTGAAATACCCACTTTTGATGAAAACACCAACCAGGAGTGTTTACTGAACACTCACTGGTGACAAAGCACCAGGATAAGTGTGTAATCAAATAATACTTGTCTGAGGTCTCTGACATTCTCTGCATCAATAGACATGAAAACTTACATTAACTTCCACTCAAAGTCCCCACACTTCTAGACAACTCCCTAAGAAAACGCATTCATTTAACATTGATGAGATTGGGTTCAACCTGATTTATAAACTTTTCAATGTTGATATTTTGCTGTTGAAGTTGTTTAAAAAATCAGAATTCTACCCTCTCTCCAGCCACCCAGCTCTTCAAAAGGTCGCACTCATTCTAAAGCAAAGAGAAAAGGCGTTACCATTTCAACATTCTTTGATGGAAAGAGTTTTCCCTTCCCAATCTCATCTGTTTCTAGTTTCTCTCCTGCAAGTCAGCTTTTTTTTTCACAGTCAGTGCATTTCTATTTATTCCTCCATATCTTCTATCTCCACATCTTTTGGCCCCCTTCTCCTACAGGGTTTAAAGTAAGGGAGACCACACTCACACTCAGAACCCCAGAGAAAGGGACTAACAGAATTGTCACAGCTCAGCAGTGAGACCATCAGGCATCTTAGAATGTAGAAAATAAAGGGAAATCCAGTTCATTTTTGAGTCATTGCTTTTAATCATGAAATAAATATTTCTCAATGGCATGAAAGAAGTGGATATCTTGTATATGTGAGTGAAGTTTCATGTGTCATTGCTTCTAAGGTGTCACTTTGGTGAGGGTTAAAGGGGTTGTACCTTAGTAGATAGGCTAAGTCAATAGATATTTATGAACAGGCATTTCTCCTTCCTAATTATTGGGAAAAGTGAATGGACAGGATGATGTAGAAAAAAACTATCAGCAATGAAATATAATAAAACGTTGTGAACAGTAATCTGCAAAACAATAAAAAAAACCTTACTACAATGCCAAAGAGTGTTCACAGAGCTTCTCATGCCTCAAGCTTTGCAGTGGAGTTGTCTGTCCGTTAAAGTAAAGGAAGTTGCTGAAGTCTTTGACCCCAGAAATGAAACTTAAGCAGTTGACAGCACATATTCCACATGTCTAAACGTATAAAAAGTGAATATATATCCATGATTTTCTGATAAAAATTCTTTCCATCTGCTGGGCTAGTACCTTGAAGAACTGCAACTAATTCCAGAATCATTAGTGTGTGTCCCTGAGTCATAAGCACACTCTAATCCTCAAGTTTCTAGGGAAAAAGGCTTAACTGACCCAGTATTACCATCCTACTCGAACATAATCTCTCATAATTCCCTTGTCCTTGCACAGAAAAGCACTGTGTTTCTCTGCAGATTAGGTTTGCTAAAATATCCTGAATTCAGACACATCAGAAAATTTGCTAAAAAAATATGTATTTTTTTAAGTTCTACTTGAGGGCTACTGCAAATTTTGAATGGTAAGAGATAAAGATTAAATAGACAGACAGGTAGATAGATTAATTAAGTGACTGACTCATTGACCAAAATTGCCCCTTCCTCTGAGTAAAGAGATCTCAGCTTTTTTTTTGCCTCAGACTCCCAAGTAGCTGGGATTACAGGCACTCACCACCACGTGCAGCTATATATATATATATATATATATGTGTGTGTGTGTGTATATATATATGTGTGTGTGTGTGTGTGTGTGTGTGTGTATATATATATTTTTGCATTTTTGGTAGAGTGGGGGTTTCACCATGTTGGCTAGGCTGGTCTCAAACTCCTGACCTCAGGTGATCCACCCGCCTTGGCCTCCCAAAGTGCCAGGATAACAGGTGTGAGTCTTCACACTCAGCCATGATATCTCAGCTTTAATCATCTAATCTAGTCTCGGAAATCACTTTCAAAATAAGTTCAAGAAAATCACATTAGATTTAAAAAGTTATACTTTCTTCAAACACAACATTGTCATTCCAATAAATGCCAATCAATTTCCTAATAGAACCTTGCCAGTGCTTTGAATTCTCCTGTCCCAACTCAAAGACAAAATCTGTATGAAAACAAGTCCAAAATGATAAGTAAACTATTACACATTTCTCTGAGGCCCATTGTTTGATCCATTTGAATAGCTGAACAGAGAATCCAGGTTTTGCCTTTTATATTTTTCCTCATAAACAGTCTAATTAATATTCTGTCTCTGGACAGTACAATTTCATAAGCCAGCTCCCAAAGAGAGAAATATGCTCTTTTCCTTGAGATCTGGAGAATGCAATCAACATCCACTTTATAAGAAGGAGGATGCTAATAAATAAAACTACAAAACTGCATCACCTACTGGGAGCAATCCATTGCCAAGGAATGTAATTTTACAAATGAAAAACCAAAGGACAGTCAGTCCCCAGTGCCAGAGGATAGTTTTGATGAAAGAGTCACATGAAAGAGGGATTCTCACAATCAAATGGTTATCAGAATTATCTAGAGGACTATGAAAATGTACTAAACCTGAACGTCTCTCTAGACCCGCTGACCCGGATTCTCAAGAGGTTAGCACAAGAATACAATTTTTTTTTAGAGCTGCCAGTGATTCTGATGACCCACCAGATAGGCAATTCATTGATGTAGGACAGTGGTTCTCAAATTGTGGATCCCAACCAGCACCATCAGCATTAGAAGTGCACATTATTGGGCCTCCTTGAAGGCCTCCTGAATCAGAAATTCTGGGGGACAGAGCCCAGCAAGCAACCTGAGCTTTAGGAAGGCCTCTGGGTGATTCTGATGCAGGTGAAATGTGAGAATCATTGTTCTAGAGAACTTCAGTCAAGACTGGGCCAAAAAGAACAAAAAGATTTCATCCTTATCCAGTTACTTTCTAGAGATTCTGACAGTAATTACTTATGGAGGGAGCAAACAGAGCCTAAGGCTATACTAAATATGGCTATGAGGAAGAGGAGACACCTAAAGATGCTTAGAAGATTTCATGCCTAACAATAGGCATGTGAGAGAGTAATTGGGGAATTTCTGTTTCCTGACATTTGCTGGGGCATTTTAAAGGGCTTATAACAATATCTTCTAGGTTACAGGAATAAACCTAACTTAATTGTTTTATTTATGTGAATTTTTGCCTGTCTGAACAGAAAAAAAAAAAATCTCTTATTATGCTTGTGTATTTGTCCTTTTCCCCATTTCCTTCTGTTCCTGCAAGCATTGCACATCTATTTTCATTCCTAAATGATGCTTGATAGCTTCCTCTCTGACCTTTGTAACTTTGACTACTTCTCCAAGAATCTGAGACTTTAGAGCAGTATTTCTTAACCTTTTTTCATTATCACATCTCTAAGGAGGCTTTTAAAACATTTTTTTCCTAATCTCTTCTCCCCCATTTTATACCACAAATGTATGGCATAACTGTTTCTGTGCTACAGTTGATCCTTGAACAATGCTAATTTGAACTGTGTCAGTCCACTTAATTCCAGATTTTCTTCTGTCTCTGCCACCCCTGACACAAGAACATCAGGCCCCTCCTCTTCTTCCTCCTCTTCCTCCTCAGCCTTCAATGACCCATCTCTACTTAATGAATAGTACATATATTTCCTTATGATTTTCTTAATAACATTTTCTTTCTTTCTAGCTTACTTTATTGTAAGAATACAATCTATGACTACATGTAACATTTAAAAGTATATGTTAATAGACTGTTTATGGTATGAGTAGGGCTTCCAGTCAATAGTAGGTTATTAGTAGTTAAGTTTTGGGGGAGTCAAAAATTATACTCAGATTTTTCACTATGCGGGGGTTATCACCCCTAAAATTCAAGCTGTTCCAGGGTCAACTGTATATCTATACCTGTGCCTCATGCATAAAAAGAGTAAGACTTCTTTCACCCACTAAGAACTAATTTGCATCCCCTTGGGGGATATCACCCTGTTGGGAATACACCCTTTAGAGTTATAGTTACAGTTGTGTTCTGATACATTAGAGGTAAAAAAAAAAAAAGTCCCATTTATTATTCTCAATCAAATTAAATCATTTATTATTCTCAATCAAATTAAATCTAGATTAACAATCAAACTGAAAACATGGGGCAGAAAATCCAGTCTCAGTCATGTTGGCGCTCACTCACAGCTGGAGCGGTACAGTGCTGCAAAATTGCAGAAGGGACCCTAGATTTCAGTTCATCATGATGGCCACTGAGATGCTCACAGTCCTGCCCCTCCAGGGGGCCGCAGGAAATCAGAGCAGAGGTTTCTCACTCACTCCTCTCCTCCCCCTTCCACTACCTGTCGAACACACACAAATCATGTACATTCCAACTTTTCTAGAATTGGGCAACTTTTCTGCTCCTTCAATCCTAGGAATTACCTCCCTATTAATCCAACTCCTCCTTCACTGAGCTCAGACTTTAAAAAACAAAAGCCTTTTAATTTAAGTTCCTCAGATACAAGGCTAACCTAGGTCACACATAGCTGCCCTCTGAAGGTGTGGCAGGACATTGATATCTCCCATCCTCTGCGGTAAACCAACAAGCCACATTTTTTTCTCAATTAATTTTTCCTGCTATGTCTAAATTCTAGACTTTTCAGAGCTGGGCTAGATTTGACTGAAAGGAACACTTTCAAACCCTGGAGAAATCTATTCTCCAATAGGCTACTTGTTGAAAGAGTTCTTTTTTCAAACTGATATCATTCTAGAGAAGTTCAGGATTGGCTTCAGTAGGACAAGAGTTCTAATTCCATCACCACCATTTAATACCTACATGACCTCTATAATCTTTCATGTCTTTATCTGTAAATCAAGATATAATAATAATACCTTTTGCTAAGGGTCATTGTAGAGATTAAGAGAGCATGCATGATAAATTCTACCACAGTGCCCAGTATAAGGTGTAGGATAAATAAATGGCAATCTTACCATTGTTAGCACTAACTAACTCAACCAACTCAAATAAGATTTTTCTCATTCGTTCATTCATCCATTTTAAGTACCAATTCGGGGAAGTGTCAAGGAGCACTGACTGGATAAATAATTTCACCATAAAGATTTCCTCTCCCTACGTCTACAAATGGAGAAGATGATTTTCTTTTAGCTCAAATCTAAGCTAAGATTGTCCTAAGGAAGTAGCCAGCGAGGAACCTGTATTAGAAAAGAAAGTGAAGTAATTCCTGAGTAAACAATGCCTGAAGGGGAAAAGCGAACTAAACTGAATATACCACAAAGTAGAATTTATTATTTTGGGACCCACCTTGGTTATAATCAAACTGTATCTGACTTCATTCCCTGGAGTGCAATGCCCTATCACCTGAGGATACTTCTCCATTGACACCTGCTTTGATCCAGGAATGTAATGTTCCATGCTTAGAATTGGCTAACAAGAAAGTTAACTGTGAACTGTAAACAGGTATGAATTGATATTCATCAGTAGATTTTTCTAAGAACTTCCCAACTTTTGCCTTGCTTTATTGCTCTTATAACTGATTCAGTCAGCAGGGAATAATTAGCAGCCATGCCACACAGGAACAAAGTGTGCAGACTTGAGTTGATGTTGTGCTTAATGAGCCTATTTAAAAAGTTACAAATCACCCAGCTTCCCATCAACCTCCCTCCACTTAGCGCTTTCTCATGTAGAGTGTGGCAAAAATCAGAACCCACGCTGATGGGGCTAACTCAGCCTTGAAATTTGCCATTTGCCTACACGCCAAAGGCCAAGGTATGTAGCAAACTAAGAAAGAAGGCAGCTTTTTCTTGTTTGTTGCATGTACAAATACTACTGTGAGGTTAGTGGGAAATAAAGATCAGGAGAAACTATCAGCTGGGGACTTTCTTTGAGACATTTGAATGGATAAATATATGTATGACTGTCATCCTGATCACCAAATTAGATGTGAGTTACTCCTTTTAGGTGGCAAGAACTTTTAAAAAGGGGCTGTCTTATATAAATGTCTTAAC
>NW_012102787.1:291744-295090 GCF_000951045.1 Mandrillus leucophaeus
CGAACACACACAAATCATGTACATTCCAACTTTTCTAGAATTGGGCAACTTTTCTGCTCCTTCAATCCTAGGAATTACCTCCCTATTAATCCAACTCCTCCTTCACTGAGCTCAGACTTTAAAAAACAAAAGCCTTTTAATTTAAGTTCCTCAGATACAAGGCTAACCTAGGTCACACATAGCTGCCCTCTGAAGGTGTGGCAGGACATTGATATCTCCCATCCTCTGCGGTAAACCAACAAGCCACATTTTTTTCTCAATTAATTTTTCCTGCTATGTCTAAATTCTAGACTTTTCAGAGCTGGGCTAGATTTGACTGAAAGGAACACTTTCAAACCCTGGAGAAATCTATTCTCCAATAGGCTACTTGTTGAAAGAGTTCTTTTTTCAAACTGATATCATTCTAGAGAAGTTCAGGATTGGCTTCAGTAGGACAAGAGTTCTAATTCCATCACCACCATTTAATACCTACATGACCTCTATAATCTTTCATGTCTTTATCTGTAAATCAAGATATAATAATAATACCTTTTGCTAAGGGTCATTGTAGAGATTAAGAGAGCATGCATGATAAATTCTACCACAGTGCCCAGTATAAGGTGTAGGATAAATAAATGGCAATCTTACCATTGTTAGCACTAACTAACTCAACCAACTCAAATAAGATTTTTCTCATTCGTTCATTCATCCATTTTAAGTACCAATTCGGGGAAGTGTCAAGGAGCACTGACTGGATAAATAATTTCACCATAAAGATTTCCTCTCCCTACGTCTACAAATGGAGAAGATGATTTTCTTTTAGCTCAAATCTAAGCTAAGATTGTCCTAAGGAAGTAGCCAGCGAGGAACCTGTATTAGAAAAGAAAGTGAAGTAATTCCTGAGTAAACAATGCCTGAAGGGGAAAAGCGAACTAAACTGAATATACCACAAAGTAGAATTTATTATTTTGGGACCCACCTTGGTTATAATCAAACTGTATCTGACTTCATTCCCTGGAGTGCAATGCCCTATCACCTGAGGATACTTCTCCATTGACACCTGCTTTGATCCAGGAATGTAATGTTCCATGCTTAGAATTGGCTAACAAGAAAGTTAACTGTGAACTGTAAACAGGTATGAATTGATATTCATCAGTAGATTTTTCTAAGAACTTCCCAACTTTTGCCTTGCTTTATTGCTCTTATAACTGATTCAGTCAGCAGGGAATAATTAGCAGCCATGCCACACAGGAACAAAGTGTGCAGACTTGAGTTGATGTTGTGCTTAATGAGCCTATTTAAAAAGTTACAAATCACCCAGCTTCCCATCAACCTCCCTCCACTTAGCGCTTTCTCATGTAGAGTGTGGCAAAAATCAGAACCCACGCTGATGGGGCTAACTCAGCCTTGAAATTTGCCATTTGCCTACACGCCAAAGGCCAAGGTATGTAGCAAACTAAGAAAGAAGGCAGCTTTTTCTTGTTTGTTGCATGTACAAATACTACTGTGAGGTTAGTGGGAAATAAAGATCAGGAGAAACTATCAGCTGGGGACTTTCTTTGAGACATTTGAATGGATAAATATATGTATGACTGTCATCCTGATCACCAAATTAGATGTGAGTTACTCCTTTTAGGTGGCAAGAACTTTTAAAAAGGGGCTGTCTTATATAAATGTCTTAACTGTGTGCAAAGTCATTTTTACTTTGTGAATTATTTTCCAAAATCTTATTTTCTATGTTGGTCCTTCCCCAGGGTCAGAGAAGAAATTTCACAAGCACTCACAATTTACCACATAGTGACTCTACAGAGATCCCCTTTTAAAAAGTCTAATGAATTTTGCACAGTTGGGATGTGGGAGAGTCAGAGAAGGTGGTGGGAGTCATCCCAGGACTGGCTGTTAAGCTGCCTCTTGTTCAGACGGACACCTTCTCTCTAGGAGACTTCCCACCTGAAGAACAGGGAAGGTTAAGTTCATTGTCTTTTACTTTTTCTTATTCTCCTTTTGCTTTCTGTCTTTCTCTTTCTCCAGTTAAGCTTGTTACAAATCTTACGCAATTGCCACTCTCCTTTTCAAATCTTATCTTAAGTGGAGTAAAGAGCTTTTTCTTCCTTCAAAATAAGCAGACGAATAGGGATGTTTGACAAAATAGTTTTGCAGATTCCCCATTGCAAATGTCTTTGATTTGCCACACCTACTCGATGACACAACCGCCCCAGTGCCCCACCCCTTCCTTTTCTCATCACCTACCTGGATACCTCTTCTTGACATTCCTCCCTCTCCCACTTGTACTGCTTATTGCAAACATTGTCAGATTAATGTTTTCAAAACACAAGTGCTCTTGCCTTGCTACTGCTCATAGCAGCCACCAACCAAGAAGGAGCCAAAATTCACCAGTTACTAATAGAAGACTATAGTTATTCATTTCTCAAATATTAATACATCTTTTTAAGGCATATGTAAAAGGGCCCTGATATTTCTACATAAGCGTGTCATTTTAGGGACGTAAGCACAATTACTATACTTCAAATCATAATATCAATACAATTCAGAATGAAAACTTTTCCTTTTGTCACCCAGGAGCCACAGATAACACCCTGAAAAACTGCACAGATTTCAAAAGCTAAAGATCAGCTAATCCCACAATATGCTCACCCAAGAACTTACGTCTGAATGTCAGAGTCTTCCATCCCAAACCCATAGTGACTATCCAACCCCTGACAAGTTCTCTAATGGGATCTTGCCCCTCTACTGAGACCTGACTCCCCAATTTCCTCTACTCATGCAACCCATTCCCTCAGGATATTAGCACTGCCAAACAATGTCCCATTTGTTCCATCAATTCCTCTCAGCTATATATATACGAACACTGAAGACCCCTAAAGAATTACAAATCCACGTTGTGCCATGCAGGTGTACCTTAAGTTTCTATAGCTTTTTCATGCTATAGAAGCAGTGTGATGAGTTAAGCTAAATTTGAATAGATTGTCTGGAATGTCTATGTTGCAGCTTCTTAAATCTTTCGAGAATTCTTCAGTCTACCACAGTGCTTCCCTTTTCAACATTTCTGTATCACTTATGTAAGAATGAGTATGGTTTGCTAACCTATTAGTATGGTCTCTGTTTGTTTCATGCTTATAATTCACAATTCTACAACTACATTGTGCATTCTTGGTGGGTAGAAGCCCTGTCTTTATATCTATTTTATTTCCAACAGCATTCACCTTGTGTTGAGCACATTAATAAATGTTTGTTGACCTAGCTTTTTATCTTGACTAATGTTTCATCTATGCTACATACTTTGGTTTGGAAATAAATTTTATTATTTTAGAAATATGTTTCAGTATTATGGATGTGTAGCACTATT
>NW_012102787.1:295140-329709 GCF_000951045.1 Mandrillus leucophaeus
AGCGTGTCATTTTAGGGACGTAAGCACAATTACTATACTTCAAATCATAATATCAATACAATTCAGAATGAAAACTTTTCCTTTTGTCACCCAGGAGCCACAGATAACACCCTGAAAAACTGCACAGATTTCAAAAGCTAAAGATCAGCTAATCCCACAATATGCTCACCCAAGAACTTACGTCTGAATGTCAGAGTCTTCCATCCCAAACCCATAGTGACTATCCAACCCCTGACAAGTTCTCTAATGGGATCTTGCCCCTCTACTGAGACCTGACTCCCCAATTTCCTCTACTCATGCAACCCATTCCCTCAGGATATTAGCACTGCCAAACAATGTCCCATTTGTTCCATCAATTCCTCTCAGCTATATATATACGAACACTGAAGACCCCTAAAGAATTACAAATCCACGTTGTGCCATGCAGGTGTACCTTAAGTTTCTATAGCTTTTTCATGCTATAGAAGCAGTGTGATGAGTTAAGCTAAATTTGAATAGATTGTCTGGAATGTCTATGTTGCAGCTTCTTAAATCTTTCGAGAATTCTTCAGTCTACCACAGTGCTTCCCTTTTCAACATTTCTGTATCACTTATGTAAGAATGAGTATGGTTTGCTAACCTATTAGTATGGTCTCTGTTTGTTTCATGCTTATAATTCACAATTCTACAACTACATTGTGCATTCTTGGTGGGTAGAAGCCCTGTCTTTATATCTATTTTATTTCCAACAGCATTCACCTTGTGTTGAGCACATTAATAAATGTTTGTTGACCTAGCTTTTTATCTTGACTAATGTTTCATCTATGCTACATACTTTGGTTTGGAAATAAATTTTATTATTTTAGAAATATGTTTCAGTATTATGGATGTGTAGCACTATTCAGGGAATTAGTCATAGCAATAGTAGTTTAGAGATAACTAACCTCATAAGCCACTGGGTATCAATTAGAATACATTGAAAATATGATCTACAACATGCATGCATGATTGAGTACAAGCACGACAAAGGAAAATGTGACAAAGGAAAAAGGGGTGGAAGAACAAACACTATTCCAAAAAAGAAGCCAAATAGCATACAATAAAATTAAGAAAAGATTGTTGATGAACTTCTCCAATAATAACAAAATCCTCCTAACAGAAACACTTTTACATATAAAAGGAAATCTCTTTGGATGTCCACCAGGAGTGGGCAACAGTTACTAAGTGTCACTACATGGCAGATACTACTAAGTATTTTACACATAATAATATTCACATAAGAACTATAATTTAGGATTAGCATCCCCATTTGTCAGATGAGAAAAGCAAAGCACAAAGAGAATAAGTAACTTGACCAAGATGATAAAGTTCATTGTTGGTAAAGTTGAGGTTTGAACCCAGACAACCAGGTCTGGAGTCTGTACTGGTAACCCTGTGTCTTATAGTGTTCTTACATGAAGCAGAATTTGGCATGCAAAAATATTTTAGACAGTTTTTCTTACGTTTTTTTAGTCTCTATGATATGTCTTAGGAAAAAAATGTTAAAAATCTTAAATTAAAACTAAAGAAAGTTCAAATGCAGTTTTCTTTTACATGCTGAAACCTATTTTCAATTTTAAAAATTAATTGACTTGAAAATAACTGGTGGTAAATAAATATGATAATGAACTTTGGAAGTGGCTGAGCCTGGTTGTTACCTGGGAAAACAGAGTTTGAATCAAAACATATCAAACAAGCATTCACACCACCAGAGATTTTCCATTATCTCTATTACAACACTGTTCTAAAAATGTTTCTTTAATAATTTACTTTATGGCTGGATCAAAAGCCATATTACTTTTCACTCTGTGAAAATAGTGTGTGAAAGTTCAGCTAAATTTTAATCAAGTGTTTGCCTTAAGCTTTCCAAAAAACGTATTGTAGGTTCATAATAAAATAGGAAACATTTCAATTTACAGAATGTCTTTGTTACAACTTTAATGAAGTATAAAATTATTTTCATTAGATTTACAACTCAAAATGGCTAGAATAGATTTATGTTATGCTGTGGTAACAAAAAGAAATCAGTAACTTGAAAAAGAACAAAGACATTTCTGTCTTGTGCTACCTGTCTAACTATATCTATAGGGATCCTGTTAAGTGGAAGGCAGGGGAAGAACTCTGCTCATTTTGTCACCCAAGGATGCACACTGACAAAGACCCTACCATTTTATGACTTCATCCCAACTTAGATTTCAAGTCCACCATGGCTGGGGAAAAGAGTGCATAGAATCACACACCAGATCTTTGATATGTCCACTCAGGAGTGGCACTTCATTATTAAAACATGTCACCTCAATGCAGTCAATGGAGCTTACGCCCAAAGGAGAGAATTCTACAATCTTGGTGAGCGTAAATGATGACAACCACACATTTTTCTTTTCAATAACTTTCTTAAAGTATATCTTGTTAAATTAATGTATGGATCTAAAAAGTTAATACATTCAGATATTTCATTTTTAAAAACTTACTGTACAACAAAAGTGAAAGCTTAAGTAGTTTTATAATTTTTATATTGACAAGAGCTGCTTTGCGAGAAAATGTATTTATTTCGCAAATATTTATCAAGGTTTCGTTTATGTGAGACTTTCTTCTAAGTGTTAACAGCAATTTGAAAATAAATTTTAAAATATCAGGCATCAGGCTCACACCTGTCATCCCAGCACTTTGGGAGGCTGAGGTGGTCGGGTCACTTGAGGTCAGGAGGTCGAGACCAGCCTGGCCAACATGGAGAAACCCCATCCCTACTAAAAAAATCCAAAAATTAGCCAGGCATGGTGGTGTGCACCTGTAATTCCAGCTACTTGGGAGGCTGAAGCAGGAGGATCACTTGAACCTGAAAGGCAGAGGTTGCAGTGAGCCAAGATCTCATCGCTGCACTCCAGCCTGGGTGACTCTGTCTAAAAAAACAAAAATCAGGTATTTACTGCCACAGAGCTTAGAAAATAGATGTGATAAAATGTCTAAATAAATAAACAGAATATTTAATATATAAATACACCAAAAAGGGTAAAGAAAATTGTCATATGTGTTTAAAGGAGAAAGAGTTTTGAATAACAGTTTCATAGCTGGGCACAACCTTAGGCATTGTGGGTTCCAGTCTTTTATTTTAAAGATGAGGAAAACAAGACCCAGAAAGGTCCATAGTGACTTGTCCAAAATCATTGAGTTAGGTAGTTGTTCAACGATTCCTCAAGAAGTAGAGCTTACTTGCTGTGTTGTAAATAAATGTCTCAGGAAAAACAAATACAAAAAAAAAAAAAAGGAATGAATATAGACATTTAAGGAGCACTAAGAGAAAAAAAGTTGGAGAGTTGACTAATTAAAATCAAAATTTCATTTCCAATTAGAAAAAGATCGATTTCCATAACGGTTAGACTAACACATTTACACTTTCAAAGCAGTTCAAGTAAATGCTATTTTTAATGAACCCATGTACCTTTAAAAATCCATAATGAAACTATTTCTATACAACTTATTTTCTTGTCCCAGAAAGCACTAACCAAAATCTTTGAAAACTGGAATAGTAATTTAAGTGCTAAGCCTAGTACCTTTTCAAAAAGCCAGAGAGGAAGAGAGAAAATCCAAGATTCAAATTACAGCAACTTTATTAATTGCTGCTCAAAATGCCAAATTTACATATGTTTAAATAAATCTAGATGGCAGAACTGACCGCTAAGCATTTTTAGATAAATTACGTTCTTTGTCTTTAAAAAAACATCTTAATATTCCAAGCATTTGCCTTTCTGTCAAAGATAATAAATTTGATTAAGTTTATATAAATTACACTGCACTAAACAGGATAATAACTAAAAACACATGGAGAATAAAGTTAGCCTTACTCATTGCATCACTTCCAAATTTAAACCTAAGACCAAGCATATATGCTTGGCTTAGAGAATTTTTCTAGTCTTCTTTTTAAAGCTGCTATTCATAAAAAGGTCAATAGGTTGTCTTTTAAAAATAAATCTGTAATCACTACAAACTGTCACTGTATCTGACCAAAACCATGATGAAAGACCAGAGGCTAAGACTTGAGCGCAGTAGCTCAAAGAGTTAGAATGAAACAGTAGATGGAAGAATTCAAAGGCAGGGGCCAAGACCTGTCCCAGTCCCTCAACTGAAACAATCTATTTGACTTTTGATAGTCGTAACCTAGGCCATCTGAGCATTTCTTAATCCACAGTGACTCTAAGCGATGAGCTCACTGTTTCCAAAATAGTAGAAAACCACCATGAAGCCATGGGTCTTAGGTTACCTTCTGAATCTTGCTGTGGAAGTTTCTAGGACACCACTATTTATTCTCCACAGCAGTGGCTTTCAACCGTCTTGCTTCCCCAGCCCACCGAGGCAATGCAACTCACCAGCCAAAAGAATTAAATCACATCACCAGTGGTTTTCATCTCGGGAAGGTGGGAGGATGCAAACTTAAGAAACATATTAAAACCCCAAGTTGCCTCCTAGTTCAGCATTTGTTTCTTTTCCTCCACCATGGCTATCAGTCGAAGAGCACTTTTGTAAAGCTTTGCAGTGAAACATCCTGACTGTTCAAGTTTATATTGTAAGCCTGTTAGGCTCAATGAAATGGAACGATGTCTGCTGAAAGAGAGCCTCAGATAACCCTGTTGACATTAGTCAGTGGGCAGAGTGTGCGCTGTGCACACATGCTTATCAAGTGTGAGCTGTGCACACATGCTTATCACGCAAACTTTAGTGTTCACAAAGCTTTAGAAGTTGAATACTTAATTCCCAAAATAACCTCATAAAGAAGATGTTATAGGCCCCATTTAAGATATCCTAAAACAAAGGTGCAGAGCGATAAAGGGTCTGCTCAAAATCTCAGAATAAGAAAGTGGCAACGTGAAGAGCTAGACACAGGTTTATTTAACCTTACAAGATATACCCCAGATAATTCTACAAATCTACATCTACTAGATCATATCCCAAAGACTGCTCCTACTTCAAGGATAAAGAGGGAACAAACGGCAGTCCCAGGGTTCTAAGACAAGCACTCTCGTGGGGACCACTGGTCTTGGCACTGCCCCACCTCACTCCCGAATCCCACTACGTTGTGCACACATGAAATTGATTGAGAAAGGTGAAGCCATAAATTCTGATGTTATTGCACACAGTTCACCATAGGATAAAGTCTGAAACATCTTAACACAGCACCCAAAACTCTCCACAACCCCATCTAAACACTTAGCGACAAGCTTATCTGCCATTGTTGCCTAACTGACTGCAACTTCTAGTTCTGCCAAACTAATCCGCTCACTCTCCCCCAAGTAAATGTTGACTCGACCAACCCACTCCAGAATAGCCTCTCCTTTATTAGAAGTTTTCAAGAAGCTGGGTGCGGCGGCTCATGCCTGTAATCCCTCCACTTTGGGAGGCCGAGGCGGGCGGATCACGAGGTCAGGAGATCAAGACCATCCTGGCTAACACAGTGAAACCCCGTCTCTACTAAAAATACATTAAAAAAAAAAAATTTGCCGGACATTGTGGTGGGCGCCTGGTAGTCCCAGCTACTTGGGAGGCTGAGGCAGGAGAATGGCATGAATCTGGGAGGCAGAGCTTGCAGTGAGCCAAGGTTGCGCCACTGCACTCCAGCCTGGGCAACAGAGCGAGACTCTGTCTCAAAAAAAAAAAAAAAAGTTTTCAAGAAATCCCCACATGACCTGTTCATTGGGCATCTATTTTAGAATGTCCCAAACTATACTTTATGTGACAAGAGTGTCTTGTGTCCATAGACTGGTGACAGAAATACAGAATGTCATAGCTAGGAGACAGCTGAGAGACTGTCTGGTCCAAAACCCTCAGATTATAGAAAAGGAATGTAAACCCAAGGTCACGCAATGGATGGACAAATCATATGACTATGGTGTTTATTCAGATTTAATTATAATTTTATTTTACTATTTAGATAAGGGAGTTATCAATATTAGTCATCAGCTGTACATTAATTATGTTGCTAGTCAAAAACTGGCGATGAAATAACTTATGGCAGAGCTGGGCTTGGAACCCTATTGCTCCAGCTCCTTCTTGGAACCCAAATCCCTGTTAATCAGATGAGTATATTCCATAGCAGCTGGCCCAGGATGTGTACACAGCAGGCATTTATTAACTGATTCCTTAATTACAGTTTATTTATCCCAAGAAGTTCCCATCCAATTAAAATGTTATTCATATGCATGACACATGTAAACAAGATTTATCAGGCCAATAATATTTTAAAGTAAGTATTCATCTTTGATCCCTCCCTTTCTCTTATACACCATATCCATGCGCTTTTCATTTTATCTCCAAAACCCATCTGCTTTTCACCCTCTTCACTTCCACCAGCCCAACCCAGGCCATTATCATTTCTTTCCTGGACTAGCACAAAATATTCCCATTGGTCTCTCTTCCATTTTCCTTCAGACCCTATTCAATCATTTCCCCACACAAGCACATCATCCACCTACCCACCAACTTAAAAACATTCCATGGCTTCCCATTTCACTTAGGGTAAGGTCTAAACCCATTGCCATAATGTGTAACCTGTCTCTACATTCTCTTATCCTTCATTTTCTGCCCACTTGCTGCTTGGTTTTCCTTCTGTCCTTCAAGCAGACCAGGCTCTTGCTTGCTCCAGAGTCTTTCATACACATGCTGCTCTCCTGTCTGGAAGAGCTCGCCCCTCCATGCCTCTTAGGACTGTCTTTACAGGCTTCCTGAGTCAGTTCATGTCACTTCCTTGAAGAAGTCCTCCCTTTCAAATCAATTCCCTCATTGCCATCACCTCCATCATTCCTTACCTCAGTATTTTCTTTCCTACATTCTATTTGCCACAATTTGTATTTATTTAGGGCACTTGTTTTATGCCTGTGTCTCCTCCATCCCAACCCAAACTGAACAAATGAAGACAAGTATCGTGGCTATGTTATTCTCACAATAGTATCCCCCTGTCTGCCATCAAGCCTGGCTCAGAAGAGCTACTCAACACATTTCTGTTGAATACATGCCTTCAAATATTCATAAATATTTATAGATGGATAGATGATTGATAGATAGACATGACTTCATCTAAGAGGCTACCATAAATAAGATAATATTTTACCACAAAATGTAATTTACTAAATGTATATGAGTTATACTGACTTATTTTGTTCTTTTACAGAGAAATGTGGTTGAAATAGTAAATCTAGATTTCAACAGAGATTTGACTACTCCTCTGATCATATCCTTTTGGAAGAAAATGTCTTATGTATGAGTTATCAGTGTTCTTAAGTTTCTGAAGCTTCCCAGGAGATTCTGTCTGATTCAGTGACTAAGGGGTGACACTAGGAATTTGACCTTATAAAATATACCCCAGATAATTATTTTGATCAAAGAAGCTTGGAGAATATTGGGCTATATCAGTTGTTTCCAACCTTGGCTGCCCATTAAAATCACCTGAGGAGCTTTAAAGAATGTTAATGCCTGGATCCCACACCAGAGATTCTGACTTAATTGGCCTGGCATGGGGACTAGACACCAGGATTTCTAAAAGTTGTTCAGTTAACTCTAATATTCAGCAAAAGTTGAAAGCTACTGTGCCTGATGACAACATGATAAGATAGACTGGTAGTGAATTGAACAACCATACCAAAGAGGCACCAATTAACAGACTCATGACAACCCATGAGCCAGTTCCTTCGAATAGTAACTACAGGCTTTGATATTGAGGCTTTCCTGATCAGGATTTACCAGTGATTTAGAGGGAGGTAAAGAAGCATGCCTAACAGTCTTTTCTATTGCATAAAACTGTGAAGAATAATAAATAGTTTGGAGACAGAATTAGAATCTAAAATATTCACGAGGCTGGAGCCATAGGGCAACAACTGTTCTAAATGAGTAACTGCATAAAGATAGAATGGAAGGGACACTGCTCAGCAGCACAATAATTTGAAAAAGAGGAGGATTTATCTAGCAGTGAGCTCCATAGGTATTTACAGGATCATATAGCTATCAAGTGTATTATTTTCCTTAAAGGCAATATAATATTTAGCATCAATAATTAATTACCACATAATATTTATTTTGTATATAATATTTATTTAGCAATATGATATTTAGCATAAATATATTTAGCATCCCAAGGTATCCTGAAATCAGGGTCATCATAGAAAAAGAAGGGCATGACAAATGAGACCACACATTTGCAGAGTGGAGCAAAGTAGCCTGTGGAGAAAGAAATAGGGATAAGAGGAGAAACAGACGTGACATTGTCTTACAAATATTTGAAGGATTTTGTGTGGAACACGAATTAGATTTATTTTGAAGGCACCAAAGGTTAGAACTGTGAACAACAGATAGAAGCTATAAGAAGACAGAGACTTCAGCTCAATGTGAACAAGAACTTTCCAATAGAAATGTCTAGAGGTAACGTGAGCTGCCTTGGAAAGTAGAGTATTCCCATTACCGAGAGTCTTCCAGGCCTAGAAGGAAGAAGCCTCAGGTGATCATATCTTTCCACATAATCCTTCCTTACTGATCCATTTGTTATTACAGTTGCAAAGGCACAGAGTAGATGAGAAAAGTTGCAAAGATCTATTAGAGTCTGGGACTTTCTTGTTTGGATAAGGAGGATCTTGCCAAGGCTTGATCTTTATCCTAAGCAGTAAACCTCTCCACTTGTTCTTCCCTTTTTGTCTCATTCATTCATTTTTTTCTGGCTCAAGCCCAATAGTCCCCCATTACTCTTTCTCATCTAGTTTTTGTAGCCCCTAAAAAGAAAAGATTCATGAGGCAGTCTTTGACTTTTATTATTATTATTATTATTATTAGAGACAGGGCCTTGCTATGTTGCCCGAGGCTTGTCTTGACCTCCTGGTCTCGAGCAATCCTCCCACCTCAGCCTCTCAAAATGCTGGGCCTATAAGCATGAGCTACTGTGACTGGCCTTTGATTTCTAACAATACCCAGTAATTTGGCAAAGGTAGTTGTAGAATTTACACTTTTTTCAAACTGTTTATTTTAAATAGTTTCCTCCTTTTCCCCAGTTCCAACCAAAAACATTATGAAAATAATGCATAAATCTGTCTTGACATAGTAATCCCATATTTATTCCTAATTCTGTCTAAATTCTGCTTAAATTTTAATCTTTCAATCCTCCCCTTTTCTTCTTTTCCTCTCCTGTCATGGGGAGATTATTCTGTCAACTCAGAAACAGTTTTCATTTCAAAAGGGGTTTCCCTCCTCTTTTACCTGTATTTTTACCACTGTTGCTAGATAGGTATGATCCAGTTTGCAAAATCAAACAAGACCACATAGTATTCATCAAGATCAATATATTAAGGTCTGGAAAAACTCATTTCCATAGAGTGAGATATTTGCCATGCTCCCTCTTTGTCAAGCACACTCTGGTCTTGAAACATGTCCGAAAAACACAGAGTTCCAGACTTAAGCATTTAAAAACTGTATATCATTTATCACTACAGAAAAATACATATAATGATTGCACATCTGCAACCAGTAAGTTCATTGCTGGTGCCTGGATGGAGTAGAGAGGAATGACTAACGCTGTCCCTGTTCCCATAGAACTCTGGAGGAGGAGGACATGAATCAGATAATTACCCCAATAAATGTGGAGTGAAAACATGGTCAGTGCTATAAAGAATAATACATGGAGCTTTTAGGGCAGAGGAAAAATTGAACAAGGTCAGAAGGTCATGCATGACTTGAAGGCAGAAATGGCCTATATAGCTAAAAGTAGACATTTTCAGTATCTCCATAGAACTAAAATCTGAGATACATGGTAAAAGTTCAGTCCTTAGAAAAGTCTTCTCCTCCCTCCATTGTCACTCTCTAATGTATTACCAGTTTTATTTTTCCTATAGCATTTATCCCTTTTTTTTTACATAGTCACTGTTGACATTTTTATTTTCTGTCCCTTACCAGAATCTAAGCCCCAGAAAGGCCAATTTTTTCTGTCTTCTTCACCATTATCTCATCAACCACATACAGTAGTTACTCAATACATATTTTGAGTATTGTTGAATATTTTAATCTTGCTCATTTGTAAATGACTTGTCATTGCAAAGAATGAGAAACATATTCAACAAGTATAGAAAAACCATTTATGACCATTTAGAACCAAAAGAAGTATTAATATTTTGAAAGGAGATTTTCATTAACATAAATAGTAGTTTTCTGTCACAGTTATTTCCTCAGGCAGCCAACCTGAAGCTAGCATTGAGCAAAGGTGGATAAATGTCATCCCCTGTGGGTGGCTCCAAAAAACTGTGGTCATCACCAAGTTCAAAGAGTCTCTTAGCTTCCCTATTGCTATGAGATTATTCCAGCCACTTAAGAGCTCAACGGGGGCATGGCATCCACCAAAGTTGCCCACAGGATCCATGTAACACAGTCATGGCCTCCAGCCTCAAAGCCACATCTCTTCCCAGAGGTCCACCTGCCCAGGCAAGACCTTTCACGTATACCACCCTCAGCCCAGCCAAAGGGAGCTCCTCTCGTGCCCTCCTCTGACCAGACCAACCCCACAGAGCATGGAGCATATGGTTACTTGCAGCCCAGTCTCTCTCTTCCTTGATCACTCTAAGCACTCAAGAGTCTGGAGCTCCTTACCCCAACAACTCCGAGCCTGATTTAAGGCCTGCATGAGCCTCTTCCCAGAGCTCCGTCCTCCCAAGGGCAGATGGAGCTGCTCTGCACACTCTCAGGCCTCAGAAGCTGCTATTTGTTGTGGAGAGACTAGGGCACAATTATATGGGGTGTCCACATGCTTGCAGGAGAGGCTTTTCATGGTAATGAATGGAGCTGCAGGTGAGAAGAGAAAAGGGCCGTTTGTCCCCTGACCCCACTCTCCCCACAATGAATCTACCCACAGGGCCTCAGCACTTGCCTCTGGGGCCACCTCTAAGACTATCACCCTGTCCCTGCTGGCGTAGTAGTCTTTCCTCTTCTTTTCTTCTCATCTCATGGCAAATCTGACTTCAGTTTTGGGTTTTCTTAAAGCTATTTCCATACTACCAAATCCATCACCTCTTCTTTATTCCCACCACTACACCCTACCTTTTTAGAAGTTACCCTTAGATAACTTCTAAATGTCTCTATACTCTTCTCCTCAACACCCACCTATCCTCCATCCTATTCTGCCATTGTGAGAAATTTTCTAAATTGGCTTAAAAGCCTCTGGAGGCTCTCCAGCACTTTCTGAATAGATTTGAAACTCCTTAGCATGGATGGAGGGTCTCCAGCCTATTGCTCCAGTGCCAGGTCCAGTCAATCTCAAGAGAGGACCATGCCCTTCCATACCTCTGATCTCTTGCACCTGCACTCTGCTTGGTCTGCAGCACCCATTCCAGCCACTTAGCACTCACTCTTCTCCCTGATGTAACTTAAGGGGCACTACTTTTGGAAAGCCTTTTAGAACTTTCATCTGACTTAGGGAGCCCTCCTCTGTGCTCCCAAAACACTGAAGCACCACTCTGTTATATTTCTCTGCTTTAACCGAAAATAATAAATCCCTTAAAAGCAAGGACCAACTCTTTTGTCTGTACTTCCACCACCAGAAATATAGATTACTTTTTAAAAAAAAAAAAAAAACTTTTTTAAAACCACTGTAAATAGCTGTATGTAAGGCATTCAGACTTGGAAAATCTTCCATAATCATTTTGAAAACTGAAAATCACTTCCTGCTTCTGGTTTGTGAGAGCTGTATTTATTATTCTTCTTTATATAAAATAAAGACCTTGAAGGTAAAACCACACAATTTACATAAGTGAAAATACTATTAGTAAACAAACAGTGTGAAAAACGTTCATCCATGCTAGTAATCAAGAAACGCAAATTAAAGCAATGTTGAGAAACATTTTGCACATTAGACTAGCCAAAAACATTTAATGACAAAAACCTAAGGTTGATTAGAGTGAAACTGTTACATCTTTGACTGTTTCTGGCATTGTAAATTGTTACAACCTTTTTGGAAAGCAATTAGGCAATATTTATTTAGAATTCATGAAGATATTCATACCTTTTGACCTACTAATTGTACTCTTGGGATTTAGCCTACTCAATACAAGTTTTTTAAATTCTACAAAATGCTACAAAGTATTCAATGGTGCGTTATAATAGCAAAACCCTGAAAGTAGTGTAGTTGCCCAAATGTGTCTTAACATACATAAACATAAGCTGGGATAAGAAGTTTGCAACCCACATAATAACCAATAAGGAATTCATACCAAAACAAGATTTTTAAAACTCCTACAAATTAATAAGAAAAAACAAACCAGCAGGAGATAATTGAACAGGCATGAAATGAAACTTTTTATTTCAAAGATTATAAAATATGAATTGTCAATAGACATTGAAAACAATGCGCCACTTCATTGAGGATTCAGAAAAATGTAAATTAAAACCAAACTAAGCTATCATTTACATTCACCTAAATGGCAAAAATAAATAAGTGACAGCCAAATGTTGATTGCCCATGACTTATAACCTAGGAATTTTTGTCTTCAGAATCTGTCTAGCCTAGAGGACCTGGAGTTACACTACAAGATAGGCACAAGAAGGTTTGTAGCAGCACCTTTTGTGAGAGCAAATTACCAGAAATAGCCCAAACATCTATCAGCAGCAAAATAAATTATGGTATATTCCACAATTGAATACTACACATCACAGGAAATGAATAAACTATACTGTACACTGCAACATAGAGGAATCTAGGTTAAATTGTTGGGTGGATAATCCAAGTAAGATGAAAGTGTATAAAGTACAGTTCCATTTGTAGAAATTTCAAAAAAATTCACAATTAAGTTTATTGGTTAATTATTGGCTACTTGGTTAGAGATATACCAATATGAAAAACGAATTAAAGCCTTGGGGAAAAAATACCAAATTTAGAATAATTTCCTCTGGGGAGATTAAGAAAAAGAGATTGGAAGGGGACACAGGAACTCACAGGTAAAGGAGGGTTTCCATTTCTATAATTGGGTGGTTAGCATGTGAGAATTAGTTGTATTATCGTTCTTTATATCCCCACATATTTTGTAAACATTATTTTATATCTTCTCAATATTTAATAAAAATTCTTTGTATTAATAAAAAGGAGTAGGTCACAAGATGCAAATATAATATATCCCACTCATATAAAGTAGAGACATATCAGCACAAATGGTCACGTGAGATGTAGACAGAATGTTATCAGTAAATAGACAGAATGTTATTAGTGGTCTCGGCCATGGCTACAAGGCAACTTAAATTTGATTGGAAAGGTTAAATTTTCAGCATTATTATGTATAATCTTAATATAGCAAAAGAAAATTATAAACATTCCATTTTGGAAAATAAAAAGAAGTAGATCCATGTGATGGGATTGAATTTGGATATATTTTGCCTGTAGGACTTTTCCTGCATTTCCTTTTTGTCCTTTTCCCTTGATAGCCATCACTTTAATATCATTCACTGTCTCAAAGGTCACTCATTGATTGGAGGACACCAAAGAGAAAAAAAAGAGAGGAAAAACTCTTGGCCTTGAACTTCAAAATAGACTGTGTGCATCCCTAACAGAGGAAAAAGCTTGAAAGCCAATGCTATTGATTTGCCAGATCATGCATTTGAAACTTACTGAAGTAAGCTGAGTTTAGAATTCATGCAATCCATAATAAATGGTAATGACAGTAGTTGCAGAGCCTCACTATACTTGAAAGAACTCAAATTTCTCTTGTATATCCAAAAGGGATACAAAATAGGACTGGTAGAGCCTTCTAATTGGGACTAAGGAAACATAAAGTGAGCTACATGGACATAACTCATGGCCAGGGCAGACTCCAACATATCAGCAGATGCAGCAATGCAGAGACCAGCAATTAAAGATACAATGGATGAGTTATACCTCGGCAGATGCCAGAGGATGTTGGCCATATGCCCCTTCCCACTATTGCCTAAACACAGCATAACAACACATCACCTGAAACTAAAATGTTACACTGAGGAGAAGGGAGGGGTTGAATTGACTAAAAGCTCATTTCGAAAGTTTGAATCTATCTGGAAGTAACTCCTTAGGTTTCATCATTAGGAACAATGGACCTGGAATAAAAATAAAGTTTGGGATAAAAGAAATAAAGGTATATTTGTTGTGCAGAGCTTGGGAAATGTCATAATCAATACATCTGTATTTTTAATCCCATTAAAAAGGCATGTGGGTTTGCATAAAAACATTCTGAAAAAACAGGGGATTTTTATTCATATATATATATCCTAAAATATTTTACAATAAGCATGTGTTTTGAGACTGGACAAAATTATAAAGCTAGCTCCATTTTTGAAATATAAAAAAACTATGTAAATTCAATGTTATTACTTTTTCCTCTTTCCCAGTACTGTGTATTTAGCGTCTGAATTATGGTAATGTAGGGTTTTTTTATACCTACACATATATTACATTTTTTATGAAAGTAATGCATGAAAAGAATATCCAAAAGATTTAATCAGAAAACAAACTAAGAAAATTCATCATGACCTGTCCTGCCCTAAAAGAAATACTAAAAGGAGTTCTTCAGGCTAAAATCAAAGAATATCATATAGTAACTCAAATCTACAAAAAGATAAAAAGGTCACCAGTAAAGGTAACTACATGGGTAAATATAAGAGACAGCATAAATGTATTTGTGTTTGTAACTCTTTTCTTCTCTCATATGTTTCAAAAGACAACTGTACAATGCAATAATTATAAAATTGTGTAGGTGGGCTTATAATGTACAAAGATGTAATTTGTGTAACAAGAATCACACAAGTAGAAGGTGGGAATGAAGCAGTATTCAAACAAATTTTTGTATTGAAATTAAGTGGATAATAATTAGCAAATAAAATTTAAAATTGATATTAAAATCTCCAATGTAACTACTAAAAAAAAAAAAACCTCAAAAATACAGTAAAAGAAACAAAAAGGGAATTAAATAGTACAAGGGAAATATCAATTTAACACCAAAGAAAGCAGTAAAACAAAAAAGACATCAGACTCACAGATAACAAATAGCAAGAGATCAAATGTAAATGCTACTTCTTACCAGTAATTACATTAAATATAATTGATTAAACACTTTAACCAAAAGGCCGAGATTAGCAGACTGGATGAAGAAAAAGGAAAAAATATGATCCAAATATATGCTTTCTATAAGATACACATTTTAGTATCAAAGGCACATATAGGTCAAAAGAAAAGACATGGAAAATATATATCCTACAAAGAGTAACCAAAAGAGAATTACTAAAGTGGTTATACTAATATTCAACTAAATACGCTTTAAAACAAAAATATTTTCTAGAGACAAAAGACATTTTATAATAATAAAAAGACCAGCCCATGAGGAAAATATAGTAATTATAAACTTATATGTACCTAATAACTGAGCCCCAAAATGTATGAAGCAAACACTGACAGAATTGAAAAGAAAAATAGGCAACTCAAAGTGAATAGTTGGAAATTTTAATATCCCCACTTTCCATAAAGAATAAAACAAATAGGCAGAGATCAACAAGGAAATAGAATACTTGAGCAATTATCCCTAACAGACATCTTATAAAACACTCTATCTAACAGCAGCAAAATATGCATTCTTCTCAAGCACATATTCTCCAGGATATCCCATATGTTAGACCATAAAACAATCCCAAATTTTTTTAAAGAATCAAAATCATACAGCGTATGTTCTCTGACACAGTAAAATGAAAATTGAAATCATTAAAATAAGGAATGTTGAAAATTTATAAATGCATGTAAACTAGATAACAAACTCTTAACCATTGGATCAAAGGAGAAATCACAAGGCAAATTAGAAAATACTTTGAAATTAATGAAAACAAAAGCACAACACACTAAAATTATTAGTGCAGTAAAATATGGGCTTAGAGGAAAATTAAGAGCTCTAAATGTCTATACTTTAAAAAGAAGAAAAATCCCAAATCAATAACATAATCTTCTACCTTAAGAAACTGGGGGAAAAAAGAGCAAACTAAACCCAAAGCAAGCAGAAAGAAGAAAATAACAGAGTGAAAATAATTGAAATAGGGGATGTAAAAGCAATAGAAAAAAAATCAGTGAAACCAAAAGTTGAATCTTTTAAAAGATCAATAATACAGACAAATCTTTAGCTAGACTGACTGTATCAGTCCACTAGGGCTTCCATAACAGAATGCCTTAGTCTGGGTGGCTTAAACAAAAGAAATTTATTTTCTCACAGTTCTGGAGGCTATAATTCCAACATCAAGGTGCCAGCAGGGTTAGTTTCTGGTGAGTTCTCTTTCCTTGGCTTACAGAGGACTGTAAACAAAATAGTAAACAAACAATGAATAGAATAGAACTTTCTGAACCTGATAAATGATGTCTACAAAAAACTCCACAGCTAGCATACTTAAACGTGAAAAAACTGAACGCTTTCCCTTAAGTTGGAATAAAACCAAGGTGTCTGTCCTCTTCACTTCTATTTACCATTGTACTGGATATTCTAGCCAGGGTAATTAGGCAAGAATAAGAAATAAAAGATATCCAGATTGGAAATAAAGATGTAAAACTACCTCTGGTCTGCAACTCCCAGCAAGATCAACACAGAAGGCAGGTGATTTCCGCATTTCCAACTAAGCTCATCTCACTGGGACTGGTTAGACAGTGGGTGCAGCCCATAGAGGGTGAGCCAAAGCAGGGTAGGGCGTTACCTCACCTGGGAAGTGCAAGGGGTCTGGGAACTCCCTCCCCTAGCCAAGGGAAACCCTGAGGGACTGTGCCATGATGGTGCATTCCAGCCCAGATACTAGGCTTTGCCCATGTTCTTTGCAACCTGCAGACCAGTAGATTCCCTCAGGTGACGACACCACCAGGGCCCTGGATTTCAAGCACAAAACTTGGCAGTCGTTTAGGCAGACACTGAGCTAGTTGCAGGAGTTTTTGGTTTTTTGTTTTCTGGTTTTTTTTTTCTTTTTTCCATACCCCAGTGGCACCTGGAATGCCAGCGAGGCAGAATCATTCACTCCCCTGGAAAGTGGGCTGAAGCCAGGGAGCCAAGTGGTCTAGCTCAGCAGATCCCACCCCTACAGACCCAGCAAGCTAAGATCCACTAGCTTGAAATTCTCACTGCCAGCACAGCAGTCTGAAGTCGACCTGGGATGCTCGAGCTTGGTGTGGGGAGGGGCTTGAGTAGGCAGTTTTCCCCTCACTGTGTAAACAAAGCCAGTGGGAAGTTTGTACTGGGCGGGGCCCACCACAGCTGAGCAAAGCCACTGTAGCCAGACTGCCTCTCTAGATTCCTCCTCCCTGGACAGGGCATCTCTGAAAGAAAGGCAGCAGCCCCAGTCAGGGGCTTATAGATAAAACTCCCATCTCCCTGGGACAGAGCACCTGGGGGAAGAGGCAGCTGTGGCACAGCTTCAGCAGACTTAAACATTCCTGCCTGCCAGCTCTGAAGAGAGCAGCAGATCTCCCACCACAGTGCTTGAGCTCTGCTAAAGGACAGACTGCCTTCTCAAGTGGGTCTCCCCGTGCCTCCTGACTGGGAGACATTTCCCAGGAGGGGTCGACAGACACCTCATACAGGAGAGCTCTGGCTGGCATCTGGCGGTGATACTCAGGAAACAGGGTCTGGAGTGGACCTCCATCAAACTCCAGCAGACCTGCAGCAGAGGGACCTGACTCTTAGGAGGAAAACTAACAAACAGAAAGGAATAGTATCAACATCAACAAAATGGACGCCCACATAAAAACCACACCCAAAGGTCACCAGCATCAAAGATGAAAGTTAGATAAATCCACCAAGATGAGGAAAAACTAGCTCAAAAAGGCTGAAAATTCCAAAAACCAGAACACCGCTTCTCCTTCAAAGGATCACAACTCTTCTCCAGCAAGGAAACAAAACTGGATGGAGAAAGAGTTTGACAAATTGATAGAAGTAGGCTTCAAAAGATGGGTAATAACAAACTCCTCCAAGCTGAAGGAGCATATTCTAACCCAATGCAAGGAAGCTAAAAAGCTTGAAAAAAGGTTAAACGAATTGCTAGCTAGAATAACCAGTTTAGAGAAGAATTTAATGACCTGATGGAGCTGAAAAACATAGCATGAGAACTTCATGAAGCCTACACAAGTATCAGTAGCTGAATTGGTCAAGTGGGAGAAAGCATATCTATCAGAGATTGAAGATCAACTTAATGAAATAAAGCATGAAGACAAGATTAGAGAAAAAAGAATGAAAAGGAACGAACAATGCCTCCAAGAAATACGGGACTATGTTAAAAGACCAAACCTACGTTTGATTGGTGTACCTGAAAGTGATGGGGAGAATGGAACCAAGTTGGAAATACTTTTCAGGATATTATCCAGGAGAACTTCCCCAACCTAGCAAAACAGGCCAACATTCAAATTAGGGAAATACAGAGAACACAAAAAGGATACTCCTTGAGAAGAGCAACCCCAAGACACATAATCGTCAGATTCACCAAGGGTTGAAATGAAGGAAATAATGTTGAGGGCAGCAGGAGAGAAAGGTCGGGTTGCCCACAAAGGGAAGTCCATCAGACTAACAGCGGATATCTCTACAGAAACCCAACAAGGCAGAAAAGAGTGGGAGCTAATATTCGACATTCTTAAAGAAAAGAATTTTCAGCCCAGAATTTCATATCCAGCCAAACTAAGCTTCATGAGCAAGGGAGAAATAAATCCTTTGCAGAGAAGCAAATGCTGAGAGATTTTGTCACCACCAGGCCTGTCTTACAAGAGCTCCTGAAGAAAGCACTAAATACAGAAAAGAAAATTGGTACCAGCTACTGCAAAAACATACAAAATTGTAAAGACCATCGACACTGTGAAGAAACTGCATCAACTAACGGAAAAAATAACTAGCTAGCATCATAATGACATGATCAAATTCACACATAATAATGTTAACCTTAAATGTAAATGGGCTAAATGCCCCAATTAAAAGATACAGATTGGCAAATTAGATAGAGTTGAGACCCATCCATATGCTGTATTCAGGAGACCCATGTCATGTGCAAAGACACACACAGGCTCAAAATAAAGGGATGGAGGAAAATTTACCAAGCAAATGGAAAGCAAAGCAGGAAAGCAAGGTACAATCCTAGTCTCCGATGAAACAGACTTTAACCCAACAAAGATCAGAAGATACAAAGAAGGGCATTACATAATGGTAAAGGGATCAATGCAACGAGAAGAGCTAACTGTCCTAAATAAATATACACCCAATACAGGAGCACCCATATTCCTAAAGCAAGTTCTTAGAGACCTACAAAGAGACTTAGACTCCCACACAACAATAGTGGAGACTTTAACACGCCACTGTCAATAACAGACAGATCAATGAGACAGAAAATTAGCAAAGGTATTCAGGACTTGAACTCTGCTCTGGACCAAGTGGACCTAGTAGACATCTACAAAACTCTCCACCCCAAATCAACATTACATATATTCTTCACAGCACCACATTACACTTATGCTAAAATTGACCACACAATTGGAAGTAAAACACTCCTCAGCAAATGCAAAAGAATGGAAATCATAATGAACAGTCCCTCAGACCACAGTGCAATCAAATTAGAACTCAGGATTAAGAAATTCACTCAAAACCACACAACCACGTGAACCTGAACAACCTGCTCCTGAATGACTGCTGGGTAAATAACAAAATTCAGGCAGAAATAAATAAGTTATTTGAAATCAATGAGAAAAAGACACATTATACCAGAATCTCTGGGACACAGCTAAAGCAGAGTTTAGAGGGAAATTTATAGCACTAAATGCCCACAGGAGAAAGCAGAAAAGATCTAAAATCAACACCCTAACATCACAATGAAAAGAACTAGAGAAACAAGAGAAAACAAATTCAAAACCTAGCAGAAGATAAGAAACAACTAAGATGAGAGCAGAACTGACGGACATAGAGACATGAAAAACCTTTCAAAAAAATCAATGAATCCAGGAGATGGTTTTTTGGAAAGAAGAACAAAATAGATAGACCTCTAGCCAGACTAATAGAGAAGAAAAGAGAGAACAATAAAATAGACACAATAAACATCATAAAGGCGTATCACCACTGATCCCACAGAAATGCAAATTACTGATGGTACTATAAACACCTCTGACAGTGCTAAAAATACCTGTATGCAAATGAACTAGAAAATCTAGAAGAAATGGATGAATTCCTGGACACATACACCCTCCCAATGGATGAACCAGGAAGAAGTAAAATCCCTGAATAGACCAATAACAAGTTCTGAAATTGAGGCAATAATTAATAGCCTACCAACCAAAAAAAAGTCCAGGACTAGACAGATTCACAGCTGAATTCTACCAAAGGTACAAAGAGGAGCTGGCAACACTCCTTCTGAAACTATTCCAAACAATAGAAAAAGAGAGACTCCTCCCTAACTCATTTTATGAGGCCAGCATCATCCTGATACCAAAACCTGGCAGAGACACAACAACAACAACAAAAAATTTCAGGCCACTATCCCTGATGAACATTGATGCAAAAATCCTCAATAAAATACTGGCAAAACAAATCCAGCAGCACATCAAAAAGCTTATCCACCACGATCAAGTCGGCTTCATTCCTGGCATGCAAGGCTGGTTCAACATATGTAAATCAATAAACATAATAAACATAATCCATCACATAAACAGAACCAATGACCGAAAGCACTTGTTTATCTCAATAGATAAAGAAAAGGCCTTTGATAAAATTCAATACCCCTTCATGCTAAAAACTCTCAATAAACTAGGTATTGATGGAACATATCTCAAAATAATAAGAGCTATTTATGACAAACTACAGCCAATATCATACTGAATGGGCAAAAGCTAAAAGTATTCCCTTTGAAAACCAACACAAGGCAAGGATGCCCTCTCTAACCACTCCTATTCAACATAGTATTGGAAGTTATGGTCAGGGCAATCAGGCAAGGGAAAGAAATAAAGGGTATTCAATTAGGAAAAGAGGAAGTTGAATTGTCTCTGTTTGCAGATGACATGATTGCATATTTAGAAAACCCCATCATCTCAGTCCACAATCTCCTTAAGCTGATAAGCAAATTCAGCAGTCTCAGGATACAAAATCAATGTGCAAAAATCACAAGCATTACTATACACCAATAATAGACAAAAGAGAGCCAAATCGTGAGTGAACTCCCATTCACAAGTGCTTCAAAGAGAATAAAATAACTAGGAATACATCTTACAAGGGATGTGAAGGACCTCTTCAAGAACTACAAACTACTGCTCAAGGAAATAAAAGAGGACACAAACAAATGGAAAAACATTCCATGCTCATGGATAGGAAGAATCAATACCATGAAAATGGCCATACTGCCCAAAGTAATTTATAGATTCAATGCTATCCGCATCAAGCTACCTTTGACTTTCTTCACAGAATTAGAAAAAACTCCTTTAGATTTCATATGGAACCAAAAAAGAGCCCATATAGCCAAGATAATCTTAAGCAGAAAGAACAAAGCTGGAGGCATCACGTGACCTGACTTCAAACTATACTACAAGGCTACAGTAACCAAAACAGCATGGTACTGGTACCAAAACAGATATATAGACTGATGAAACAGAACAGAGCCCTCAGAAATAACACCACACATCTACAACCATCTAATATTTGACAAACCTGACAAAAAGAAGCAATGGGGAAAGGATTCCTTATTTAATAAATGGCATTTGGAAAACTGGCTAGCCATATGCAGAAAACTGAAATGGACCCCTTCCTTACACTTTATACAAAAATTAACTTAAGATGGATTAAAGACTTAAATGTAAGACCTAAAATCATAAAAACCCTAGAAGAAAACCTAGGCAATACCATTCAGGACATAGGCATGGGCAAAGATTTCATGACTAAAACACCAAAAGCAATGAAAACAAAATCCAAAATTGACAAATGGGATCTAAGTAAACTGAAGAGTTTCTGTATAACAAAAGAAACTATCATCAGAGTGAACAGGCAACCTACAGAATGGGAGAAAATTTTTGCAATCTATCCATCTGACAAAAGGCTAACATCCAGAATCTACAAGGAACTTAAACAAATTTACTTGAAAAAAACAAACAGCCCCATCAAAAAGCGGGCAAAGGATATGAACAGACACTTCTCAAAAGAAGACATTTATGCAGCCAACAACATATGAAAAAAAGCTCATCATCACTGGTCATTAGAGAAATGCAAATCAAAACCACAATGAGATACCATCTCATGTTAGTTAGAATGGTGATCATTAAAAGTCAGGAAACCACAGATGCTGGAGAGGATGTGGAGAAATAGGAATGGTTTTACACTATTGGTGGGAGTGTAAATTAGTTCAACCTTTGTGGAAGACAGTGTGGTGATTCCTCAAGGATCTAGAACCAGAAATACCATTTGACCCAGCAATCCCATTCCTGGTTATATACCCAAAGGATTATAAATCTTGCTACTATAAAGACACATGCACATGTATGTTTATTGCAGCACTGTTCACAATAGTGAAGACTTGGAACCAACCCAAATGCCCATCAATGATAGACTGGATAAAGAAAATGTGGCACATTTATACCATGGAGTACTATGCAGCCATAAAAAAGAATGAGTTCATGTCCATTTCAGGGACGTGAATGAAGCTGGAAACCATCATTCTCAGAAACTAACACAGGAACAGAAAACCAAACACTGCATGTTCTCACTCATAAGTGGGAGTTGAACAGTGAGAACACATGGACACAGGGAGGGGAATATCACACACTAGGGTCTGTCGGGGGATTGGGGGCTCGGGGAGGGATAGCATTAGAAGAAACACCTAATGTAGATGACGGGTTGATGGGTGCAGCAAACCACCATGGTACGTGTATACCTATGTAACAAACCTGCATGTTCTGCACATGTATCCCAGAAGTTCAAGTATAATAACAAAAAAAAAAAAAGAATGGGAGAAAATATTTTGAAATTGTATCCAAGAATTATAAACAACTATTCTAAGTCAACAAACAAAAAAATAGCAAATATGGAGGAGTAAGTTCTAGTGTTCTATATCACTGGAGAATGATTATAGTTAACAATAATGTGCCACATTGTTTCACATAGCTAGAAGGAAGATATTGAAAGTTCCCAACACAAGGAAATGATAAATGTCTGAGAAGATGGATATGCTAATTACCTTGACCAGATCACTGTACATTATATGTATCGAAACATCACTATGTGCCCTATGAATATGTGCAATTATTATTTGTCTATTTTTTAAAAAAGCAGTGATATATCCCCGCGAAAAGGACAAATAACCCAATGAAAAACAGACAAATACTTTGAGTGGATATTTTTCTGAAGATGTAGATTTGGCACATGAAAATACCTTCAGCAGGGAATATCACACACTGGAGCCTGTCGGTGAGTGGGAGTCTAGGGGAGGGATAGCATTAGGAGAAATACCTAATGTAGATGATGGGTTGATGGGTGCAGCAAATCACCATGGTATGTGTATACCTATGTAACAAACCTGCATGTTCTGCACATGTACTCCAGAACTTAAAGTATCATCATAATAATAATAATAAAAGAAAATACCCTCAAAATACCCTCAGCATCATTTGTCAATAAGGAAATGCAAATCAAAACAATAATGTGATACCTTTTCACACCCACACCCACTAGGATGGGCTAAAATGACACAAACTGATGACAGCAAATGTCAGTGAGGGTATGGAGAAACTGGAAACTTCATTCATTGCAGCAGGACTGCAAAATTGTGCAGTTACTCTGGAAAACAGTTTGGCAGTTTCTTAAAATATTAAACATAGAATTATACAATCCAGCAATTCTACTTCTAAGTATATACCCAAAAGAAATAAAAGCATATACTCACACAAAAACTTGTACATGAATATTCACATCAATGGTATTATTATTATTACTATTATTATTGAGACAGAATCTCACTCTGTCACCCAGGCTGGAGTGCAGTGGCACGATCTTGGCTCACTGCAAACTCTGCCTCCCAGGTTCAAGCAATTATCCTGCCTCATCCTCCCGAGTAGCTGGGATTACAGGCACCCACCATCTCACCTGGTTAATTTTTGTATTTTTAGTGGAGATGGAGTTTCACCATGTTGGCTAGGTTGGTCTTGAACTCCTGACCTCAGGTGATCCACCCACCTCAGCCTCCCAAAGTGCTGGGATTACAGGCATGAGTCACTGAACCTGGCGTAATACCCAAAAAGCAGACACAACCCAAAAGTTCATCAAATGATTAATGAAAAAACAAAATGTGGTATTACGACACAATGGAATATTATTTGGCCATAAAACAGAAGGAAGTACTGATACATACCGTAACTTGAGTGAGACTCGAAAACATGTTAAGTGAAAGATGTCACCGAGAAAAGATCACATATTACATTATTCCATTGATATAAAATATCCAGAACAGGCAAATCTATGGACACAGAAAGTAGATGATGATTGGCAGGGGCTGACATCGAGGCACGGGAGAAATGAAAAGTAACTGCCAATAGGGATGGGATTACTTTGAGTATGAGGAAAATGTTTCAAAATTCAGGCAGTAGTGATGGTTGCACAACTCTATCAATACACTAAAAATCACTGAATTGTATACTTTAAAATGGTGCATTTTGTGGTATGTAAATTATACCTCAGTAAAGGTGGGTTATTTTTGGAAAAAATAATGTTAAGAGCAACAAGATCAGGCCCCAAATTGGAAACAACCCAAATGTCCACCAAAGGTAGAAAAGATTAATGGGATATTATACTACAATGGGAAAAAGCAAACTGCTCCACATGGAACAACGTGAATGACTCTCATAAAAGATAAAATGAGCAGAAGCCCGTCATGAAGAGCACATAGTGTGGTGTTGGAAACTATAATAGAGCCTGTGGTGGCACATGAAAGGGACTTCGAGGGAACTGGTCATGTTTTATTTCTTCATCTGGATGCTGTGTACTGATAGCGTGAACATGTAAACTTTGAAAAAAACTCTTCGAACTGTGTATTTGTGATTCATGCATGTTGATATATGACTATTATATTTCAATAACAAGCTTATGTACAAAAAATAGTATTTCTCTCCTGTACTATTTTCCAATGTAACCAACCAGAAAATAGAACAAAGAGGAATTAGATACCATTATAATTATTCAATTATGTGTGATCATTCGCTTATTCTCGAACTCAGTGGTTCTCAACTGGGGACAATTTTACTATCCAGAGGACATTTGGCAACATCTGGAGACATTTCTGATTGTCAAAGCTGAGGATGTGCTACTGGCATCTAGTGGGTAGAAGCTAGAAATCATGCTAAATATCCTAAAATGCTCAGGAAAGCTCCAAAACAAGAATTACCTAGCCCAAAATATCAACAGTGTCAACAGCATGCTCTAGTTCTTCCAATAACTGTAAATCCCATGAGGACAGCAATCATCTGTTTGGTTTATATCTTTATACCTAGAACCCATCAAAGTGCCTGGAACACAATAAGCTCTCAATGAAGTTGTTGAATTAATAAATGAATCCGTTTCTGTCTCTCCCTTTATTTTTCCCTTCCTCCCTCCCACTCCCTCATATACACATGCTCATGGAAAGATGCACACCTTTGTCTTGCATCTTATGGTTTTCTAACTCTGACAGGCCTAAATGCACTGCATGCTTTAGAAGAATTTGCCTTTAAAAAACCAAGGCATACAAGCAAATCCCAAGAGGTGACCCAGGAAAAATGAGGCATGAAGCAGCCCACTCAGACTTCCATCTAGTAAGATTAAGCAAAGTGGTAGAGGGAGACTTTGAGGATCAAACACTTCAAAACAGTCACCAAGAAAAAAAATCAAATAGGAATTTGGAGTTAAATCCTGAGATGATATTTTAAAATATGATTTCTCCCAGAGAGTTCTCTGTCCTTTATATCATATCCTTCAAAAATTTAGAACTGATTATAGCTGCAGTAGGTGGGCAGCTTCCTAAAGGATCTAGGATCATAGCCATTTCTCTCTGACTGATGGTCTGCACCTCTCATTTTGAGAAAAACTGTCTGAAAATGAAACGTGTCTGGGTTTAATTTTTAAACTTTTTCTGAAGTCCCGAATGGAGGACCTCTACTTTCTACTTTCAAATCTAACCAGATAGCATTTAGAAGACATGGGCAGCCAGCAAAGATGCTTAATAAACACCTCTCAAATTATTTGTGTGAATTCGGACAAGCCAATACTTGTGGGCTTTAGTTTTCTCATCTGTGAAGTATGTGAATTAGACTGAACAACCTCAATGCCTTTTCACCTTAAATCTGATGATTCAATGACTGAAAAACTCAGAAATTGTAAGCTCTAATGAGGTGATATTTTGAGCTTTGCCACACATCACGGGGTTTTTCTAGATAGTTTCCCTATTAAAGCACAAAGCAACAGCTTCGCTTGATACCACCAACAGGTGTGTAATTAAGCCTGATCTTTCTCTAGCATAGTTCATTTTCCACTGATGGGTCTACAATTAAAACAACTCCCTCCCCAGAGAAGGATACATCAGTGTTATACTTTTCATCTTTAATTACACTGGTTGAAGATGAGTAAATGCGCCCGAGATCCCAATTGGGAGGGAGCAGATTCATTAGGTGGTTGGTAATATGCCATCCAGTCTGCATTTCAGGTTACTGTCTCTACACAGCAAAGATGGCCTTCAACCAATCTGCTCAAATATCCTGATGATTAAGTCCATCCGCTACTGCCTACCTTTGCACTAGAAATGTAATTAAGGAATATTAAAGATCTCGACCCCTCAGAAAGATAAGTACAGTGTCAAAGCCAAAGGTAATTTACTACTTCAATGCTTTTAGTAGAAGGGCCAAAACAGCCTGTTAATGCTTTATAGAAGAAAAGGGAGAGTTTCCAAATTTTTATATTACCGTCTCCTTCCCAGTAGATCTCTATTACAGTGTGCACTCGTCTCTCTCTCTTGCTCTCTCTCTCCCCCTCTCCTCATAGCACTAATACAATCAAACTTCATCTATTCATACTTATTTGTTCATTTGTATAGTGTCTGACTTCTTTCTTCATTGGAATTACAGCTTTTCATGTAGGGATTGAAAGAGCATCTGTTTCATTTAAAACCATGTGACCACCAGCAGCACAGTAACTGACCTTTGGCACCCACTAAACATTTGGGGGTTTGAGGTAAGCAATGTTGAGCCAGTTTGCCAGATTTGGCATTTCGCTGGCGTACTTAGTAGGGTTTTCATCGTTTGATTTTCACTCAGTTCAATGACTTAATATTCAATTCCCATAGATCTAGTTAGGTCAAAGTTTTTACGTCTAAACCCAATCTGGGAGTGTTGTCCTTTAGCAACAGGTCTAGGTGCTCAGCTCACTCTCTCTGGGCCCAATTCATCTTGGCTTCTGCATGGCAGCATTAGTCACCCAGGTCTAATTCACCTGCTCCCTAGGCTGCTTCCCAGCCACTACGGGGGAAATTGGCCTGTTTTTCAGGCAGAGAAGCATAACAGAACTTGCCGGAAGGAACTTGTGAAAACATACTTTCCGCAGGCCCCAGTCTGACCTCTTATTATGTTTCCCACCTCCTGCCTGAACACACCATCCTGACTTTGTGTGAATATCCTGAACTCAAAACAGAGAATTAGGATTTTCAACACCTATAAAACCAGACCCCTAAATGGTCTTGGATTCTGGGCTGCATGCAGAAAATCTCTCTCTTTAGCAAAAACACATTTCCTTCGGTCTCTGCCTTCAGACAGGACTGCATCTACTTGAACTTGCCTTTTTTTCAGTAGGACATTACTGAGGCTTCAAACTATAGTCCATAAGATCCAACATTTCATCACTTTGCTACCAAGCTCCTTAATTAATGTCCCAGCCTCGGTAAGCACATGGCCCAAGCAACAAAATACCAAAAGTGGCACTTTAATCATCTGCTTCACTATCGCATCACACAGTTTTCCATTTCACAACCCAAGATGATATTTACAAGTGCGAATTTATTAAAGTGTGATGGAAGGGTCTTCACTTTCTTCCACTCAACTCGAAATCAGCCTGCTTATTTTACATTGTGAGATCATTTTTTTGTAACCCCAAATTCTAAAATCTTGTATCAATTAGAAGTTTTTCTGATGCAAGTGAGAGAAAATATAGCTTAAGCAACATCAAGCAAACAAAAATGTTTTAATGGCTCACAAAACTAAAAGGTTCAGGCTTGACTAGCTTGAAGACATAGTGGATTCAGATGTATCAAAGTGGTGGCCAACATTCCAGGATTACATCCTCCCAAAGTCAAATCTAGTGGAAAAGAACCCACGTTTTTGACTGTTCAATCACGAGGACTGGATTTAGGATTAATCCAAGCCAATTGGTTTGATTTGGGTCATATGCCCATCCCTAAGTCAACAGCTTAGGTACAGAAATGGCCAGACTGTGTCTTATATTCAGTAGTGCCGGGGGCATAGTGAACTCCATCTGAAGCAAGTGGGTAGAGAGTGTGAGAGGAAGTTGTTTCCCCAAGGAATATGGAAATGCTGTTGCCAGAATGAATGACAGTACAGCAACTAAATCCTGGAAGGTCAAAACCACAAATATCCCTGACTACTGGGATCTCAGCTGGGGGTTATTTTGCTCCTTAGGAGACCCTTACCAACATCTGAAGACTTTTCTATTGTCACCACTGGGGAAGACGCTATTGGCATCTAACGGGTAGAAGCCAGGATACTGCTAAACATTCTACAATTACAGGCCAGCCCCCTACAAAAAGAATTACCCAACCGAAAATGTCAATAGTGCCAAGATTGATAAACCCTGACCTACAATAACTGAGATGAAATATTTCTGCTTGGGTGCACCAAAGGAAATGGAAGTGTGTACTGGAGAAGGCAGAGAATATCAACATACGCAGAAGATTCACTATCCAGGTATATTAGTCTCACACTGCTATAAAAATACTACCTAAGAATGAGTAATTTATAAACAAAGGAGATTTAATTGACTCACAGTTACATAGGGCTGGGAAGCCTCGGGAAACTTAACAATCATGGCGGAAAGGGAAGCAGGCAGCTTCTTCACAAGGTGGCGGGAGAGAGAGGGAGCGTCTGAGGAAGGAGCTATCAAATGCTTAAAAAACCATCAGATTTCTTGAGAACTCACTCAGGATCACAAGAACAGCATGGAGGAAACCGCCCCCATGATCCAGTCGCCCCCCAACAGGTCCCTCCCTTGACACGTGGGGATTATGGGGATTACAATTCAAGATGAGATTTGGGTGAGGGCACAGCCAAACCATGCCACCAGGCAACTTAGGGGATGAAGTGAAAAAAGGGTAAGTTTTCCCAAACACCTGACAAATAATATCTAAGACTTACGTGCATTCATTGTTCAGCCATAACTGAACTACACTTCCAAGAAGATGGCTACTACTATATATTAGTTTTTCATCCCACCAAAATCATAGCTTCTATACAGTAAACATTAGGCTAAAACTAATTGTTAAATATAATTAATGACCATCTGTTCACTCAATGGTCTTGCTTTAGTTCCTATGCTCTTTGACTTCTCTGCATCATTGGAAATTTTTTACTACTTTCCCATTTCTCATGCAAAATTCTCTTCTCTCGGTTACTGTGGCTCCATATTTCATATTATACTCTATCTACCCTCCTCAGATATCTCATTGACTTTCTCTTTTCTTTAAATGAAACTTACTGTGTATATTTAAGATATATAACATGATGGTGTGGGATCCATATAGATAGTAAAAGAGGTTACCATAGTGAAGCAAATTAACAGAGCCATCATTTCACACAGTACCCACTTTTTTTGTTTGTTTGTTTTGGGGGCAAAAGCAGCTCTGTAGTTGTCAGATTAAACAATCTTTCAGCACCTGCACCCAAAGTCAGCTCCCTAATTTCTGTCCCACTCTAGTAGACAGGTCTCATTCTAGGCTTAGGACCCTCTATCCTGGACTAACCCACCCAGTTTTAAGTAACTGACCAAGATCCACTTCCTTCCCAAAATGTCATGCTCTCTGATGTCACAAATATTGCCCCTGCTTCAAGCCTAAGGTGAAACCACACTCTCCTCCCCAATTACCTTCAAGGAAGCATAGCCTGACAATGAATCTTCAGTCTGAACTAATTCCTGCTCTTTTTTTACTGCAATAATATATGGCCTATACAATTTATTTGACAATTAATCATACACTGCATTTTGACGTCTCTTCTACTACTTCCATGGCTATTTGAATCAGTTTATTTTAACCTTCCACACATCTTGACTCATCTGTTTCAATACTACAGGAGGCAGTCTTTCACAGAGGTTAACAGTATGGTTTTTGGAGCCAGATGGCCAGATTCAGTACTGCCTCTTCTTCTAGCTATGTAATCTCTAATTGCAGTTTTTCATATTTAAGGTGGTTAAAATAATAGTCCTTCCCCCATAAAGATTAACTAAGTTATGCATATGAAGTGCTTAGGACAATATAGTTGTGTTTATTTTATAATCAGAAAGTGCATGTTACTTTTTAAATATTATGAAACGAGATGATTTTTACCTCAGATAATTACTGTCTGTAGTGCCTGGTATATCCTCAAGGCCTCAGTTCCAACAAAGAAGGTGCATAGGTTAACAGCTGCAATGGAGACAGGCAAGCAAGTAGGATCCAGTGGGTAAGCAGCCACAGCATTTATAAGAATGGTATCACTGCACCATCTGCTTTGGGCCCAAGTTGTTTGCTCTTTGCTCTATTTGTAATGTCAGCTGATCACAGAAGGCCTTGGAAGACCAAGTTTTGATCTAGGCCGAAGATCAGAGGCTTCCAATCACAAAGGCATGGATTTTGAAAGTTCGCCCTCAATTGAGTTACTTATGGAAGTGCAAGGACTGTTTTATGTTGTTTAGGTTTTTAAAGTTGTCTCTGAGCTGCCAAAAACAATTCACACAGGAAAGTAGTAAAACATCAAAAAGTAAAGTAGCTTCATTTTAAAAAGTGTACTGCATACTCATCTAATGTTCTTCAGCATATTCATTTGTTATGGAGAGATATAAGGCTAGATCAAACGTGTATATACAACATATTTGGAATCACTGAAATTTCTACAATGTTGTTAACAATTTTGGTTGCTTGTCACCAAATCAACAATAGTGATTCAAATATCCCTTCCCCTCTCGTATTTTGAATAGCCAGGATTGGCTCAAAGGGTTAACTAAGCATGAGAGAAAAACTGCATTCTCATTTGGATTTTTGTGTGTGATGGATGTTGTGATGGCAAGACCCCCTGAGAACCTTCTAGATGGTGATTCAGGAGTTCTCAATTAACGTGGTCATGGAACCCATCCAGCCTTCTTCGTTTTCTTCCCTAGTTTGTCTTGCAGGAGTAGTGTTCTTTAGGACACCAATCCAGAAAATGCAAAGTCAAAAACCCTTTCCATGACACATTTATGTCTCCAAAACTAACCCTGAAAATATCAGCCTGCTGGATAGAAAAAGACTTCTGATAATTTGTTCTCAAATCCTTAATCTCCAAGTTTTCAAGGAAGAAATGTATTAATTTGAAGACTATTTTGTTTCAGTGGGTGGAGGATTTTTGTTTGTTTATTTTCCAGGCATCAGAAGCTCTGTCTACAGACTTCCCATGCAAACATTCAATGATTTTTATGAAATTCCATCAGGATGAGGAATTTTCAAAAACTTTCCACTCCAAAACAAGGGAGAGATATGACGTGACATGCTGGCATCGATTATTAGAACGCGATTTCTAAAAGGCAGAAGAATACCATCACCAGCACCATCACTTGCCAGGATGAGGACAGGCATTTAGAACGCCTGCTGCATTGGAGTAAGTTTAAAAAACCTCAACAGATTCTGATACAGTTTCCAATTATCAGGTAAGACTAGGTGAGAATGGTCCTTCTCTCTGCTCCAGTTAACAAACCCTAATGGCTACTGACTCATTTCCCCATCTTCGACAAGTCAATGACTGGAGCGCTTCAGCTCTGAAAGAATTTGTGTATACAAGTAGAAAGCTGACAAATATGAAGTGTCTCTTTCCTGGGACAAAATGAATCTATTTTCCAGTAAATAGATAATGACTAATAGATAATTTTTTCTTTTAATTATAGAGTTGTGTCTGTATAAAATTTGCAGTGATTAGAATTCCAAAAGCGTGGAAAACCTAAAACGACTGCATCGTAAGACAGCAGGAGAAATAACCACTCACCTTTTTTCCCAAGGTGAGAAACAATTTATTTAAGGGAGTAAAAGTGTATGCTGATTTTGTTCATTTTTATCACCAATGTAATACACATGGTAGAAAGAAGTCTTTTTTTAACAAGTGGGCTAATAAACATTTTGCAGTTATTTATCAGGCTATTATAATGCAATCTCGGCTACGTATTTCAAATCCCATAACTTCTTTATTTCTTAATTTCAGAAGGTCAGCAACATAATGGGGCTGAGAATTTTCTTCTGCTACTAAATCCCCAGAGTTGAAGCCTTAAACTGATCACTTTTCTTTTACCTTTCTGCAAAGTTCAAATTACTAATCAACAGAAGAGAAAGTCCCAGTTGTGTAATGTTTTTACATTAACTTCTTTGACTATGTACTGGGTTCAATAGTCTGAAAAAAGATTTCTCTTAATGCTACATTTTTCCTAGAAATTTACATCAGATGAAAGTCCCCAGGCGATATTCAAGATAATAAATGAGTGTCAGGGTGAGGGATTATCTAAATCTTTCCATGGCCCCTCAATCAAAATGCAATTAATAATGAACTCTCTGCCTGAAAAAATATATACAGTCTGTCTCAGTAAATAAACACAATGAGAGCAAGAGTTTCTTAGATGAGGTGATTTGTGTTATAACAATATTCACTGCAGGTAAGAACATAATAGTTTATATTTTTTATATTGCTATCATCTGGCACAAACTTCACTCTGTACTTTTTTTGTTCATTCATTAATTTATTAATTCAAAACCACAGAACAAAACATAAAGTGATTATTAGTGTTTCCATTTATTATCATCATTATTATTTTAGTTCATAAGTTTCTTAACTAGTCCCAGTTTCCATACCTGGTAAAGTCAGTATTTGAACCCACTAAACTGCATTGCTTCATGGAGCACATTTGTGAACATTACAATTCCATCTCCAGAACTAAGAGTTTGTTGACTTAAGAGCTAATGCCTTGTTATAAATCCCCTAATAAATTTAAGTTGCTATGTTTCTTTTAGTTTGCTTTTCCTCCTCTCAAATTTTGCTTTCATGAGACTTCCACTTTGTAGTAAGAAGCCTGAGCTAGAAAGTACTTCCTTGTAGTTACATTTCTGATAAGGACACAAATCCTAATTAAATGAAAAGTAATAATTTGCTTCAAGAGTAACTGTGGACAGCAAAGCAAATCAATAATTTGCTTACTTTTCTGCTTCACATGGACGTTGGTTGGGTCTGAGTTTCTAACAATATTCTAACAATTGTGTAGAGGCTGGCACACCCAATTTGGTTTGGAATGGCTATAATCTGTCTACCAAATAGATGACTACAAAACCCACCAAGGGCATGATTAAAGCAGTAATTATTTACAGACAGTATGTTTCTCTTTGTTAACAGAGAACAGTAATAACAGGGAAAGTGGAAAATAGGAAGGGAAGTTTCAGTTCGAATTATGTTTACATTCATAGGATGAGACATTAAATCCAGTGTCTCTTTTCAATTTAATTCGAATAAGTAATACATGCAGTATAGTTACCTTCTAAAAAAGAAACCACTTAACTCATTTCATTAGATTTTCTTATTTTACATAGCACTGAAACTTGAAACAGTCTTAAAAATAATTGTGCAGGATTTACCAACCAAATGCTTTTTACTGTTTCGCTTTCCTATAAAGAAGTGTGTAAATATTGACGGAAGATAAACTTAAATTCTTTGTCAGACAGTGTTTAATGTACCTTTTGTAAGTATCCACAGGATGAAGAGCATAAATAGCAGTGGTAATAATAACTATTAGTAATTGCCTCTTCAATATAAACCACCTACTCTTGTAGCAACAATTCCACACATAAATTACTCTTGGTATATATATTTTGCAGTTGAGAAAAAGTACGGCTTTGAGACATTAATTAACTTGCCTCAGATCACACTGCAAAGAAGTGACAGAGCCATGTTTCAAACCCAAATGTATCTGCCTCTCTTACGCTATACTGTCTCCAGAGCAGTGTGGGCATCGTCTCTGTCCTAAGGAAGGCTCCATTCTCTACGTAGCCCTGGCATCCCCACACAAAACACTTAAGATCATTTGCCAAGGCAAAATGTATTTGTCAGCAAAGAGATAAAGTTAATTCAAATTAAAGCGTTTGATCTCCAATTCAATGACCGCTTATTGAGTGCCTATAGCTAGCTTGGGTCATACACTGGGTGCCTGGGGTTGCCCAACCGGAAAGGTCACAATCCTATCCTGAAGGGCCTTGGTAGTGAGTCACAGTGTATGTCACTGTCTCTCCTGGAATTTCAGAGGGGCAATATCTCGGTTCCTGATC
>NW_012102787.1:329769-350561 GCF_000951045.1 Mandrillus leucophaeus
CTCCTCTCCTCTCCTCTCCTCTCCTCTCCTCTCTGCTGGAAATCCAGCACCCAGCCCACCTCCCCTGAAAATGCTGTCCATGACTACCCAGCTTACATTAATGCTCCCCTTTTCTCTAATTTTTGGTGATTTTTGTATCATTTGGGATTGCCTGTGGTTTTGTTCTCTACTTGGCCTGAACACCATTTCTGTCTCTGACAGTCAGCATCAACAGCTACCGCCTGAGATCACCAACAGGACCCACAGATTTGCTTGGCCAATCGTGACCTCTCTCCCACCCCCCATTCCAGGGTGTCAGCCTCTTGCTAAAGAGTGCGTCTAGTCTAGTCACCAATCTCAGCCTCACTGGTAACACAACCAAGAAATCAGGGGAGTTAATGCCCTCTGGAGTAAATCTGAACCGATGAGTACAGAAGACAGAAAGGGTAAACAAGTCAATTCCTCACCCTTCTTTGGTCCCAAGGTTACTGGCTCCCTAAGGCCCCTTCAGAGTCACAGCATTGACTACACTGTGTCTCTCATGAAGCTCAGTAATGTACCACCTGCTTCTGTGCCTCCCTTTGCTTCCCTCCTCACTCTTACTGCTTTGGTATTGCACCACTCCCCAGTAAAGCAGCAGCAATTTTGCCTCAAATGCTGTTTTCTAGAAAATCTAGCTAATACCATCACATAATTCCCAGACCTTTCGTTGTCACTTATCTCTGGATCAGCACCTCTTCTCAAAAAAAAAAAAAAAGTGTTCCCAGAGCATGAGTGCATCTAAAGCATAATTATTGTTCAATATCCCTTTCTTGAGACTCTTGATGGGTACTTCCCAATCTAAAGAAAAACTGTGGAGTAAAACTTTTATTCATGATTCCTTTAAGTAAACACTTCTACTGGCCATCGCATTTATACATTCATTCCTATGTACAAGCATTATTGTTCCCAGCTTTCTCTTAAATTAGGCATCCTTAACCAGGTAAGCATTATGTTATTCAGCGTGGTTCATGTAAATTAAGTTATCTGTTTGATAGATTGTGATTGATCTAATCATTGCAATGCACCCAGAGAAAACTAAGGCAAAGACAGCATCCTGTATATGCCTGGGTAAAGTTCTCCTACATCCACCACAAGGATCCAGGAAAGTTGAGGCATTAAGAAACAGGAAGGGATACAGGAAGATGAGATGGGTGAACACGAGAGGCCATCACACATGCTTCACATTCTACCCAGGGACAAGACCTACATCTATAAAACAATAAGTCAGTTTCATTTCTTCTCTCCCTGTAACTAGTCTTTTGGTGTAAAAGGCTTCTGTAAACTATTTTTAATACAAGTTCATTACAAATTAAATAGAGATTTGTAAACATGAATTGCTCTGTTGTGTATTCATTGCCATTTGGAATATTTTCCTGGCCAAGAGCTCCACCAGCTGAAATGAAAGGCAGAGCAAAGGACCAGAGAGCATTTCTAGAGAAGTGGGAGAGAGAACCTCCTGGAGGCACGGGTGCTGTGAACAGTCATTAAATACTTTTTGTGCTGTACAGTCCATAAATCATCATGTGAATAGAACCAAATGTTAAGCTCCATAAATAATAGCTGGGTTCTGACTAGGGGCCACAGTAGAAACCTGAGAACATGTAGATGAAATGACTAGTGAATGGAATGAATAGTGAATCACTTCGTATGACTTGCAAAGCACCCATGTGGGCATAACATTTTAAAAAGATAAATCAGAAATTGCATCCAATTTAAGATTTCACAGTCACTCACTGTGAGTGTTTAGTTAATCTTCACTCATTTGTAACTCTCGTATTATTTCCAAACTAGTTGTGGTATCAGTTATACAAACTAAGAGAAAGCCTTAGTTTAGCAACCAACTTTTCTAAAAATAAAAAGTTTAAAAAAAAAAAAAAAAAGACTAAACTGCATATTGCTTCCTCCTGGAACCGAGTTATTGACCTTTTTTCTCTTTTTTGTGTCACTTGATGACTTCCTCATTCACCTCATTTTGACCAGTCTATATGCTGTCATACTCAGTCTATTCATTTTTCTTGGCAAAAGAAGGCATTTAACCTCTTGGTCATGGAACAGTTTTCGAGCAATACAATACATACTCTCCTCCAAAATTTCCCCGTGACCTGTGCCTGGAAGCTGTCCTCCACTGGGTTTAAGGTGTACTTACGCACATAACCTGGTTTGACACTTTTGACTGACTTGACAGCTCGTGTGCCTGATTCATAGCCTTTCTGCCTTCTGGAATTTCCAGATAGAATTTTGCTGAGTGTCATGATTGGAAAGAGAGGGGGTGGTTTCATTGAGCAGATGTAGAAACTTGTTTCAGACAAAATCATAATACTTTCTGTTTGATTTCCTTCTAACTTTCCAAAATACTTTCCCATCCATCCTCTCATTTAATGTCTACTTTGATGTGGGAAAATTAAGGGAGGTCAGAGTAGAAAGAATAAGGGAAGATAAACTTAAGAGCCCCAGGAGAGGTTTACTTTACCATAGTATATGGGGGAAAAATGTTAGAAAGCACAAGGGAACACAAGTAGATCTGTAGTGCTGGGAAACCCACTAGATGACCAGAAACACTTTAACTCATAGATGGAGCATGGTGAGTAACAATTTGATTACACTGGAAAGTATAATCATTCTTCTTTTACGTGACATGTTTCAACTGAAAAGCTCAAAGTCTTTGTTCTATGGTATACAGACTAGCACAGGCATTTGGAACATGGTCTCTGGTCCCAGACAAACCTGGGTTTCAATTCTCTCTGGCTCTGCCACTTACGAATTGTTTAACCTCAGAAAAGTTACATGTCTTTAAGACTCAGTTTTCCTCATCTCTAAAATGGGGATAATACTGTAATGGGACCAATGCCATAAGGTTACCATGAGGAATGCATGCATGTAAAGTACTTAGTACAGTGCCTGGTATATATTAAGTGCTCGGTAAAAGGTGGCAATTGTTACACAGTAAATAAAAATGTTTTTGGCATTGTCACCTTTTTCCAAAAGAGCCTACGGAAGCAATGACTGGCCATAGTCAAACAAAAATCTCATCATGGTCAATAATTCTCTTTATTAAGTCTCATCAATTCTCTCTACATCATTGGCAACCATTCTTCTTCATGGAAATGAAAATAGTGATAAAGTTAAATTGATTAGATGATTATACGATGTCTATATAAGATCAACTTAGTATGCATGGATATGCTAACTCTACCATTGAAGAGAAAGAAGTTTACAGATACTATTGGCTCTTTTCATATCAAAAGTCCAAGATGAATCAGAGAAGGTCATTTAAATTTAGATTAGGGACTTTATCCTGGTAGAAACTCCTCACATCACCACCTAAAATGTACTTTTTAAGGAGGGGGTGATGCTTAATGAGTGCTTGTATTTGCCAACTATTGTTCCCACATGTGCTTGAACAACTTGCAGAGGTGCCATCAAGCTCCAGCCACAGCCACATCACTCTATAGGCTCCCACTCAGCCCATCACTTGGAAATTCCTTTTAGCTAATGAGACATAGTACCACTGAAACCTTTCACAGATTTTATTATAGGTATTCATCATGGTCACTCTGATAAAAACTTGGGACCTTCTTCATTAAAGAGACTGCATTTTAGGGGCCAGATAGCATAGAACACAACTACATGTTTCTGTGTGTTCTAGCCTGGGGCTCCTTGGCAAAATTCTAAAGCTTTATTTCTCCTTAAACAACTTACTTACAAATAGAAACATTGCCCTGTACTCATTAAAAGAATCCAATCCCTAAAGAAATTTTATGTGTTTCCCCATCCTACAAAGGCAGGCATGGTGCCTCAGTCTGGTTTATAATTAACATTGCCCAAGGACTAAATTGGTCTTTTATTTCCAGATAAAGAAGACTTACAAAATATTGTGTAAAATGAGACCAGGCTCAATGCTTACATTCCTGTCTCTGAAATTGAGTGCAATCAGATGAAGTGAGGTGCCAGATGTACGGTTAGGATGAAATTTTCAGTTACTAATTTTAAATGTGAGTAATTCTGTTCTGGAGGTGAGGAGGTGGTAGTTAAGTATGCTAAGAACCAAATGTTTTAATGGCTTCTGTAACAAAATCTTTCTTATAAATTAACATTTGTAATAAATGGGCACAGTGTCAGGAATCAGACAATATTTTGGCTTATCATAGTGTACTTTTTAAAAAACCTCCTATTATTCATGTATTTTCCAATTATTACTTACATTCATTCTCCTCAGAGCCAGAAGTAGTGTGCCTAAAAAAAAAATTGTCATTAACTTCATTTCTATGTTAAATGGAACAGAGACAAGGAAGTTGACGTAACTTAAAAATGCCAGTGTTAGAAGCCAAACCAAGGATTTCTCTGCCCAGAGGAATATTCTGTCTAAATACAGGTGGCACCACCCTGAGAAGGGCCTAAGCTGCCTGTTCTACTGCGTCAGTCCACAGCCTTATCAACAAAACCCACCTCCCCACAAGGGATCTTAACCATGACACTCATGTCAGATCCCCTCTTTGGTGTCAGTTAGCACAGTGATCCTCAAATTTTAACATGCGTGCAAATCCTCAGAAGCTAGTTCAAAGATAGATTCTGATTCAGTACATCTGAGATGGAGCCTGGGACTCTGCATCTCCAACAAGCACCCAGGTGATGCTGATGCTGCTGGTCTGAGAACCACACTTTGAGTAACAAGGCTGAGCACTCAAGATAGTGCTGGCACAGAGATAAGACTCCCTCTAACTTTGTCCACTTCTTGAGCCACATACCTCTGGATTTACATGAATCCTTCCCCTTGTATAACAAGTATATGATTGAGCCTTTACAGATTTTGCTCCAGTAATTTCAGTTTTCAAAAAGCACACTCAAAATAGCTCACTGTACCCACAAGCACTCTTCAGTCCCTTAACTTACTCCAAGACTTGTGGAATCCATCACTGCTGTAGGGGGAAAATGCTTTTGAAATGGAATTGAATATTGGGTGCTGCCTAGCATATCAATGAATCCAGTACGGGCTTTTTTCCCCTTTCCCTTTTTGTTATCCACCAACTTTTTTTGAGGGGCAAAAACAGACTAGAAATAAAATTTCTAGGTGCTCTTACTTCAGCCATTTGCTTCTTGCGTACACCTTAAAGCCCTGACTGCCTCTGGGCCTCAGTTTCTCCAAGTATAAAATAGAAGGATTTTCCACTCAGCTCTGTTAGAGTAGGATTTATAGTCTCTAGTGAAACCTGCTGTGGAAAGATGCTATAAAAAATGTAGAGTGTTCTTTTGATTATGGATCACATCTGCACCAACCAGAAACATTTTTTAAAACAGAAGAAGGACTTAGTGTTCTCCATTCTCCACATTTTTTTTTCTCTAATGAGGTATGGAACTATGTAGACCATAATGACTATAGCTTAAAGTGTAGGTTCAGTTACTATGTAATCTCATAAATCTCTCTTAGCCATAAGTAACAGCTAACCTCTACTTCCTCTGATATTTTATTTACCCTGTAAATCAGTTCTATTCTTTCACTTCACACAAAGGAAGTTGGGAGCCCCAGCTCTCCCAGGAATGTAGAGGTAGGACAAGCCACTTGTGTGTGCCCCTGATCTAGGAGCCTTCCTGCAGGCGGGCCACCCCCTAGATGAAGGGCGTGGAGCCCCATCAATCACTAAGGACAGTTATGCCAGCAGGGTCCTGGGAGGTGAGGTAAATACAGGGCTAAAAATCGCAGCTGCCTGAACTTCTGTAGCTCAACCATCCAGAACGAAGAATGGAATCACAGAAGGGGGAACATTAGCCAAAATCACTTGTTTGGCATCAAAGAGTGTGTCTTACTCTATTTGTCTTTGCTTTTAATTAATTTCAATCACACAGTACGTGTGTAGACACAATGTGAGCAAACACACAGTGCAGCTTTGCTTCCTCACTGAAGATTTGTCCCAGGTGGGGTGAGGTGCAGTGGCTTCTTTCTTTTCGGAAGCAAGATGCCCAGCAGGTAGGACCAGTGACCTGTTTCATAGGACTGGTGAGGGGGTTTGATGCCCCCTCTTTTGTCTTCCTCCACCCTTGCCCTGCTCCAAGCATATGGTGTAGAAAGATAGGACATCAGTAGAATTCTAAGAAAAAAGACTTTATGTTAACCTATTTGTCAGGAACACACAGACAACTTTGATTTCAGTCTTTTAATGGAAGGCAAAATTTCCCCTAATCAGTTTAAAAGAATATCTTTTGGGCACCAGTATAATGAAACACAGTACCCTTTAATTTCTTACAGGTCATTTGGTGTCCAATTTTACAGACTTCAAGGAAAGGTTTAATCACAGAATGAAGAGAAAGGCGTATAATAAAATGACGTACACTCCTCCCTGCTGTAGCTGTGGGGAGGCGAAGAAAGAAGATTTTTTAAAAAGCAGGAAAACAAATTACAGGAAAAAAGTAACGGTGAGGATGAATAGCGCTGGAGATAAAAGGTGAATATGAGGTCAAAGACAAGATAGAATCAGTCTCAAAATCCACGTTACTGGAGTTTGGTTTTGAGTTAGAATCAGGATGAACTTGGTAGTTGGATACAAGAGCTCCAAATTAAATACCAACAAAAAAAAGGAGAAAAGCGGTCTTTTCTTAGATCACATTTTTTTAAGATGCTCTAAATTTTAAATCAACTTTGCCTATAGTATCTAGGTCTACTGGATATCATGTATGCATGTGTGTGTGTATGTGTGTGTGTGCGCGCGCGCATGCGCGCATCATGATGGCTTAGAAGAGATAAAACCCTGATTTTCCCCATAAGTTCAAATCATTGACTCATGCTATTGCTACATGGATAATTTCCAAACTGAGCATTTTCTAAAGACAAAAACAAACCTATGTCTGCACTGGCAAAAAAAAGCATCCCAGATCACTTTCAGCTTAGTTGTCTCCTACCAAGATAAGAAAATTCTGCTCTGCTTGTCTATCCCACACTGAACCTCGATGATTCACCAGCTCACCCACAGTTGCCAGCTTCTCTATGTTTATATACTCTATATTAAATAATAAGCTACAGCATACTAAGCATACTTTCAAAACTACTAGAATTTATCTTTACAACTGCCTAGAAATTGAAGAAAACTCATAGTTTTGCATTATTAAACTGCGATTTGAACCATGGTGCTAGATCTCTCTGTTAAAAATCACAGTTCGTGTTCACCTTATGATACCAACTTCCTTTGTCTACAGGCCAATTTAAAAAGGATTTTGTAGTCTTCTCACTTTTCCTGTGTTTAAATGAGGTGTTTCTTTGCATAGTTTTTAAGCTTTGGAAACAACCCCGTTTCTTTAGGACAACAGGGTAAAACTATAATAAGGTATGTCTCAACTGACAGCATTCGTTCACTCATTCATTCATTCATTCATTCAATACACTTTGGCTGAATGAGTGTGTAGGTGTTAGACACTGATGGGAGATACAAAAATAGGTATTGCACTGTAACTGTATTGGATGTCACCACTGAAGGAAGCTGAGGGAAGGATACATGGGACTCTGTACTCCTTTTTGCAACTTGCTATGACAAGACTATACTTATTTCAAAGTTAAAAGTTTTTAAAAAAAGTAGGGTGAGCAACTCTCCAGGATTCTATCAGTTTTAGCATTGAAATTTCCACATCCTGGAAAAACCCTTTTTAGTACCTGGCAAACTGGGACAGTTGGTTATCACATAAAATGAATTAGACATTGTCTTTGTTTTCAATGGTCTCATATCTAAAGATACGATAATAAAATTAATGGAGATAAAACACTAATCAGGCAAAACAATGGATGGTACATGTGTGACCATGCCCACATGTCTCATCTGCGGTAGATATTACTAAACGATCACAGCTTTTTTTCCTGAGCTCAGACACAGCCTCAGAATCCTTCTCAACGCCATGCTATGCCCGATAGCAACTATCAACGAACTGGAGTTGCATATAGAATTTGCTATCCCTGCATTCTCCTATCATACCAAATAATTTTTCAGGCATTTTTACTTTAATATACAAGCTTAAAAAGAATGCTTCAATTTCCAGGTTATGCTCCAATTTGACTAGTAAAATAATTATTGAGAGCTGCTCTATATGGTTTTGCATTTCTTCTGCAAGATCCTCTCAATGTTGTGCAGTGTATCCAAAAATTTATTTGATCACATTTAAAATCACAATCCTTCCTGTAGATGGCTTTAAATTACAAGCTGTTTCTGTAAGATATACACATACTGCAGTAAATTATTTTTTTCAATGAAAATGGTGCTAGAATTTCACACTATGTGGCTTGTAAAACAAATTTACAGAATATGTGCATCATCCCTTCAGAGTCTGCAGATTTTTTAGAAAAAAAAATACATATAGACTCATGCACACATTTTTTTTTATACTTTCCATTTTTTCTACCTGTCTTTCAGGCAAATGAATGGGCAAATAACATCTACTCCAATTTTGTTAAGTACACTTGTACTTACTAAGAAGAGAAAGCTCTCACTTTAATATACGTATAGTGTTCCAGACTCAAATACAGCTCTGTGACATCTTTGAACACTTAATGCAGGAAAGCATTAAAAGGTTTTAGAGTCATATTGGGTTGTGCTCAAAGTCTGGCCCTGCAAATTTCTAGCTATATGACCTTAATCTCTCAGAGACCCAGTTTTTTCACCTAGAAAATCATTTAAGTAGTCTCATTGGGTTACTGTGGAATTCAATAAGAAAATGTGCATAAAATACAATGCATAGTAAATAATAGTATTCATTTATTTTGTCATATTATTATTACTTTAGTTACCTTCTTTGGTTTTCAATAACAATTAAAATCAAAACTTACATTAGGAGGTTATTAGAAATTATTTTGGAATTTTAATTTCCTTTTTTGATTATAATTATTTCTGTTATACTTCTAGGACTAGCGCTTATATGCCACACAAATATAAATTATTATATTTCAGTAAATATTTGTAAATGTCTAATCAACATTCAAACTGTGTATACACCACTGAAACACTGTTATTTAGCAATTGCATCACTATTGAGAGAGTGTACACCTGTTGCCATAATGGGGCCAATTGTGATATAAATTTAATTTTATATAAAAGATAATTGATTTTCCTATTCTAAACTATTGAAGTTTGAACTGTCTAATATCTCAGAACCACTTAAGTAGTTAACATTTAGGTGACAACACTTAACTTCCACTTTTAAGTTTTTACATTAAACTGGCAGAAACAAGATTTTTAAAGAAATGAAATACTAAAGAATTGGAATTTTTCCCTCTTAATTTTTTAAACATGCCCAAGATCCAGAATATTTTCCATAAATGATACTGCCAACTGGCTGAAAGGCAAATATCCCTGTATGGAAACTATATCCATTAAATTCATATATTTGGTGAATGATGTAATTTATAAGTTATTTAATTCATTAAATCATGAAATGTTCAATAGTGTGATGGGAGTGCATATTTGAAGGTAGTTGCCTTTGATCTCATAAAGTATTTGAGTTTTATAACTATACACATATATTTTTAACTGAGTTTATCTCCCCAGTAGGCTGTTTGGTTTAGTTAAGAATATTGAGATGGGAAGAGGTTCTAAAAATATGATTCAATCACAAACCTCTATTATTAATTTGAATATGACCTTAAACAGCACCTATACAAATGCTACAAGGACAACTTACGGATGAACAGACAGGTTAAGTCAATCTGATGGTGTAGGCATGAAAGTTTCCCTCTAACTTGCCCTCAGTTGAAAAAATCAAAGCGTGGTCTGGAATTACCATTGCATTGGTTTCCGTCAACCCAGTTTCACAGTGTCCAGTCATTCTGTGTGTTCTATATTCAGTGCAGCTGTTGTTGTGGCTCTTGTGATGTTAGACTCACTAATAAGTTATTTTCCAGTCTTTTGGCAAGAATGAGGCTATAAGACAAATGGCTTGTCTTGATGTGTTCCAGCTGGAAGTAAATACGTTTTTCCATTGAAAAACAGGTCATTGCCTGAAGGTTTCCAAATTTTGCCTAACTGAGCACTGGATTAGGAGTTAGTAAGGAACCCAATGGTTTTATGTGATTAAGAAAATAGAGGGGCATAGTGATCCACACCCCAGGAAGAAGCAAAGAACTCTTCATTTCAATCCCAGGTTTCCTTGCTAACACATTTTACAACCTTGAAAACACCACTTAGCCTTTGGCTGTGCTTCCTTAGCTATAAACCTAATTATTTCATATTTATTGAATACTCATAAAGAACTGGTTCCTGAAGAGAACATAATGCAAAAACAACTAGCTCTGTTACTCTAGTGTTTATTTTATAAGGACCCCATTAGCAGTATTTCACAACCTACCGTTTTGAAAATGCATTCTGCACTAGCCTAGAAAAAGATCATTCAATATTTAGAGAATATTCATTAGTAGTTTTTCAACTGGATGGAAGAGAGCAGATGGAATTGGCTTACATTTGTGAGCCAGTGCATGATTCCAAGAAGTCCTTGGTCAGAACAAAGTGAAGGCTTTAATTCTGATAACTAGAGTCTGCACAATGAAGATGGACAAAGAAAACAGCCAAACATAAGGACAGTTTGAGGTTTTATTTCTTTTGCTTTGGCTTAGCTGAGTTTTATGTTCTTTGGTTATTTTGTCAAAGACAAGTTTACAACGAGGCCAATGAAAAACAGGGTTTTCCCTCTGCAACAGCCTAGAGGAGGCTCTCATGTTAAATGCACACCCCATTTTCCTTGACCCATGTCACCAACACGTTTCATCCTAATCTAACAAACTGTGTTTGCATAGATAGCACCAGAGTTTCTAAGAACTATTTGAATCTATAACCATGACTAGTCACTGAAATTTGCAATATTCAATGTGATACCACGCTTCTGCAGCTTATTCATGGATGTGTATGACCGATCGGTTTTCCCTGCAGTGAGGAACTGTTTTCAAGAGCAAATCATACACGCCAGGATCTTTAAAACAGTTATGCTAGTGTGGATTTGTTTTCTTTCTGTTTTACTTGCAATCCTTATTTTAAAATGAGGTTCCATCGTTATTTATCCTAGCCTCAGAAGCCATGGTAAAATGTTATATTTGAAGAGAATGACACAAGTTAAAAATCATTTAATCAGCTAGTGAGAATCATTTTTACTTGTTTTTGGATTCAATATGTAAGTACCTCCAACACATTACAATATACAGAAAGATACCTTTCTCCCATTTTCTGTGCATGCTTTAAATTTTTATAAGAAATCTGCTGTGTAAAGATAAAAGTGAATACAGGCAGGAAACAGTTAAAATATCTGAATGACTCTAACTACTTTTGCTTTCAAAATTATAGTGTTGGAAAACTATCACTTTAGTCCTAACTACTTCAAACTGTATGATTATTTGTGAAAGAGCAATACTGAAGAATTTTACTTTAGTGCTATCTCTGAAAATAATAATAATAATAATAATAATAATAGATTGCAAAGTCAGTACATTTATCCAGCCCCATGAGATAACAGGAAGTTCCACACCAATATTTTTACTTATAAAAGAGCCTAAACTTGTACTGAACATCATTGAGCATTTTGAGGACGCTTTGTATTAGCATTGTAAAAATTATTATTGCACTACGCTTTTATATAGTAGTAATCTCATGAGTACTGGATATGCAGGCTGGTTGCCCCTACACTAAAAGGCCCCAGCCTGATAGCCTCAGTCTCATCCACCTTACACTGTGAGCTGTCATTTTGCAGTATTTGGTCCTAACTCAAAACCGCCTTTGCTTCTAAGGTAGAGGTGAGAAAATAAGCAAACTGCTTAAAGTTTGGTTTCTCCACTGGCTCTGTTTCCACTGAAAGAAGAATTGACAGACAGGAGGCTGAATCATGAAATGATGGAACAACAGAACAGAAAACAATTTAGCAAGTTCACAAATTATGTTTTCTGCTGGAATGCATACTAGCCATTATTTCCTATCTGATCACTGTACAAAATTGTTTTCTATGTTTAGTACTATGATCTTGTCTAGCATCTTGTCTTTACCAGAATTCACTCTCCTTTATTCTACTTCTACAGTGTACCAGTGTGATTTTAAATCCTAACCCTGTACATTCAAAGTTCTACTTACCTTTCTATGGACAGCTGGTAGCCCTATAGGTATAATTTTCTATTCTGGCTATATAGGTCTTTGATGAAACTATGACACTTTCACTAGGTTCAAGCCCAGCTTATTCTGAATACTGGTTATAACTAGTAGCTATACCTTCTAATGTTAAAGACGATCCTTTGTAAATCTCACTAGAGAAAATTTCATGACTTATCTATAATGCCTTAACAAAGGAAGCATTCCCCTCTTCGCCTCTCATGTAGTCCAATGAGCCAAGATAGGCTTCCCTGATAAACGTTACCACCACCTCAGCACACAGTATAACAGAGCCAAGGAAATTCCAAACTGCTATTCATCACCCATGTGAGAGAAATACTTTATGACCTTTAAAGTCAGCCTTTGTCCATTAATACAGCTCTCTGACAATGCTCAACACATTTACTCATGGTGGATTTGGCTTTTGGCTCAATGAGATCTAAAGGAAGTCAACTCAAAACACAGAAGGGCAATTTTTATCACTTATTTCTGTGGGAGCCTAGAGAACTTGCTTAGGAATGCAAGTCCTATCGCCCGCAGTACTCAAACTGTCACTGACACGCACTGTAAGTTCACAGACTGGCAAAGTCCACTTGGACCTCTCAGTTTCCCCTTAGGGGAATCAAATCTGTTTGTCCTACAGCTGTGCAGAGGTATATTTTAATAGTAGCACAATTCTTTAAAATTAGTGTCTGTTTCATGACTAAATTTACAGGATTATGTGTGACCATTAAATCAATATTCTCCTTTGCAGCATGTGGTACTCACTTCACTTTCAAAAGTTAAGGTTCCTTTAAAACCATATTATTTTTCTCTTCCAGAACAGCTAGTCAGTTAGAACTGTTAGAATAACCCTCAAACGATTACATTTTAAAATGTGTTTTCACATTGAGCAAAGGCAGAAGTGGGGAAATGAGCCAAAAACTCTTCATCTAGATGAAACGTAAAGAAGCCTAATTGAAGAGGTCATTTACCCAGAGGCCAGGACTGCTTCAGAGAACTTAGATCAGAGCCTATCCTTTGGCAGACTACAGAGTCTGCTCTGTCTTCACCTGGGGTCAGTGTGTGCCAGGGGTCAAACCTGAAACTGAAAAGTAGAATAATTATCCATTCAGCACCCGACTCCACATCGTGAAATGTCCCACTAAATTATGCCTGGGTAATCAGAAACAATATCCAGGTGCCCCAGGTGCCCCTCCTGCTGAATGCCTTCCCTGTCCACCTGCTTCTCTCTTAAGCCCGGGGCAGCCCATGAGATGGCCAAGGTTGACTCCATCTCTCTGCTTCCCCTCGGTTGCGCTGTCTTTAAAGAATGGAAAATCTTTCTTTCAATTCTAACACGGCTCCCCACTTTTTGGTCGGTTTTCTCCCAAGCAATGTAACTCGAGCTGAAATGCAAACAGTCCCTCACTCTGTTTTTGCCCCTGTTGCTTAAAAACTGAAAGGAGGAAACAAAGGCTTGCATGAACTTTGGAGATTAATACTTCTTCTGGTCCCAGCTGTCAGATTTATTTCTTCTTTGTAGCTAAATCAGGTCATTATGCTACAAATCTTTATTCTGGATGAAAGATTTAAATCTGCACAAAATTTGGGAACTTGGGGGAGGGGAGCATAATAAGCCATACATAGTAATTGACTGTAGTTTTATCTGGATGTTTGTATAGAGGCTGCTATCAAATTCCGATAAACTTTTCCTGACCCCTTTCACTTTCCGGAGTCCCTGGGAATCCCAGCAACCAACTGCCATTGTCCCCGCACTCAGACTTATGCTCAATTAGAAACTCTCTCCACATCTAAGACGTTTTTTCCACACAGCTACTTTAAACAATCAAAGAAATTAAGAGATCTTTTGGTCGCTTTGTAATAATAATAGTAGTGTAAAAAAAAAAGTTTCTATAACTCAAGCATTTGTCCTTGGCATGTTCTAAATTATTTCTTCAGAATTTTTTTAAAGGCAGGCATAATGGAAGGCTTAGAGATTCTATTCAGCTGCTTTAAAATCAAAACCAAAGAACAGCGGTGGCAGCACAAGTCTGAAAAGGCATTAAGTCATCAAAATCGCCATTCAGTGAACCAGCTTTGGAACAGATGTCGCTCCCATCACCTTTATTCAAAGAACGAAGGAGGGGACATTGACTATATTATGAAGATAATAAAGCCACCAGCCTTAAATCAGTAATGCCTTCATACAAAACTCTTCAGGCAGACTCGCTAAATGGTCCTGAAGCCCCCATCATAGTCTTTGCTTGATGTAACAAGGTCTTATTTTCTCAGCATTTCAGGGGGTGAAAGGATGATGGTTAGCACTGAGTCCTAAATCAGGATACTTATGCTGTACCTACAGAAAAATGAGAATACAAACTCCTACATCGGCCTGAGAGGCTGAATGGAGGCCACATTTGTTCAGGAGCCCCAAGCGCAAACCCAGATCTCAGCAGCGCCTTCTATGCGCAGGTCTCCAGGAAGCAGCAGTTACTGTAATTCTATGTGGAATGGGTGCCCTGGAGCTGAGCAAAGCAGGGGCCCTGGATTTAGGACCTCTTGAAAATGTCCACTTGCTGCCACGTGGTTAATCATGTTTCTTCCCAACTGCTAAAGAGGTTCTCTTTTCAGTTGTTTCAAGAACAGTCTACTCCTGTGAAGGAGGAAAGGTGGAGCCTGTCAAGGAGCAGGAGGAAATGCTGTTGGGTCAAAGTACTTATGTCAAAAGTCCTGTGAAAGCTGTTGGGATCCTGCCATAAATGTCTGAAATCCTGACTGAGACAAAGGCTAGCAACTAGGGCTGACCCTGCACATAACCCCAAGGCCCCATCTGACAAAATTATCTTTGACCTGGTCCTGTCATCATGTCTGAAATTGCTCCCTCTGAAGACCTCGTTCCTGTTAAGTGTGTCTCCTTCAGAAGGTCCCTATTTAAATGCTAATGTTTTGCTCACCCAATATCAGTCATTAGTTTATCACATTAGCCTCAGTCACCCTGGGAAAATGGAACTTGGTCGGGTAAGCACTAATGAAAGGCAAGGTGAAAGGGATGTTCCAGAACATGTGTGGGGAGTGGAGATGAGAGTGGTGGTGGGTAAGCAGAGCATCCTGGGGTCAGAGCCAGAGTGACAGGCAATAAACCAGTCTCTCCCTGCCGGAAGTGGGGGGCACACACGCCTCCTGGAGGAAGGTACTAAAAGGAAGATTAGGGGAAACCTTAATCAAGCCTCATCTCCATCATAATTTTGTCTAGGGCTGGTCCTTGTTGGGTCTCAGCAACTCCAATAAACAAGAGAGAAGATATGAACCCACATCCTAACAAAAAGAGATGGTCAAACAGTTCCGACACTTCCAGAAGAAACAGCTCAACTGGGAATCTGAAACACACATTTGCCCCTTGCCATTTAAGATGATCCACAGGAAACTAGGCCGTCTCTATTTGACAGAATGACAGCAATTCCCACAGTGGCTTTAAGATGTTATTTGAAAATCAGATTATTTATTTTTTTTAAAGGCAACATCCATTGTCAGGCTTGTTTTTCTTTCAGTTAATCTAAATGGGAACATCCTTATCTGCAAGGACACAGATACCTTTTTGTGGAGCTTTCTGCAATATACAAATGTGTTTCATGCTAATGATCTTTCTGGTTAAATCAGGATGTTCTGTACTACAAAAGCCTATATGTACTAACAACATGGGTTAGATGTAGAAAAAGACGATTCCTCGGGTGCCTTAAAAAACTGAATAGCACAAAAAGGGCTTAATATTTGTGCAAAGCTATTTTTGAAATATATTTAAAATCCAACTTGTTTTCTTAATTTTTAAAAATGATGCTTATTCTTAACATGCTTAAATGTCTCCCAGAGGGGAAAGTGGTCTATGAAATAGCTTTTGATCTTCATTCATTTTCAAGCATCTGCAAATTAAAGGACCTGTTGGGAAAATATTCTGCTCATTTGTTGGCTGAGAGGCACTTTTGTTTTCAATGGGAAGAAAGATATTCAGTTAAATTTGGAGAAATCTCCTTAAATTTAGGAAATAGCAATCTCTCCACGCATACAGGAAAATGTGATTTCCCAGGTATTTTCCAGTGGCTGTACACTGGAAGGAAAGTTTCAGAATATTCAGTTAATAAGGCAGGAACACATGTGCTTCAAAGTATACCTGTGTTAAAGAAAGCTCTTTGCAGTCATGGCATTACCATAATACCATGGAGATGGGGGATGTTTGAGGATGAAGGTGAGGAAGTTGGTATTTGGGCAGAAGACAGATGACCCAATGAGATAGAACTGAGTAGTGTTGGTAAAAAATAAAGCTTTCTGGTAAAACTGACATGGATTTGAACTCTAGGTCTAACACTTGCTAGTAATGGTGAGTCCGGAGAAATCACTTAATCTCTCTGGGCCTCAGTTACATTACTGAAAAATGGGCACAAAATACTCCCTCTTTTATAAAATTGTTGATCATATTAAAATGAGATCATTTCTATAAATGGTAATTCATAGATAATGCACAGTACCTGGCATTCAGTAAGCATACCAGAAATAACAATAATCTATCACATCAACTTTTCATCCTTAAAATTCTAGGCTATGTCTATATCAAGCCCATGATATAAACATTCTTGGTCATAATAATTTTGTGCAGTGAGTAGGTTTAAGACAGTGAATTATTTACATAGAAACAATGTAAGCATTCTAGATAGTGTATACTCTTGTAGGTGAGTTCTCTTAGCCACATATAAAATATTGGAGTCAGTCATTGCACCAAGCTCTGGAAAAGTGCTGGAAATATGTAACCTTAAGCACTGGATCTAGAAAGGAGTCAAGTCTCTTAACCAATGGCTGCTCCAGAGGCCACAGCCATAAACCAAAAATCAGTCAGTCAATAAGAAGGAAACAGACCACTCGAAAAGGTTACTGTCATGTGTGGCTCAATCCCTTATTTTTTGCTAGCATGCTGCAGACATTTTAATAAGAAAATTCTGATTCAGTCATTCCTCTTTCCGTTACAATTTTCCATCTGTTAACCTAAAGAACCTTTGGTGTCCCTGTGATTCGTTCACTAAACAATACCAAATATACAGAACCCCACTGGTGTTTCTTGTTCAAATCTTGTGGAGCTTTAGATATGCCTAAATTATAAAGAAAAATCATAAAATCCATTTCCCATTATTTTACACATGAGGAACTAGGCCCCAGAGAGGCTAAGCACTTCACCTGGGGTTAGAAGGCTTGTTACTGGCAATGCTGGTATTAAAGAGACATGGCTCCTGAGACTCCATACAGTCCTCTTTCTACTATCCACATAGGACTTAGAAGAAGACAAGAAGCCTGCATCTCTTCTAATTCCAAAGCACACGACTCAAAGGGAAGATTTCCACTGGGAGATGCAAATCAGACCACTCCAGTGAAGCCAGCAATTTTATCCATTTTTTATTAAAACAAATCAAGCCATGCTACTCTATTAACTTCGGAAAGCTGAATATACTTTGTTCTAACAATAACGTAAAAGAGTAGGAAACTATTTAAGCAATGAGAAAAGCCAGGCCATGGAGTATCAGTGATAAATGCACAACTTGAGAGCAGGGAAAACTGAGTTGAATTTCACTGATGCACTCAATGAAGGCATCGACTGGTAAATGACAATATTAACAGCCCAGTTAAAGATGTAAAAGTTTTCCTTTAACAAACTAATAGGCTCAAAGTGAATCTGATTTTTAACTATAAAGCTTTTTCAGATAACATTTTCGTTATATATATATGAATATATGAGATAAATATATATATGAATATATATATGATAAATATATATATAGGGTTTTTTTAAAGGTTTTTCTCTAGTTACTCCTGTTCCTCAATTATATTCATGAGGTCTATTGAGGTCTACACACACACACACACACACACACCCTTTCCCCCATTCTTCTCTCATTTCTGCCAGAAATTGTACACTGTGCTAATTTCAATAGTACTTCTGCAACAAGAACAGTTGCCTTTTTTATTTTTTTCTCTCGTTTTTAAATTCTCGTTCATAGTCAAGGAGAGAGAAGTCAGGGGTGTCTCTGTGTAGGGTGAAGAACTACTCAACTCGTTCTCAGAGCTGGGAAGGTGTGTCTTTAGGAGGCTGAAGAGAATTGAAACATCAAGCAAGAATTTTTCTTTTCTCGTTCAGTCTGAAAACCAATATAGAATTGGAAACCTTGCTTCACGCTTCCTTACCCCAGTATCTGCAAAACTCACATAGCACCCTATAATTCAAACAGAGAATGAGATGGCCTGGGGGCGTTGTGTGAACGAGTCAGGAGCCAGGCAAGGCAGACTGAATTCAAGCTTTCCTGGTACTGATGACAACCGTTAGCTTCCACTATTTCTGACTTTTTCATGCTTGCTATCTCATTATGTCACCTCTTGAAAATGCAGCAAGAGAAAATTCCATTTCAGCTCTAATAATAGAAATGGGTAATATTTACCACTTTAACAGATTGTGCTGTGTTGTGAACGAAAGCTGCCTCTTCAGTCACATCATATAGATGAAGTTTTTTCAGCAATAGTGGAGCATATGGGAATTAGAAAACTAAGTATACTATGGGAGCAATGTGATTTTAAGAAAGTAATTTTATCTAAATCGTGGTGTTAAATGGAAATCTCATCCTTAAAAAATGTGTGTTGGAAGAGCAACTAAATGTCTAAATGGGGGGAAAGGCAGTTTTGAAATGTTATTTTAAAGAATATTAGTGGCACTAAATCCTACTCTATTGAAAAATCAGATCGTTTCCAAAACAAAAGCATACTATATAAATTTATTAACAGCAATATGCTGTATTGGTCAAAAATAGAAGAAAATGCCAAGATATTCTTGAGCCACAGATGAAAGCAAAATGACTGAATTATATTCTATATAAACCACAGCCAATATAGAAGAGCAACAAGAAACAATGTGAATGAAGATTTGAATAAGGGTGTCTGAGGAGAAACTGTGCATCTTCTCTACCTAGAGTTTCTCATTATTTTAAGTCTACAATTGACTGCAAATTTCAGATTGCCACCATGATCAGGAATGTACTTTCCCATCACTATTCAACCAGGAAGTTGTACGTGGACTCTCACCTTGAGAAAATCAGGAATGCTTTGAGCACATCAGAAATAATTCACTTTTTCCTGTGTCACAGTAGAGGACAGAAAAACAATGTCAGCCAAGTGCAAAGTGCAGCAGTCTGTCTGGGAGAAAAAAATGAGCCTGTTGAATAAGATGCAGCCAATCTGCAGAAAATAAACTTTTTGAGATACCAGAGCAATTGATTACATTCTGTGTCAATTAATATCCAACAAACCTTTATTGTGTCATATGTGTCCCAACAGCTGAGTAGGGGCTGGCTACATAGCACCTGCCTTAGGTCCCCTCTAAGTCGTCGTCCTCAGAAAATCTCTCAAGAGAAATATGGGGTAAGCAGGACAATGGAAGATGGGGATACCCCCATCTTATCTTACACCTTGGTCCCCTGCAGCTCCATTATCTGCATCCTCCCTCAATAGTTACAGCCTTCCTACATCTCTGGTATAATATAGTGAGCAATGAAAACTTGCCTCTCTATTGAATCTCAGAAAAGAGTTTTACTGTCATGATACACACGCATTCTGGCAGAAAATTTGTAGATGTCTACATGAAAATCTGTGAATGTGTATATCATTTTTTAAAAAAACTATGTTATCCTGCATATTTTAAATGCACCATAGTTGGAATTTAAATGCCAAATTGTCTAGGTAGCACATACTGCCAAATATGCCTTAAATAGACATAGAACTATGTTATTTATACCCTACAAAACACCGTGAAAAATCTCATTTTCCTAAGTGTAAAGTGTGGAAGCTAGGATGAAAGAGAGTGTTTCACTTGATTTACAAGCTTTAAAAATATTAAAAATAAGTCACCCAAAACTAAAGATTTGTGAATGTGTACACCATTTTTTAAAAATTATTTCAAGGGATACGAAAGCAAAATATTTGAAGAACATGGAGTTTTGCCCTACTGTGAATATCACATCTTTTCGAGGAGCAAATCGTTTTTCAAGAGTAAAAGATATTTCAAAGGCTATGACTGAATGTCTAAGAGGAGTGGGGAAAAACCACCCAAGAAAGGAAAAGGGATGTGGTGGAGAGATGAAGGTAAAGAGAATGCAGATGAAGCTGCCTATTCCATCATTTTGCCTATGGATGGGAGTAGCAGCTATGAGGATGCTCACTGCAGACATCCTGTAACAGGAAGTGAAACTGACCCAGGGGCCCCCTGCCGTTTTATGAAATCCTTCTCAGCCTTTGTCCTAAGGCTCCACTCCTCACAGGCAGCTGCCTGGCAAGGACAAGGTATATTGGGGAGTTCCTTGGAGACACGGGGCTCCTGTATTGTCCACCTTCATCGCAAGGACTCCTCACTGGTTTTGTCAAACTTCCTTAGACTACTGGGCAGTCTAGGACACTTCCACTCAACCTCTCTCCCTCTTTCACTTAGAGCCAGACTTGCCTCATGGTCTGACAGTTCTCCCAGCTATACCTGGCTCCCTCTCTGTTTCCTTTCACAAGTATTTCCTCTAATAACAACATTACACATTGAGTTTCATCTTGCTCTCTGCCACGAGAAAGTACACACGTGGCCTAAAAGACTGAAAGCATTTCTCTTTCCTGCAAGCCCTATTTTGC
>NW_012102787.1:352221-353586 GCF_000951045.1 Mandrillus leucophaeus
AGAAAAGTATAGATAATAATGTAACACACCACAATGCCACCTTTCCTCTAATTTAACAAGTGTTGTTATTTAACAATATTTGCCTCAGATATTTGTAAAATAAAATCTAGCAAATACAAATAAGCAAAATATTGGAGATACTGTTTCTTCCCTCCCTAGAAGAGCCACCACAACACTATTTACCCTTCCTGTCCATATTTTTCATTTTTAACTATATATGTATGTATCTATAAACATATAGTATTGTTTTTACGTATTTTCATGATTCACCTAAATTTTACCATAACATATCCTTTCACGACTTGTGTTTTTCCACTCAACATTATAATTTGCAATATATCCATTTTGGTATAGGTAGATCTAACTTATTCATGATTAATGATATTTAGTATTCTATTAAATTTTCTTTAGTGTCTCCATTTCTCTATTCTTGAACAATCGTGTTTGTTCAAGTTTTGCTAATACAACAATGCTGCACTATCATATTTAAGAATGCCTCCTTGTTTAAGAATTCAACAAGGATATATAGCTTAAAAATAGATTTGCTGCCTTGCAGGTTATACACATCTTTAATTCCATGGATATTGTTAAATTACTCTCCAAAGTGGAAGTACCTAATAGTAGCCGGTTTTGAAAGTTTCTATGTTCCCGTGGTATTACCAAGACTTTATATGATCAGAGTTTTTAAGTTTTGCCAATCTGCTGGTTATGGAATGCTGTCCCATTGGGTTTTAATTTTAATCTCCCCTAATGATCAATGAGGTTGTGCAACACTTTATGTTTTAAAAGACTTCTTCTTTATTTAATTGACTCTTCATGTCCTTTGTTCCTTCTCTATTGAAATGTTTCCTTCTTATTGTTTTTTAGGCTTCTATTTAATACGTATTTTGTTTACTAATCCTTTACTGGTTGCTTGGACTACAAATATCTTCTCTTAGTCTATGCCTTGTCTTATCATTTTATGGTCTTTTGTTCATATAGATCTTTTCTATTTTAAATGATTAAAGTTATCAATCGTTTTAAAGTCTATGCTTTTTGAGTCTTGTGCAATAACTCTTTCTCTGCCCTTCAAGATCACAAAGCTATTCTGGCCAGGCACAGTGGCTCACGCCTATAATCCCAGCATTTTGGGAGGCCGAGGCGAGGTGAATCACTTGAGGTCAGGAGTTCGAGATCAGCCTGGCCAACAGCGTGAAGCCCCATCTCTACTAAAAATACAAAAATTAGCTGGATGTTGTGGCAGGTGCCCGTAATCCCAGCTACTTGGGAGGCTGAAGCAGGAGAATTGCTTGAACTTGCGAGGTGGAGGTTGCAGGGAGCTGAGATCTCATGACTACACTCCAGCCTGGTCAACAGAGTGAGACC
>NW_012102787.1:356480-358209 GCF_000951045.1 Mandrillus leucophaeus
AACATTACACATTGAGTTTCATCTTGCTCTCTGCCACGAGAAAGTACACACGTGGCCTAAAAGACTGAAAGCATTTCTCTTTCCTGCAAGCCCTATTTTGCCTATATATATAGCTTCCAGAGGTTTCTCCCAATTTTCTCCAGAAAAACTGCATGGACTTTTAAAAATGCATCTTAGTGAATTTCCCCACCTGGCCAACTATTCACTCCTACCTGGAAGAATATATTTCTGAACTCTTTGAAACAGCAGTCCAATCATAATGAGACAGTTTGTGCAGAGATACCTCATGCAGTCAGTTAAAAACTCATCAAATGTTGGAAGCTAGGTTTTGGTTGAGGATGCCTTATATTTTTATTTTAAAGCTCATAAATCAAGTGAAATACTCTCTTTCATCCTAACTTCCACACTCCACACTTAGGAAAATTAGGCTTTTCGTGGTATTCTGTGGGTTATAAATAGCATAGCCCTTGTCTATTTAAGGCATATTTGGCAGTATGTGATACCTAGACAATTTGGCATTTACATTTCAACTACGGTGCATTTAAAATATGCGGGATGACATAAGACAAAAGCTAGGCTTCTAAACTTTGGCTTTTTTATGACTGATTTTTAAAATAATGTATCAAGAGGTTAATACCCCCACTTGAAATTGTCTCTATGTCTCTTTCTACACACAATTGGTTTGACTGTTACGACTGTCAAGATAAATTAGAAAAGAGTTGAGCCAATTGTGCCTTTAGAAACAGCTTTAAATATCCCTGCCATAGATGAAAAATGAAAAGGTTAAACTGGAAACTTCTAAGGTTTCCTCCAGCTTTAATAACGTAGGATTCTGTAATTCTATGGTTTAATGCAGTCAGATATGTTTAGAGTTCTCCCTCCCCAACCATGAGTTCCTTTTACATGAAATCTAAGTACAATGGAATTTCCTTCTCTAAACACTTTCAGCAACTGTGATGATTCCAGTTCTAATATACGGGAATTGCCGGGACACTCCTGTACCAGCCTCAATCAGATGATCAGGGATCACAACATTGGCTCTGTGGCTTTGACACATTTGCTCTCTAAATCTTGCTCTTCCTATCTTATTTTTCTTCTAGGTCCTTAAGCCCTCTCACCAAAAAATTAATAAAAGTTTAAGAAACTCTTGTACCATGAGGATTTTAGAAACTTAGCCCTTGTGGGTGAAATGGGATTTCTGAACTCTGAATATCTGTAAATGCAGGAGAAAGATTTCTTCCCTCTTTTCAAAGTACACAAATTCTGTTCAAAGCTATCTTTTTCCTAACTCCATGTAAATTATTGTTTTATAAAAACTAAATTAAAACAAACCATTGTTTGTTACTTTTCTCTCAACAAAAACTGCGTCTTGGAAATCAATTGAATTTGATACCAAGATTTTAATAGGACAAATGTTTTATAATATGTAAAATTTTTCATGTCAAATTGATTAGCAACATTAACAGCATCTTGCTCTAGGTTCCACAAACAATACAGTTATTCTTTACCTTAATAGTGTGATTATGTCCAAACTCATCAAGCAAAAAATGCTTTTTATTTCTTTATAGATTTCGTCACCTGTGGACAGTTAGTTTAGTTGGTTAGAGAACTGCACTAATGAAACCAAGGTTAGTAATACCTTCTTTATTAGCCAGTTATCCTCTCTTAGTTTTAAGACGAAAGACTTCATCTAAAATCAGTCACAGTCTCCAATTTATGCTATGGGTCA